>NC_056689.1:21309000-21637500 GCF_018350215.1 Panthera leo | reverse complement strand
TTTAAACGTTTCAGTCCTCTGAAATGGCTAATGTATTTCTTCTCTTTAACAGCTGGAAGCCTGAGGCTCATGGAGGTTAAATTACTTGTCCTGGGTTACACAGCTTATGTGTTTCAGAGTTGAAGTTCAGACTCAAGTCTATTTGACCACTAAGTCTGTGTCTTTAGTCACTACCTCCTACTCTCTCTGGAGATTGTCAAATGCCAATACTTCCTGAAACAGCCAGTTACATTTTTGGCCAGAAGTGAGGTTTTCTTTCATGCAACAGATAAGACAGGTGCATGAGTAATTAAAACCCAAGGATCTGTAACCGAACCAACGTGAGTTCGCTCCTTGGTGAGTCAGAAACTGCACCAGGTTGAGTTGTCGCACCAAGAAAACTTTTATTGGCAGCAAATAAGGAGATCACAGGGAATGGTTTCCAAAACCGTGACTCCTTGAGAGAGGGTGCACGGGTTCCTTTTATTTAGGGTTAGGATGAATATTTAGATAGGGAAGACTTGTCACCTGTGTATAGGTGGACACAAGGTCACACATACGCCTTAAGGAAATAGGCCTACACATACATTGTATGTTATGTAAATGAGGCCGACGCTCCACCTTGGTTAGGGAATTCAGTATTGTAATGAGGTAAAGGTAATTTTAGGTCATACCAGACTTCACTCCATGGTCCATCTGCCCAGTTGCAGGTCAGGTTTAGCTTAAAAGGTCTGGGACATTGGGTGGTCTCATCCTCAGGCAGTCACTGTCACCTGGGGATGGGGGTCCGGGGGGTAGTTTCAGGTTTCATCTGCCTGAGTCCAGAGGAAGCCAGAAAGAAGACTTGAGGGGAAAATGTAAGACAAAGGTTAGTGAGTGCAAGCAGGTGGGCAGTAAAGGCCAGATCTTGGGGTCTAGTGGGTGACAGATCCAGGTTTCTGTAACACCCAAACTCATGATGGGCTAGCTGGGGTGACAAAGACTTAATATTCAAGAGTTTGCTTGGGGAATAGCAGCAAGTAAAATGGAGGAGTCCCTTTTGTCTTTCATAGGATTTGTAATTTAGCTCGTCCTGTTGCTAATCATGCTGAAAAGAATGTGGAACCCTAAATCAATGTATGAAACAAAGCCATTTCTTGGCCGACACCTTCCAGTGCAAGGGAAACAAGCAAAGCAAAGCAAAGCATGGTGTTAGTTAAGGGGCTGAGGGAACAAGACTTAGAGGTTCAAGGTCACACCTGAAACCATAGAGCCTATTTTTCACTAATGCTAAACAGAAGCTGTGTTTCAAAGTAGTCACATATTTTTAACAGGCCAACAGTCGACATCACCTGGGAACATGATGAAAATAGACATTCTCAGACCACATACCACATCCACCAAATCAGAAGTTCAAGGGGCAAGTCACAGCAGTCTGTATCTTAACAAGGAAGTTCTGATGCGCAGTAAAGTCTGACAACCACTGGATTAAGGTGTACTTTTTTTTTCATCATTGCAAATCAATCTGGTGAAGGAATTGATTTATGGTATCAACTCACCTATCTGGTACTGGACCATTTATTCATTCACCATTTATTGTCAGGCACTTTCACAGATGTCACTTTATTTCATCCTTCTACTAATCCTGTGAGATGTTCTTATCCCTCTTTTACAGGGAAGCAACAGAGCTTCAGAGGCGTTAGGTGGCTTATCTGACATTACATAGCAGATACCTGTCTTGGTATTTAACCCAAGTTTCTGGACACATGCTCTGGGCATTACACAAGATATGCCACCCCAAAATGCTCATGGTCAGGCAGGAAGACAGCTACCCAGCAAAAATTAGAAAACCCTGCTATCTCTATATACGTGTATTCATAGGAGTAAAATTAACCTTTTCAACATACAGAGAGTTAACCAAATTAATATTCCCTTGTTCTCTTAAAAATATCCACATAAATCCTTCTCAGCAAGAGATAAGTAAAGAGATTAGACATGGAGTCTTTTTTTACATTTTACAATCATGGAACACGATGTAAATGGTTATATTTTAAACCCATGAAGCTTTTGAACACCAGTGAGCATACAAATTTATTCAGTAAACATGCGTCTCGTTTGTACAGTACTGCATTAGGTACTGGGCAGAAACTAAAAAAAGTAAATAATAGATGGTTTCAAGTCACTTAAAAGGTTCTTTGTATGAAATCATTAGAAAACAATAAAAGAATATCAGGGCCTAAGTGATATGACGTAATAGTGGTTGAGTAAATGGTGAGATCAGTGAGGGTCAGAATACCCATTCTTTCTAAGTAATTCAACCCACCAGTGTTTTTGAGGAGAATAAGTCTGTATAATCAGATTGAATTTTGTTACTCTGGGCCCAGGGCAAAGAGGTATGGATGTAGCTTAATCTGAGTGTGTGTGTGTGTGTGTGTGTGTGTGTGTGTGTGTGTGTGTGTATAAGAGAGAGGGAGAATATGTATCTACGCTTGCATATATGTTTCCATTTTGTGGGTAGTTATATACATGTAAAATCTCAAGTATAATTGCTAGATTGCCTCCTAACTAGATGTATCCATTTATACTATATATTCTCAAACAATATATGATGATCTCTGTTTCTCTTGTCTTCCCCAACACTAGGTATTTGTTATCAATATTCTTAATCTCTACCAATTTAGTAGGCAATGTAATATTTTATTATTTTTGTCTGTATTTATTTAAAGATTTATAAGTTTCAGTAATTTTTTAGATGTTTATTTTGTCTTTATGTCCTTTGCCTATTATCTTTCAGAGGAGGGTTTTCTATTTATAGGAATTCTTTGTACTGTATGGATGACAGCCTTTTGTTGTAGGAGTTCCATATATTCCTTGTTGTTTGTCCTTTTTTATAACCTTACATTTTTTGTGTGCCGTATAGAAGTGTTACATTTTTATATACACAAATGTATAAACTCTGTTCTCTATGGCTTTTGGATTTTGTTTTCTACTTAGAATTCCCTGCTTTGAAACTAGCCAGCTTATTAATGAAGGCAGCTTAATAACTATATTAGCTATATTTCAGTTTTATTCTTCCATTTCTACACCTGCAGGAAAACTTTTCTGAATGATATTTGTCTTGGCTTCCATGTGGAATATAAAGCTGTGGACATGATATCAGACACCTGAAGTCAGTTCACCAGTTGCTTTGAATGCTCTCTTTCCATCTATACAAATAGTTACCTGTTGGATTTTGGATGTTGAAAGCAGGTAATTTGGGTGGAAGTGGCAGGAGAGGGCAGGCAGGCAGGCAACTCCTTTATGGAGTTGATTTAAAACTAAGTGGTTATTAGGATCTGCCTCTGCCTCAGCCCCTTTGCTTGCTCAGCTTGGAGCAAGCACTCCACAAGGTCCAGGTCTGTGCAGTTTCAGAACTGGCAGTTGTGCTAGCTCACAGTGTAGTGCCCGGGCCAGCAGCCCAGCAGCACCTGGGGGCTTAGGAGAAATACCAGTTCTCAGGCCTGTACCAGATAGACTGAACCAGGGACTCCCAGGTGGGCCCAGCAGTCTGTGTGCACAAGCTCTCCTGATGATTGTGGGGCCTGCTCAAGTTTAACAAGCATGGCTCTTACAAGACAGAAACTTAACCCACAAGCACATTCTTCCTGCAGCTCCTTTCTTTAGTTAGGACTGCATCATATGCAAAACCCAATTTCCCCCTTTAGAGGAAGATACCAGAGATCTACCTCCATTTCACAGAGGAACCATTTTTGACCATTTCCTTTTTAGATACGTTAGTAGGACTTCTCATAATCTAAACTACATTCTTCTTTATGTATCAGCTGTTAGAAGTATTTATGGCTACCCTCTTTGAGAGACGAGGATTTGGTTTATATACGCCCTTCCCTTTCCCCTACCTCCTCCAAAATTTTTATTTCTTACTTTTCTTTTATATTTGGTTCTTCCAGACTACCTTCATAATTTTATTTATTTTTATTTTCTTAAGTTTATTTAGTTTGAGAGAGCATGTATGTGCACAGGTGGGGGAGGGGCAGAAAGAAAAAGAGAGAGAATCCCAGCAGGCTCCACACTATCAGCACAGAGCCTGATGTGGAGCTTGAACCCACAAACTGTGAGGTCATGACCCAAGCTGAAATCAAGAGTAGGGTGCTTAACCTACTGAGCCCCCCAGGCACCTTTACCTTCATAATTTTATTTTATTTAAAATTTTTTTTTTTTTAATTTTTTTTTTAACGTTTATTTATTTTTGAGACAGAGAGAGACACAGCATGAACGGGGGAGGGGCAGAGAGAGAGGGAGACACAGAATCGGAAGCAAGCTCCAGGCTCTGAGCCATCAGCCCAGAGCCCGACGCGGGGCTCAAACTCGCGGACCCGCGAGATCGTGACCTGAGCCGAAGTCGGACGCTTAACCGACTGAGCCACCCAGGCGCCCCTAAAAATTTTTTTTTAATGTTTATTTATTTTAGAGAGAGATAGAGGCAGAGTATGAGCGGGGGAGAGGTAAAGAGAGAGGGAGACACAGAATCCGAAGCAGGCTCCAGGCTCTGAACTATCAGCACAGAGCCCAATGTGGGGCTCGAACTCATGAACTGCGATATCATGACCTGAGCCCAAGTCGGACGCCCAACTGACCGAGAGCCACCCAAGCGCCCCTCTACCTTCATAATTTTAAATGACATACTTCAGTTCTTAAGTTTTCACTCTTTGAGTACAATGAAGAAATTGACACCCACTTCCCCACCTCCTCCTTTCTCCCTCCTTCTTTGAGATAATTTTAGATTGTCAACATTTCTATTTTACTATGATATATTATTACATAGTTTGTTTATACATTGCTTTTGAATATTGGAAATAGTGTTTGCAATAGGATGGTTATATAAAAACAATATTCACTGAACAATGAAGATGTGCAATTGGTCTTTGACTTAATGCCTTGCCTACCTGCATGTGTCCTGTCCTTGATCGCTTACCTAGGTTTGATTCACAGTCACATTATCTCATGACATTTCCCAAAGTGTTTTCTGTAGGCGTTAAGCAAAAATGTGGCAAAGTGAGTTTGGGAAACACTCAAAGTTAAACACACTACTACTATAAGACTCTTCAAAGCCCTTGAGTTCTAATGAAAATCATTAATCTTTGAAAGAGGGATTGGCATATAGCATTTCTCAAATGGAAACCCTTTTTCATAAGGCATCTCAAGGAATTAGTGTAATGTAGAACATACCATGGAAAGTGTTGCCCTATGGGATCTGCAAGTCTTCTGCTCTAGAAGGCCTCCTTTCTGCCTAGATTCTGCACCCTGCCTATTACCTAACTGGTCTGGTTTGAGTCTCAGACTTAGTCAGCCATTGTTCACCGAGATCCTAGCCCTGACTTCTGGACCCAAGAATGTTCTTTTCCCCTCAGCCGCCATACTAGCTTCTAAGAGCTACATGTCCATGATCTAGGATGTAGTCAGGTACTGCCCGCACCATTGTCTGTCAGAGTGCTCATTCACTGATTTTCTTTTATCAGATACTATGATAGTGATTTGCATCCTTCCTAAATGCTTGGTTTCTTTTATTTTTTTCCCAACTTATCCTAGAGATGGTGAATTTAACCAACCTACTCAGAAGATATTTTCTTTTTCAAAAGCAGAGTCATCTCACAATAAAACAAATTCACTCAAATTCGTGTTTCAATATCTGAATTCTTATCTACTTAAATAAAAAGGTCCTTTATTTTGAAAAGGAGTGTTTTGGAATATGGCAATGTAACAGATCATTTCATTTCAATGCGATTCAGGCTTTAAGAATAAATTATACCATTCTTCAGGACAAAGACCTTGTCATACTGCAGACTCTAGGCAAGCACAGCAAGTGGCACAGAGTAGATGTTTAATGAAAATATTTACGAATTTTGAATAAATGAAAGCTTCCTTCCTTTTCCTACAAGTTCAATTCCTTTTTCTCCCTTTCTCATGGATGTGTAATTTGTCACTCAAAAGAAAGTAGGTTTATATTTATCTTTCTGGAAGTTGTCCCAGCTGAACCACCTTTGAGACACTTGATTTTGTAAAACTGACCACACTGCCCTAACCTGACATTCTCAAATGAAACCTTTGTCTCAAGTGGATTAACTCAGTCATGAGATACTTAAAAACCAATCCAGATATTTTTAACCTAAAATTAGCACTTCCTGTTTCCTTTTACCAAATTATTTTGCGTAACCATTCATTCAAAAAACCAGTCACTCAGTGCCTACTCTGTTTAAAGCACTATGCCAAGCAAAGAACAGAACTCAAAGATGAATAAGGCATTATACTAAGTATCCCTAAGTACCCTAAGTATCCTAACTTCCCTAAGTGTCCCTAAGATGCCCACTCTTTAGTTGGGAACATCAGACGTACACATAGGTACATAAAATGCAAAGCAGAGGCATGCCATGTAACAGAACCAAGGATATAGTCCTGGGGATGAAGAGTTCTCTGAATACAAATGATAATCATATTTAGTTTATTTTAGTGGAACCTCTTATATTATCCGATACATTAATGATGCTTCCTAACTGGTAGATGGTGGAATTTAAAGAAACATGAAAGCTGGTGTGTGCCCTTGAAACACTGATCAGGAGACAAGCCATGAATGCAAAAAAAAAAATGGGTAATAATAGAAGAAGTAACAAATGTAAGCCAAAAGATATATGAAGTATCATGAAGCAGAACATGATTAATCACCAGATGAATAGATTTGCATTTCAAAAACTCCCTACTGGGTTTCCGTTGGTCTTTTATACTTCTCAAGAAATCAGAATGTCCCAGACTCTTAATAATAAAAGTACTAAAAGTGTAGAGCTGAGCAGCCCATGTCAAGGCTGGAGAGAAAAGAAAGGTAGAATCCTCAGGAACAGAGTTCCTGACTAAGGAAGAGGTCAGGTTTGGAGTGATTTTGAGCAGATGCTAGAAGGGATAAGAGCCAGACAGGATAAAATAGAAAAATGATTTAGAATTTCTGTTCTAAATAATCCTGAATTTGAGTCCCAGGTCTACAAGTTTGCTCATTTTGAAGTTTTGGGTAAGTTTTGTAATCTCCTAAGCCTCAGCTTTCTTATCAGTAAGATGGAATAACAATAGAATCTGCTGGGTGGTTGTGAGGATGAAATTAAATATTTCACATGAAGTGTGTGGCACAGGGTTTGGCTGCCCTAGATGCTTAGTCAATGCTGGTGGCTGAATACTGCTAACATTTTTACTATTACCTCTACAGTCTCCTCCCTGGGCTGTAAACAAAGGATAATAACAGTACCTCCAGGTGGACCTCCAAGTGTTGGTGAGAATTAATTGAGATAAACAGGCAAAATGCTCAGCAGGGACTGCAGCTTACTGTCATACAATGTATGTATTGCACATCTCCAGAAGATCCCCTCGTCATCATCATAGATTTGTAGAATTATTGTTTTATGTTTATTTATTTTTTAGAGAGAGAGAGGGAGAGAGCACATGCACGTGTGCACACGCACAGGGGAGTGGCAGAGAGAGAGGAGGGAGAATACCAAGCAGGCTCCACGCTGTCAGTGCAGAGCCTGACGTAGGGCTCAAACTCAGGAACTGTGAGATCACGACCTGAGTGGAAATCAATAGTCGAACACTTAACCAACTGAGCCACTGGGGCGCCCCTAGGTATGTGTAGTTAGTTAGTAGAACATCTTCTTGAACAATGAGCAAATCCTCCCAATTTGCACAGTCATTGTATTTGCCAGCACTGAGCTGACCAATAGTGAGTGCATGTGAAATTTTAGCTACTACTGCTACTGCTCCTAGTATTTCACTGCTCCTATTTCCTGCTCCCAAAGGCCTCCACTGTGCCCTGAAGGAGAAAGTTGTCTGGACAAGTCAGAAGAGTTTCTCTGCTTTTTGTTACTTCATTTAATATTTTCGAAAACTGTATAGGATAAACATTGTGCTGTGGATTTGGTAGAAGAAAATGTTCTGCTTCTTGCTGAAAAGCCCATGACCCTTAAGTGATACAGCTGGAATGTAAATCTGGGTCTGCCTGACTTTTTTTTTTTCATTGACACATATGGCCTGCCCAGATGAAATGCGCGTGCCTGCTTTCAGTGACAGGGAGAACTGTGCAAATACCACGTGAGAGGATTGTGTTCAAATAAGTATGTGAATGTGAGGTGGTGATGCATTTGTAACCTATGTGTGGCTGTTGAGAAATTCCCATTAACATATGCAGGCAGAGGTCATAAGGTGGCCTCTCCTTCCCTAAGAGAGAAGTCGTGGGATTCATAGAAGGCTCACTGAGGTTTTTATTCCTCTGATACGTTTTCATTTTATTCCACAGCCTAGAAATATTCTTGGCCTCTGAGTAGATTACATTTTCATAGCAATGCGGAGGATTTAACTCCCACAGATGTTAATGGAAGCCATACAGCTATGCAGCATTTTCAAAATGTACCACTTAACGTCTGAACCTTTTAATCATGCTAGGATTTTTTTTCTAGCAAATAAACAAAAATCTATTTTTATACTAACAAAGGAAAGAAACGAACACACAATTCTGTTTCACTCTGCTCTGGAAGTATATACCGATTTTCTCTTTGGAAATTCACCAAACATCTATGAAGCTTCAAATCTCCCAGATTCGGTGGCTTCATACTTAAATACAACTGCCATGTATTTGGAGACAAACACCAAACAAACAAAACCCTCAAATTTTTCTACTGTAAACCTCTATGGAGAGTGGCCTAAGTGGCTCAGTCAGTAAAGCATCAGATTCTTGATTTCCACTCAGGTCATGATCTCACAGTTCATAAGATCAAGCCCCACATCAGGCTCTATGATGTCAGAATAAATAAGCTTAAATTTTTTTTAAATATTAAACTTCCATGGGGAAAATGTTTCTAAGGAGAGTCAGAGAGCAAGCCTGTATCAGGGATTTATTTAGAAAAGCAACAAAGATTTTACCGAAGGATAGGGAACTTTCAGCCCAGTGTCCTCTATATTATAACTTCACCACAGTAGAAAATGAAAATTGGTATGGCAGTAGACCCCACCAGGGCTGGGAAAATACCATTGTATTCCCATTGCTTGGGACATGTTGACATATCTTACATATGCCCTGATGCCTTTGACATTACATGACAACAATAACAAAAAGATTTGATATGCTATTCAATTTGAAAAGTGAGTTTATTGGGGTGCCTGGGTGGCCCAGTTGGTTAAGCACCGATTTTTGATTTCAGCTCAGGTCATGATCTCATGGTTCATAAGTTCAAACCATGCATCAGGCTCTGTGCTGAATGTGCAGCCTCCAGGAATGCATGAAGCCTCCTTGGGATTCTCTGTGTCCCTCTCTCTCTCTCTCGACCCCTCCCCCACTCACTCTCTCTCAAAAATAAATACATTAAAAAAAAAACAGGTCTAACATGTTTTTAAAAAAATAAAAGTGAGTTTATATGTATTTTCATTTCAATATCAATTCTGTAAGTGCGCTCCCTGGATCAGCAGCATCAGCATCATCTTGGCACTTGCTAGAAATGCACATTCTTTTTTTTTTAACCTTTACTCATTTTTGAGAGATGGAGAGAGATACAGCATGAGTAGGGGAGGGGTAGAGAGAGAGGGAGACACAGAATCTGAAGCAGGATCCAGGTTCTGAGCTGTCAGCACAGAGTCCGACACGGGGCTCGAACCCACCAACCGTGAGATCATGACCTGACCTGAAGTTGGATGCTTAACTGACTGAGCCACCCAGGTGCCCCTAGAAATGCACATTCTTAAACCCAAATCCAAACTTAATGAATCAGAACCTGAGACAGGTGCCCAGGAATCCGTTTTCTCAAAGCTTTCCTGGTGATACTGATGCAGATAAACATTTAAGAAGCATTGGTCACAAATTGGGTAAAGTACTGAGTTAATCTGTTTGTGTGCCTCCTGGGTGGGTGAAGGTTTATTATAGCCAGCTGCCCATTCGTCATACTAATCAGCTATGTGTGATCGTACTTTGTCAGCCAGTGCTCTGTTTCACGCTTCACTGAACTTCAGTGTGCAGAGAAGTAGGACCCAAGATTCAGGAAAGAATCAGAGATGAGAGGAAAAACAAGAGAACAGGTGCACAGACCTCAGTACGCAGGTAAAAGAGGTCAGGGGTCAGCCTTTCTCCTACCAGTTCACAGCAACAGCTCATGGCAACTACGGGACTGAGGTTGACAAATGGGGCTAGACAAAATATTGTACAGAAAGTTAAATATAAAAGCAGGTAAGGGGCTAAATTCTGTGCTACTTTATTGACAGTTAGGTGCAATCTGCTTTTAGCTGTGATACCACCTCAGGAATATGTGTTTCTGTCACAGCTCTTACCAGATGCATGGGAATTACTTGTTAACCTATGTCCATGATTCTGTGAAAACGGAGAATACCATGCTTTATTCATTTTTGGTATCCCTTAGTATATGCCTAATATATACGAGGTATGGGCATACCCTGTTTTCCTGTGCTCTGCTTTATTGCACTTCACAGATACTGCATTTTACAAATTGAAGGTTAGTGGTGAACCTGCGTCGAGCAAGTCTACTGGTGCCAATTCTCCAATAACGTTTGTTCACCTGTGTCTCTACTTACAGTTTGGTTATTCTTTCAGCCTTTCAGACTTTTTCATTATTATATCTGTGTCTGTGATCAGAAATCTTTATTACCATTGTAATTGTTTGGGGGCACCATGGACCGTACCTATTTAGGATGGCAAACTTAATAAGTGTTGTGTGTGTTCTGACTATTCCACCAATTGGCCATTCCCTCATCTCTCTCCCCCTCCCCAGGTCTCCCTATTCTTTGAGACACAGCAATATTGAAATTAGGCCAGTTAATAACCCTACAATGACCTCTAAGTGTTGAAGCAAAAGGAAGAGTAGTATGTTTCTTATTTTATTTTATTTATTTTTAAAATGAAAAGTTTTTAATGAAGATACATCAAGGTTAAAGTACTAAATCTCAAATTTCTATGGTATGTCTCTCATTAAAAATCAAAAACTCGAAATGATAGAGCTTAGTGAGGAAGGCATGTCGGAAGCCAGCATAGGCCAAAACCCAGGCCTCTTATGCCATTTAGCCAAGTTGTAAATGCATAGGAAAACGTCTTGAAGGAAATTAAAAGTGCTACTCGAGTGAACATTACAGATGGTAAGAAAACAAAACAGCTGCTCTGGAGAAAGTTTGAGTGGTCCAGGTAGAAAATCAAACCAATCACATTTCCTTAAGCCAAAGTCTATTCCAGAGCAAGGTCCTAACTCTCTTCAGTTCTCTGAAGGCTGCAAGAGGTGAGGAAGCTACAAAAGAAAAGTTTGGAGCTACCAGAGGTTGATTCGTGAGATTTAAGGAAAGAAGCCATGTCCATATCGTAAAACACAAGGTGTGGTAGCAAGTGCTGATGTAGAAGCTGCAGCAAGCTATCTAGAAGATCTAGCTAAGATAATTAATGAAGGTGGCTACACTAAACGGATTTTCAATGTATATGAAACAGCCTTCTGTTGGCAGAAGATGCTAGGACTTCATAGCTAGAGAGGAGAAGCCAATGCCTGGTCTTAAAGCTTCAAAGGACAGGCTGGTTCTCTTGTTGGGGGCTCACACAAATGGTGACTCGAAGCTGGAGCCAGTGCCCACTGACTGTTCCGAAAGTCCTAGGGCCCTTAAGAATTATGCTAAATCTCCTATGCCTGCACTCACTAAATGGAACAACAAAGCCAGGATGACAGCACATCTGTTTACAGCATGGTTTAGTGAGTATTTTAAGCCCACTGTTGAGACTTACTGCACAAAAAATGATTTATTTTAAAATATTACTACTTATTGACAGTGCACCCAGTTACCCAAGAGCTCTGATAGAAGTGTATTAAATTAATGTTTTTGTGTCTGCTAACACAACATCCATTCTGCAGCCCTGGAGCAAAGAGTCATTTAAACTTGCAAGTTTTATTATTTAAAGAAATATATTTCATAAGAGTGTAGCTGTCATAAATAGCAATTTCCCTGACGGATCTGGGCAAAGTAAATAGAAAACCTACTGGGAAGGATTCACCATTCTAGATACCATTAAGAATATTCATGGTTCAGGGGTACCTGGCTGGCTCAGTTTTTAAAGCATGCAACTCTTGATCTTGGGGTGTGAGTTTGAGCTCCATGTGTGGTGTAGAGTTTACTTAAAATATTTTTTTAAAAAGAATTGAGTCATTGGAAAAGATCAAAATATCAAAAGGAACAGGAGTTTGGAAGAAGTTGATTGCAGCCCTCATGGAGGAATCTGAGAGGTTCAAGACTTCAGTGGAGGAAATCACTGCAGATGTGGTGGAAACAGCAAGAAAACCAGAATAAGTGGAGCCTGAAGATGGGACTGAATTGCTGCAATCTCAAGATAAAACTTGAACGGATGAGGAGTTGCTTCTTATCAATAAACAAAGAAAGTGGTTTCCTGAGATGAAATCTACTCCTGGTGAAAGTGCTATGAAGATGGTTGAAATGACAATAAAGGATTTAGAATATTATGTAAATTTAGTTCATAAAGCAGGGTTTGAGAGGATTTACTGCAATTTAACACATTTTTTAAATGCTTATTTATTTATTTTTGAGGGAGAAACAATGCATGCATGTGCAATAGAGGCAGAGAGACAGGGTGACAGACAATCCTAAGCAGGCTCAGTGCAAAGCCTGATGCAGGGCTCAAACTCACAAACCATGAGATCATGACCTGAGCTGAAAGCAAGAGTGAGACACTTAACCAGCTAGGCAACCCAGGTGCCCCATACTCTAAGTTTGAAACAAGTTCTTCTATGGGTAAAATGCTATCAAAAAGCATCACATGCTATAGAGAAATCATTGATGAAAGGAAGAGTCAATTCATACAACAAACATCACTGTTGTCCTATTTTGAGAAATTGCCACAGCCACCCCAGCCTTCAGAAACCACCACCCTGATCGGTCAGCAACCATCAACATTGAAGCAAGATCCTCCATCAGCAAAAGGATTACAACTCACTGAAAGCTCAGATGATGGTTAGAATTTTTTTTAGCAATAAAGTATTTTTAAATTAAGGTATACATATTGGTTTGTTTTCTTTAAATTTTTTAATGTTTATTTATATTTGAGAGACTGAGAGAGACAGAGCATGAGCATCAGAGGGGCAGAGAGAAAAGGAGATACAGAATCCGAAGGAGGCTCCAAGCTCTGAGCTGACAGCACAGAGCCCGACACGGGGCTCGAACTCATGGACCGTGAGATCATGACCTGAGCCAAAGTCAGATGCTTAACTGATTGAGCCACCCAGGTGCCCCTACACATTGGTTTTTTAAGATATAATGTTATTGCACACTTAATGGAAAACAATATAGTCCAATATAGTGTAAACATAACTTTTACATGCGCTGGGAAACCAAAAATTCATTTGACACACTTTATTGTGAAGTTACTGTATTGTGGTGGTCTGGAACTGAGCCTACTGTATCTCCAAGATCATGTCTATACTCTGGCTATCTGTTGAATTGAAGCAAATCCTTCTGGTTTAGGGAGAGTTTCATGTTTGCCAAATATGACATCACCAAATGAAGGAAAAGCAGATAAAGAGGAGAAGCATGGACCTTAATGGGAAAAATATTCAGTGAGAGCCAATAAGAGAAAATGCTGTGATTGGAAGTATGAATCTGGATTTGAAAAAGTAAAGAAAATGGTGGGAAAATGTGGTGTTTGTAGGAAAACAGACAGTGTTGTGTATGGACAGGAGAACTCAGAATGCCGTGTTTGACAAGAACAGAGCATTCAGAAGACAGAATGGAACAAGATGGGGGCAGCCAAGAAAAGACTGTATAGAAGATATGAAATACCATGAGCAGCAGGAGAGAATATAGAAAGCATGGGGCAGGGGGTGGGAATGAGAATTTTATATTTTATTTGGCCAGCTAGACTTACAGACTTTAGAGTTCATTGTTGTCTTGCTGTTTCATCATCAGAGGAAAGTCCAGCTCACACAATGAAGCCATCTGTCAGTGTCCCCACAACTGCCCCACCGCTTTCCCTGAGAGCCCCCACGGGATATTTTCATCTTTGGCAAGACAAATTGTTTCTCTTCAACTGGTTTTAGAGGCTTACTCTTGATGACAGGCCACTGAGCAGCAATCCCTTTCTTCAGCCTTGTGAAGTGTGTTCCTAGAAACCGAGAGGGAAAGGCCAGCGGGCTCCAGGGTCAGGGCTTCACCCAGGAACTGTCACCATCTACCTGATTTGTGGCAAACCAGTACGAGAAAATATTCCTTCTCTTTGTCTCAGCATTGAGTACTTTTCTCGCTGAATACATGGTTTGCGCTTTGGAGATGCTCTCAGCCAATTCCCAGGGCTGCAACTGGGCTTGAACTGTGGGGTGAAAAGCATCAGCTGGTATCAATAGATAGGCAAGCTTTGCTTTTACCATTATCTTAAACAAAATGAGTTTTAAAATTTCTTTTTAATAATTCGATGTTGCTTTTTTCCCTCAAAATGATGTTAATTTTAGAAAATGTAGGTAAGCAAAAAGAACATAAAAATGTCTTCAAGTCTCACCAAACCAGAAATAACTGTCACCATCTTGACATTGCACTATCTTTTGTGCGTGTATATGTGTGTTTATGTCCTTGCAGAAGGAAACATAGTCCTTCAGGACAATGCATTGGCGGGACTGTATATTGGTCTCATACTTCATGTTCTCCATTTTGAACTATCAGCTACTGCAATTTATTGAATCAAGAGATACATTATGAGAAAGTGAGATCCTGGGTTTTCAAGAGTTCCCTCTCATGCTCACATTTTAAAATTTCCTCCTATGTTCTTTCACATCCCCCTACAAATATGCTGTTCTCTTCCAATCTAAATTAAGCCTGGGTCACCCCAGGATCCCCTGCCCGATGCCTCTCCCTCCCTTCTTAACCTCACTTTTTGGTAACCTCATTCTGGTAACAGCCTTACTTCCCAACCTGCCCCATGTGACTTTTGCATAGCTCTGTCCCCAGGTTGCCCTGCCCCCCCCAAAAAAATTGGATTTAAAATATCCTCAGTTTACATTATATCTCTGCCCCCAAGAGGTAGCTGTGCAACTTGGGGCAAATGTCTCAACCTCTCTGTGCTGTGTTTGTCTCACTTGTAAATTAGAGATAATAATAGAACCTACTGCATAAGATTTTTATAAGGATTGAATGAATGAAAACTTATACAAAACTTAGAATACTACCTCAAGAAATAAATTGTAATGATCATATGGATGATGTCTCTTTATCCCTGTTTATTTCATGCTGATAAGTTTCTGAATCAAGGCTGGTGGGTTCATTAAAATTCTGATCACTCCATCCACAATTGCTCAAAAGTCAAAGTTCGAAGAGCTGTCATCATTGCCTCCATTTATTTAGTTTTGACTCTGCCTTATTTGCTATCCTATAGCTGTTTGTAAAGGCTGGAATTTAGATGGGCTGACTTTCCTCATTCTTTCTGCCAAAGAGAAATGGTCCAAGTCTGACTTTTGTAATTGGCAGGGGCTAGAACTTGGAGGAGAACAACTTTCAGGTTAAGCACTGCCAAAAATATACCCTCAACCATGCAGAAATAATTTGTTCTGTAGAGTGTGTATGTATGTAATTGTGTAATTTGTGTATATATGTATACACATATATATACATATATATATTTGGGTGTGTCCCACATTAGCACTATGCTTTGAAAAAGCAAAAACTCCTTTAAAGAAACCTTGAAACAAGTAAATAATAATAATGAAAAAAAAGAAAAAACAAAAACTCCTTTTTTGAGCTGCTATCACAATATATTTTTTGAACTGCTACCAAAAAAAAATTCTCTTCTATACAGAAATTGTTTGTTCATGTGTATATTTATGTATCATGTCCTACAGTAGCATTATTCCTTTGATAAAACAATTGTTTTCTTTTTTGTGGCTGCTTGAAGGCTTATGTAAACTAGACACATTTGTTTTTAAGATTCATATTTGTAGCCCTTACTTCCCCTGATACCCAAAACCTTGTGCCTGATCCTGGGTGTCCAGGGACCCCTACTGCTGAGTTGGGAAATATACCCTGGAATGTGCTCTTTTTCCCTAACAACCCTCAAACAAATATATGCACACCCCTTTCCGAATGCTCCCTTTCTTTAAAGTGGCATGAAGTCTCCAGAACTTTAGCCTTAATAAAAATCCAAGTGTCTCCTTGAAAGTGACATTATTAACAGTGAGAATTTAAGGCCATATGAGGCCACCATTTCAGATCTCTGAGAATCTGATGAAAGTGATAGAATCTGCCTTCCACTGCCAGATGGACATCTATATCTAATAGACACATACTTTTTGGGGTTCATTAATCTCCTGACTTTGGCCCATGGAGTCCAAGTTCATAAATAAAAAACCTTGAGTTTGGATGATTATTTCTATACTCATAAAATGCTAACTTGTCCATATTATTATCTGTCGAAGGGGACAGACCTTGGTCCTGTTTTCATTTTTAAGATAAAGCATTTCTCATTTTCCCTAGTTAAGTTAGACAAGAAAAAAATTTACTGGATCACAACAGACTTCTGAAATCCATTATCAGACATTAAGAGCTTGCGGCAAAGTTTTGTGAGGTCATTACTTTCCTTAGCATCTCCTGGAGCCAGGGAGGCCAGCAACTTACGGACCCTTTAGAGAACTTGCCAAGGACAGGAATCAGTCTTTCCATTTCCACCACCTGCTTGAACTGGCCACCTCGTTTTACCTTTTGACCTCCTCTAGCTGGCATGAAGCCAGGGGAAACAGGATAGCTAAGAATGAAAATTTTAACTACACAAGTACATACTTTGTGAAGTAGAGGGGAAACAGAGAATTCTAGTGGCTTTGAGATGCTATCTTATATAGATCATTTTTATCAAGGGAAATCTTTTCCCACAACATACACTTTAAAATTAAACAGTTTATAAAAATCACTAATGTGCTCAAACTAAATATGTGAAGCCATGTAAATTGTGTTGAGTGTTGATAAAATCTTTATTAGGTGACAAACTACAGGATAATTGGTATCTAACATCCCCTGACTGAAACATTGTGTAAGAGCTATGAATACAAATAGAAATTAACCTAATTGCTATCATCTGCTTTTTTAACCTTTTATAGATTAGTATTAATTTCTGCTCTCTTTCAAAATTCCGGTGAGCACTGAGCTAAGGAAATGAAAACAGAGCTAAACAATATGTATTACACATCATTAGTGGACAACTGATGGAAATAAAGAAAAGAGTAATATAATTAGAAATTAAATAGTATCCAAGATTCAGAATAGCAGAACATCTGTGTCTTGTTTGGTAGAAAATTAAAAAAAAATTACTTTATATACCCTATGGCGATTTGGGGAAGGATATAGATCCACATGAACCCATTTTAGAGTTCTTTATCAGAATTAAAAGATTAAAAAGCCTTTAAAAATCTCTAGTTATAATTTTTTATACTTCAGCTCCTATAAGGTGTGTGTGTAAATATATATATATATATATATATATATATATATATATATATATATATACATACTTTATTTTTTTTTTTAATTTTTTTTTCAACGTTTTTTATTTATTTTTGGGACAGAGAGAGACAGAGCATGAACGGGGGAGGGGCAGAGAGAGAGGGAGACACAGAATCGGAAACAGGCTCCGAGCCATCAGCCCAGAGCCTGACGCGGGGCTCGAACTCACAGACCGCGAGATCGTGACCTGGCTGAAGTCGGACGCTTAACCGACTGCACCACCCAGGTGCCCCTATGTACATACTTTAAAATAGGCCCTGCCATGGGGCGCTTGGGTGGCTCAGTCGGTTAAGCTTCCGACTTCGGCTCAGGCCATGATCTCACAGTTTGTGGGGTCGAACCCCATGTCGAGCCCCATGGTTTGAGGGTTTTGAGCTGTTAGCACAAAGCCTGGAGACTGCTTTGGATTCTGTCTCTCTCTCTCTCTCTCTCTCTCTCTCTGCCCCTCCCTTGCTCACATTCTGTGTGTCTCTCTATCTCAAAATAAATAAACATTAAAAAAATTTAAAAAATACTTTTAAAATAGGCCCTGCCAAATAAGCCTAAAATTTGCTCAGAATTATAACGCTGGAATGGCATGGTTTATTCTTATTTCTCTTTATCCCCCCAACGGATCCATTCTCTTTGTGTTGTAATCACTTTTCACAGTTCAGTGATTCCTCTGATACTATCTTAAAGCACTGATTCTCAGAAGGGTCGAAATTAAACGGCATTTGCAGAAACCCCAGAGGCAGCACACAGCCAACAGCCTCAGACACGTTGTTGCAGAAGGCAATTATCAAAATAGAACGATGCCTTTATTTCATATGGTTTAGAACTTAGAAAAGAGTGCTTTTATTTATATGTCTGTATTTGGTCTTTCCTGGGTGTCTGCCTGTGTTCCTTTTTTTTCCTCTCTTGGTAGCTACTGCCAAGCAAATGTGGCAATACTGACAGTTGCCACTTTAAGCAGCCTTGCCCTTCCCTTCTGTTCCCCCTCCATGTGTCCCTTTCACTGGGCCAACTATGAGGTGACTACAAAATTGGTAAATATCATTCTAAAAGTTGGAAGAGAGAACACGTACTACCTGCACTAGATGCTTGTATCAGAGCGGTGGAGCCAACATCTGCAGACACAGCCTTTACAAGATGCATACTTGAATCAAGTGAATATGTATTTAAGGTACATTTTTAAAGGAAAAGCACTGTATCATTTTCTGTCCACATTGTATTAAAGTATTTTGCACATAAATAAGCTGCATATGTCTACAACAGGAAATCCCTAGTCATTCTGAATAAAGCCCTGAATTGCTTCTTTACACTTCTTTCAATTTAGGAGCAGAACATTAAGGAAACAGGGCCATTTGCATGTGCTTATAATGGCAGAGTTGGAGGAGTGTCTTAATTATTTTTAATCATGAGAGGAATGATTAAACTAGTTGATTTCAATTTATGCTGAGCTTAGCACAATAGAAAATGAGCTTAGGCTGCAACAAAAAGAAATTGAGTTACCTACATGGATAAATTTCCTGATGCTATGAATTTTTCAAATGAGTTATTAAGAGGCTGAATACATAGAGTACAAAGGAAGAAGGTAGTGACCCTATCTGAAATGAAGGGGGAAATGAGCCCATTTCTTTCTCCTTTTTTTTGACTCACTATCTTTAAAATGGTTTCTCTGAAAGACAGATACCATATGTCTTCACTCTTATGTGGATCCTGAGAAACTTAACCGAAGACCATGGGGGAGGGGAAGGGGGAAAAAAAAAGTTAGAGAGGGAGGGAGGCAAACCATAAGAGACTCAAAAACTGAGAATTAACTGAGGGTTGATGGGGGGTGGGAGGGAGGGGAAAGTGGGTGATGGGCATTGAGGAGGGCACCTGTTGGGATGAGCACTGGGTATTGTATGGAAACCAATTTGACAATAAATTTCACATTAAAAAAATAGAAATAAAAAAATAAAATGGTTTCTCTGCAAGAAGTAAGGTGCATTTAATATTCATATCTCAATGACATCAGGTCACTCTTGAGTTTTAATTGATTTCTAGTTGTGATAAAACAGTATACTTTAATTTATAATATGAACTTTATTTTTTAAATCTCCTGAAAAGACAGGCTAATGTGTTTATCAAAAAGAATGACATGTGTGGCTTCACAATGGAAGAGACGTCAGCAGAAAACAGATTCTGAATCACAAGCAAGGTTGATGAATGACACTATATGGCAGCTGCAGTGACTTTGTTTTTTGTGGGCTTTTTTGGGGGGGAGGGTTTTTTTGTGTTTTTTTGGGGGGGGTTTATTGTTGTTTTTATGAGGCTGGTTTAACTTTATAGTGGGATTTTCCTCTATTGACATTTTAACTTTTACAAAACCTATGGAAGTAATTATTCTCATTTTTGGAAATATCTTATTTAATGCCTAAGACATATTCCATCACAGAAATATAGTTCTTTTATTTAACCACTATTATTAGACATCGCTTCTAATTGTTCCTTACTGTGAGTAATGTTGCAATGAACATTACTAACAAATCTTTGCCCACATTTAATATTCTTTCATTAGCAATAATACTTTTAACTCCGTCTTTGTCTCACGATCTAAAATTGATACTGCTTTATAATTAACTTCATAAGCCTACATAAGATTATCGAAGAGATATTATGGAATTAAACATGTCACGGAGACTTTTCTTGTTGTATTGATGACTTTTACATTGTTTCATCAATTGTTGTCTCCAGGAAATATCACAGCCGAATAGACTTGAGTTTCTTATCTTGGCAATATCTACTTTAAACAATTTAAGCCGAAATTTGAATAGATAAAACAGATTTAGAGATGATTACACACCTTTCTGTTTATTTTTAATTAAGGTATAGTTGGCACACATTACATTAATTTTAGGTGTACAACATAGTGATATGACAACTCTATATGTTATGCTGTGCTCACCATGAGCACCTGTAGCTACCATCTATCACTGTACAATTTTGTTACACTATCAGCGACTATATTCCCTATACTGTACCTTTTATCCCTCTGACTTACTCATTCCATAATGGGAAGCCTATACCTCTCACTTCCCTTCATTGCACGCCTGTTAGAAAGAATTATTTTTAAAAAGAGGATTCACCAAAGAGTTCATTTAATTGTGTTTAAATGTGTTTAAAATATAACCAAATTCATTACACTTTGGTGTACACACACCTTTCTGAAAATAAATCATTGGACTCTAAAGTAGCTCTTTGCAAACCTGCCTGAAGATCCAGGTTACCTGGGAGATGCCTTAACAATACCATTTACTAGGCCCACTAGAGCAGAATGCCCATGAGGTGGTCCTGGAGAATTGATACTTTTAAAATTTGACCAGGTGATTTTGACGATAAGGCAGGTTAGAGAGCTGTAGGGCCAAGGGCACCTTTATCCTATGATGCTCTTCAGGTTTAAAAAGACATCAAACAAAAGAAAGGAGGCATGGAAGAGCCAGGAGACTCTGAATTAAGGCAGCACCGCCTTTGGGCTCGTCTTTTACTTCCAAGAAATCCCAAGGCTCTCCCTGTGTCCTTACTCCCATTCTTTTCTGGACCTTTAAAGGGGACCATGAGGGACTCTGGATCTAGAAGATTGTATAGTCCTTATGGACTGTTTTGCTTCACTATATGGAGAAAATAAAGATTAGTAGAATGTGGGAGTCAGTACCAAAACAAACAAAAAAGGTTTTGTATAAGGCAGCATTTACCAACCTTCCCACTGTTCTGAATTTACATACTAATATGTATTGTAGCTACCACTTAGAAAAACAAACAAAAAAATGGTGCTTGCTATCCTACCTGAGAGAAAATTATTTGCCCCCTCCCTAGAGCTCCTAAAAAAGAGAGGACAGTCCCCCTAAATATTTATTAAACCCATTGCATGCACTGAATATGAGAACCCACGAGCACCTATTAAAAGATAGGCATAGAAGTGAGAGATGGCGTGATCTGACATCTCACATTCCCTTAATCCCATAGTGAAATCACTTGAAGTGGCTACTCCCTTTCCCCCTCCCGTCCCATGAATATTTGTATGAAAACTGTTATGCTTGGATAACAATAAATACATTCGGTCTCTGCCCTGATGAAACTTACTTTTTAACATGAGAGTGAAGGCAGTGAAACCATCTGCCTCTACCTGTGCATATAAACTCTTGAACAGTGTCAGCAGGAGGGTCAGGGAGAGGGAGGTGGTTCTGTGATTTCGCTGATTCTAACTTAAGAAACAGGTGGTGATGGTAGGACAGCTTCTGAGGAGCCCTGTCTGTGACTGAACAGAGAAAGGGGTGTGATATTAGAAACCAGATGGAAAAAAATGCTTTCTCAAGTCCAAATATTTAGACATGGTGGGGGGGGGGGGGAAAGCAAGAATAGATTCGCACATCATTGATCTTGACTGAAATGATACATGGAAACTTTCACAGTGCAAAAACTAGCACCAGCTTTGGCTTTCTTTTTTTCTTTTAATTTTTTTGTTTTTAACGTTTTTATTTATTTTTGAGACAGAGAGAGACACAGAGCGTGAACAGGGGAGGGGCAGAGAGAGAGGGAGACACAGAATCTGAAGCAGGCTCCAGGCTCTGAGCTGTCAGCACAGAGCCCGACGCGGGGCTCAAACTCACGGACCGTGAGATCATGACCTGAGCCGAAGTCAAACGCTTAACCGACTGAGCCACCCAGGCGCCCCAGCTTTGGCTTTCTTAAGCAATTGGTAACTTACTAGAAGATATCTGAGCCCTCTTCTAGGAGAAGACTGGAAAACCAGCCTTGGAAAACCCCAGAGAATCCAAGGTCTATTGTCCATGCTACATATCAGGGATGGGGGGAGTGAAAAGCCATACCTCAGAGTAACTTCAAACCATCTCACCAACACTTACGGTTCACTACAGCAGGGAAAGAAAGCCCTGGAGGGCCTCATACTGGTGATGAAGTGTTCCAGCCAGAAAATTATGTATAATGCCCACCCACAATCCTTGGAGATAATATCCTCTTACAAGCACAGAGGGGAAAGCCAGATATAGGCATATATTCCATGCCTATGTGGTGGACAGGAAGCAGGGCCCAGGAAATAGGAACTATAGAAACCTTTGTCTTAGATGGTCTCTCTGGGCGCTTCCCAGAGAGGAATGAATAAATGTGGAATGAATAAAGCTGAACAATACTTAAGACTCTTTGTCACTGTCTTTTAACATACATATGTGAAAGAGAAAATGTCTGATTGGTCTAGCTTGGTTCAAGTGCTTACTATTTTACTTTGGTAAGCAGGGCACACTGTGGGCAGTTACAGTGGGTGAAAGCTAAACCAAGAGGTAATCAAGGTGCTAGGAAGCAGCATAGGATACGAATATAAGCTGTTTACTGGATAGCAGAAATATCTACCTCGGTTGAGAGGTTACCAGGAAGCCTCTCATTTTGGTATTCACCAAATATTTATGGAGCACCTCCTATGTGCTCTTATAAGAACTGTGGACCCAGCAGTGACACAACGGACAGTCTTCCTTCTCACTGAGCTTACACTTTTGATGGTCAAATAACCATGGTTGATGGATTGTTTGGTGGTGTGGAAAATATTCTGAAATTGTGGGAATAGGAAAAGATTATATGGGTAGGAAGCCAACGTGAGACCTCTGGGGACAAAAAAAAAGAAAAAGTTTTTATAAGACTTAAGGACCTTTGTGTTCCTCACTCCAGAAGATTTCAAAATAAAGCTGACTGGCCACTTATTACCAATGCTATAGAGTGATTACATAGACTGCATGAGAGAGGGAGACACAAGACACCCTTTGCTGCTTAGGTCCCTTCCAGCTCAAAAGTTCAGTGACTCAATGACAGCTGCATAAGGCAGAGTTGCCACTGGGAGACAGGGACATGGAATGAGGGAATTGGGCAACATTATCAGGAAGGAGACATTTCCTTCTGGAGACCGAGGACTCCAGAGTTTACCTGGAGTAGGATTCTAAGCTGGAGAACCAGATGAACACTGTCAGTTTATGACCATACTCAGGAGTCCCTACCATCACATCTACTCATCTACTGCTTCTACTTTGTCTTCTGTCCTGGCCCTAAGTGTCCGTACTCCTATCGAAGGCCATACTCATGACATGTGCACTAGATCCTTTTCTTGCCAACTCTAGGTCCTCAATCCAGTACTTCTCCCTTCTCCTTCTATTAGTTTTCCTCTCCTTTGTGAGTACTTCCAGTTAGCATTCCCATGGTTAATTTCTCCTTTCATAAACCCTCTTTGTCCCCTGTCTTCCTCCAGCTTCTACTTCATTTCTCTGTCCTCCCTCACCACTCAGCTCTCCTAAAGAGCTGTTCCCCAAGCCTCCTCTTCCCTCCCTCATGAACCCTCTCCAGGCAGGCATCTTCTTCACCACTCGAGCAGCGCTGCCTTTGAGACACTCTCTTCACTTCTAGGACATCTCTCTGCTGATTTGCGTCCTACTTTGTTAGCTAACTTTTCTCATTCTCTTGGCTGATCCTCCTGTCTCCAACTTCAAAGTGTTGGCAAACCTCAGAGCTCAGTCCTTGGGTGCCAGCCCTTTTCCATTTACCTTTCTTCACTGGTCATCCCATCAAATCTCATGGCTTAAAAAACCTGTCAATATGTTGATAACTCCCAAATTTGTATTCCCATTGGGACATCTCCCTAAAAATCCAGGCATATATATCCAATAGCCTACTCAAAATCTCCATTTGCAGGTTGTTGCCCCCTCCATATTTTCTCAGAACTGTGCATTTTGGCCAGACTTCTAATTGCAAACATCTGTGATTTTGCCAGAAGACTTTCTCATCTGCAAGAGTCTACGTGGCCTAGTTGACCCTTGTATGAAGCTGAGTTAACCCTCTCTTGGAGTGCCCTTCAACCAGTGACTAATGGAGGTTGATAGATAAATGTTCCAGCTCCCTCACCTTAGGGACCTCTGTGCCCCTGCATAGAGGTATGTTCTGCTTCCCAGGGCTCCCCAGAGAGTCAGCTCCATTTACCCGTGGCATCAACTAGCTTGGTAGTACAATCTACATGCGCCCTTTCCTACACTTGTCACATTTCTCCAATTCCCTACAGTGTTTCCTGGGATTATCTCCCAAATAAATTACTCGCATCAAAATACTTGTCTCAGGGTCTGCTTGTGGGGAAACCCAAGCTAAGGCAGATGCCAAATAGGTATCTCACCTCCAACATGTCCCAAACCACATCCAAGATCTTTATACAAGGCCTTTACCCTCTCTTCTCATGGTCTTGCCTTCCTCAGTAAATGATTGATTCTGCTGGTTGCTGGTCAAACACCTTGACACATGTCTTTCTCTCACACCTTATACCCAACTAGACAGCAGATCTGCCTTCAGAATTCAACCCTTGTTTTTTGTCCACAGGATTTTACTCTCTGGAATAGTATAATAGTCAACATTTTAAAATTGTTTGTCTCCAGACAATTAAATGTACTTCCACAAGGAAAGAAATGTCCATTTGTTTCATTTGCTGTTGTGCTTTCAGTGCCTAGAAGAGAGTCTGGAAACATAGTCAACCTTTGAAAAATTTTTGCTTAATGGGTTGCATAGATGGAAACAAATGGTTAATGAGAAAAGGCTTTGGGGTGAAAGTGTAAAAGGCCACTAACCTAGATTGCTTCAAGATTATGAATGTAGCTGTTTCTCAAACCAAACTTTTTTGTTATTTAAATATTTCTACAATTAGAAAAAACCCCTCTGGGGACTTTAGAAACCCATGGTTTATGCTATAAGAGCTTACCACAGTAGGGTGCTATGTTACAAAAGTGGAGAAAAATTCTAATGAATCATTTTTAATAAGGAAGTCTGCCTCTTCCTACCTCTACCACCCCAACAGTTGTATGTGTTCAGCTCTACACACCTGTTCTCGTAGATATTTTGAGAATACATCTGCAATTGCTAGGACCACTTAGAAGAAGTAAAATTACTCTTGGGGTCAGAAAATGAGCTGGTATCTTGAGCCTGATGATCAGCAAGGGGCAATCAAAGAGGCATGGTGTCATAGAGGTTAGGGTCCTGGGCTCAGAAGTCAGCCTGCTCATTTCAGTCCCAGCTCCGTAGCTCACCAGGGGCACAGCCATGGGCAACGCTACGTGACCTCTGTAATGTCAGCTTCTGCACTTGCAAAATAGTGGTGCCAATCTAATGAGATCATTGTGAGGATTAAGTGGGCTAATACATGCAGAACATGGAGCAGAGTGGCTGAGACAGAGTAAGTCCTGAGTAAGTGTGAAATCGCCTTCTCTGGTTGGGTTTATATGATTAACTTTCATATGTCCCAGACTATACCGTAGCTCCCAAGACATAAGCTGTGCTTTTGCACAGCATTGTTATTATGTTTGTATAATGCTTTCTCTATTTTTTAAATGTTTTCTACATTTAATGTTCAAAATAATACCCCTATAATTGGAAGAGTGTATATTATCGACTTTAGTAA
Organism: Panthera leo; assembly: GCF_018350215.1. Taxonomy (NCBI): domain Eukaryota; kingdom Metazoa; phylum Chordata; class Mammalia; order Carnivora; family Felidae; genus Panthera; species Panthera leo. Next base: position 21,611,534 of record NC_056689.1, on the reverse strand, counting down.
GGAAGCATAGAAAGTTTTTCTATAATAGCTTATTATAATAAGCCTGGGGACATTGCAAAGGAACATGCTGGGAGGATTTTTGTCACTCTACATTTGCCTACTAGAGATTCTGAATGACTGTCACACGAAACCACTCTTACAAATGGGATGGGGAGGGATTGTGTCCCACTGATTGAGTACACCCTGTTCAGTGGTATTTCACACAGTGTGTGCAACAAATAAACATTTTCTCTCAACTCACACTGCCCTCCCCAGAACAAATGGGAATGTCATCTCTCTAGGTTTTGCCACATCCTATTTGTTCCCTTCAGATCGTTGTAATCACTGAGGCTCACCAGTGCTGTGCCCACAGCCAACTTCAGACAAGTTGATGCTTTGAATACAAGCCCACAGAGGGCTGCAGTGCTGGCTTCTGTTGTTTATCCAGCCTTGTCTTTCTCTGCCTCAAGATATCCAAAGTGGGTGAAATGAGGGGCAGAGTTGAGAACAAGTCACACGAATGAATGGTTCCAGGCCTCTCCAGAGGGACATTATAAAGGATAATAGAGCCATTGCCACCAACATAGGCACAGAGCCTGGCTCTTTGCTATCCCAGGAAAGAAAGTGGCCAAACTGGGGAGAAACTCACTTTAAGGAATTAAGGAAGGAAAACCTTGAGGAGGTAGGCATAATCATTATGCACAGGAAGCATCAAAGGGTGAAGGAAAATGAAGCTGGTTTTTCTCTAGAAATTCCTCTATCGCACCAGTTTGAGAAACACAGGTCTGGACTGGTAAAGGGAGTTGGAATGACGTGGAAGAGAATATAGAAGAGTATGTAGGTTATGATTAATCATCATCAGTAATGCATAGGCATGATTTATAGATGAGAGGTAGAACTCTTGGGCTGCCCAATATACTATATACCTATTAAATATGAAGATCATAGCTTTTTGTGGTCCAGTAGAGAAAGATTTCTTCACAGCATAGCTATGTCTCCAAAGACTTTGCCACTTGACCATAAGTGGAATATCCCCCAAGATGTAAGCTCCTTGGAAGCAAGGCTCCATCCACTGTATATCCCAGCACTGAGCACAATGCCTGACACCTAGTAAGTGATTGTTATATGTGTTTGTCGAATCAATAAAGGAATGCATGTTAGAGCGAGCTGGAGGCTTAAGCAAAATATATAATAATATACTAAATAATGGGAATAGAATGGAAGACATGTTTCATTATAATAAATTCTACATCTCCATCCAATTATTTTTCCCTAACCTGGCACTTGTGGCATTGTTTTGTTTCCATTGTGATGATGGGAAACTATGTTAATATGCAGATAGTAGAAATGAAAAGACCTAGTCTGGTCCACTCAGATCCAGTCCAGCCACCCAATTTGGGGAAAGGTTGTTAATTTCTCTAAGGATTGGTTTCCTTGTTTATTAAAGAAGGATTGTAGCACCTGCCAGAGAACCTCCTATCTCAGGCACTGGTGACTAGTTCACAAAGCCTTGGGAACTATGAACACCCCTTTGCAAATGTGTAACTATTATAACAGCCTTCATATAGTGCTTTTATTTTTTCGAAAACAGGAATTTACTATACAATCTGGTAATATTTTGAAGGAGTTGTATTAAGAACAGCAGCTCAATGCTCTTCTGTATAGATGAGCAAGTGTGCAAGTACTTAAGGCTGAGTAACTTGCTCACAGTTAAGAAGTAGGAAGGAGCAGAGCACATTTTAAACCCAGGTAGTTGGCTCACTGAACCATGACACTCAGGGCCACTACTTTTTTATGAAGACATCTATTTTGTTAAGGAATCATAAATTTACATAGATTTCCTTGTTATGTTTCTCCTTCCTCATAGTTAACAGTTTTCACTGGATAAAGTACCAGGCTGCCCAGAACCTGCCTTAATGGCAACTTAGAAGAATGCAATTATTCATAAATGTGTCCTCACAGCTCACCTAGTTAGAAGAATTCTTGAGTTTTCCTGGAGCTCCACAAGGGCTGTGGCTGGGGACCTTCATTTTAGCAGGCTTCTGATGCTGAGGAGCCCTCAGTCTCTGGAAATCCTGTCTATTGTGCTGAATTGAACAAATTAGAAAATCAAAAGCTTTTCTTCACATATCTATCATAACTAGCCTCCCTTAGCATGTAGATTGAAAGCTGGGGAGGTTTCCAACACTCCTAACATATAACCATTGGAATGTTCTGAATTATCACCTTCTTGTTCATATATCCATTGGTGGAATTTTGCTAGAAAACCTAAAATAAATCCTTGCCATGCTAGTTAGAGAGAGAATGTTTGGTAAATGGGGCCAGCTCACGCCTAGCTCAGTAAAAACGCTGTGGATTGCTCAGCTTAGAAAGGAAGCTAGGGGGAGGCAACAGTATATTATTTTTATTTTAGAACTTTCCCAAATTCCATAGAACAAGTTTAAACCAGTGAAACTAAATCTCCAAATTAAATTGTGCGAAACATGCTTTCCACAGTGACAGGTGGAGAGATTAGACAACTTCCTTCATGTCCATTTTCATTACTAGTGTTTTTACAAATGACTCATTTCTAACAGTGATTTTGGCAAAAATCACAGGGATTCTGGAAACTGTTTTTACATTTTCATCAATATATATTAGAATTATGGCAATCTCAGTGGACTCCAACCTGGGTTCAGTGTCAGAATTTTTGGGTTCTTAGAAGGTCCTCAGATTTATTGGACTAAATAAGCAATCTGTTTGTATATGTTATTTGCACACCCTAGTGAAACTTAATAGATTTTAAAACACCACAATATACAAATGCTCTCATGACAGATTTAAATAAAAACAAGGTAATATCCTAGGAAATATTAATGAAAACAATGCTGAATAGTCCATTCTGTTTATCAGATGAAGATCTCATAGATATTACTTAAAGTTTTCATGCCCCAGTGTCTTGTCTCCCCTCTTCCTCTGGCCTCAGTGGTTGTGACTGTTTGAAATTCTTCTGCACCCACTCCCAACCTCTACTAACTTAAATTGCTAGGCCATGCAAGAAAACAAGAATAGGATGGATAATGGGGTTTATAAATTGAAAAATTCTGCACTAATTAAAGTTGCCATTAATAAGTGAATCATATCATTATGTCCTCTATGTTTCCATAAGTGTGGGATCAGAAGTCAAAGCGAGCAGAAGAACTTTACCGTTAAAGTTAAAACCATGTAGCTTTTTTTACATGGCCCTCAGGAGGGGCATGCAAGTGTTTTCCTTTCAGATCAGCCCTTCATGTATTTCCATTTTTTAAGTTAGTCGTCAACATAAAAAGAAGGGAGAGTTCACTCAAAAACAGATTCACATCGTTTCTTGAAATATTAGAAAACCCACTTATAGCATGGCTCCCTGATGGTCTAGACGAGCCACCTATCATGAGCTTGAGCTGGGTGGGCCCTGCCCCATTCAGATGCCGTCTGTATGTACCTTCAGTCAGCTGGGCCTACGCTTCCTGCAGAAAATGTTATTCACCCAGGGAAAGCGAGGCTCCTGTTTTCAGTCCTGATTATGCTTTTACGGTTTTATATTCCTGTGACTGTTTCACAGGAATGTGCTTATTCCTTTTCTGGTGAGTCACATATTACTCATATGACACATATTTCCAAGACTTGTCTGGTTCAGACCTGGCTCTGTTTACATAACACAATTAAAAATTGCTATTTTTAAGGGTTAATTTGGTTAGCTCCTATTGGATTTACTGCTCTGCAGAGTCTTCTCTTGTCAGAATAACACAATAATAAAGACACCTTGCACCATTCACTTGCACACCAATAGTGACTTCCTATGATGTTATGAAAATCGGGAAAATGAATGCACCATGCTTAGTGCAGTGTCTGCAACATATCATAAGTAATAACATCACTGGCATTAAATGTGTCTGCCTATATTGAACACATGAACTGGGCGAAATCTGATGAAAATCATCCAATTTGAAATTTTGATAATTTTGGTTTCTTGACTTGGTTTTCTCCAAGTATCCCCCTATCAGAAGCTCCACAAAAGTAATTGCTATTTATTCAACCAATCAAAAATTATTTACTGACTATTAGGGAATGCTCTAGCTATGAGGGGAGCTGTATTAACCAACAGGCAACCTCTTGTCCTGGAGGTTTTTACACTTTAGCTGGGAGATAGACAGTAAACTGATAGAGCTACGTATTAATTCACATAGAGATAAAAGCCAGTAAGAAAAGTACAAAGGGGCACCTGGCTGGTTCAGTCAGTAGAGTGTGCGACTCTTGATCTCAGGGTCATGAGTTTGATCCCCACATTGGGTGTAGAGAATACTTTAAAAAAAAAAAAGTAGAACAGAGTCAGGGCTAGAGTAAGGGATGGGGTTGGCTGGAGGTGCTATTTTAGTTAAAATGTTTAAAATATATTTATTCTCATGTTTATTTGAGACTTCCTTTTTGCAGAAGCATTTTTGTAAACATGGGACATGTCATGATAGCAGAATTTAATGAACATAGCTTGAAAGTAGAGGAGGAAATGTTTTGTGGTGGTGCTGAGTTGCAGGGAAGAGCCAAGGTCAAAGAAAGACCAACTGAAGATTCAAGAAAATGGGCTGATTGATGGTTAAAGAAGTTCTGGAGGAAATGAATGACCCCAGAGGGCAGGCAAAGAGATAAGCGTTGGACAGCCTGGGAAAACCCAAATACCCCAGTTTACCCTTTTCTGTGGGGACAAAGAGAAGTCAGCACTTTTTCCAACTGTGCATAAAATGTTAACCCCCTGAGTCAAGGGAGGCTCATTTTTTTTCAATACTGACTCTCTTTTAGGGTATTACTATATTCATGTGGTTGTTACCCCAAAATATACTTATTTCATTTCCTATGACTCACACGTTACTCAAAAGCCATTCGTTTCCTGTTAACTTTGAGACTGCAGAGTCTCTTGAGGATATTTCTTGAACAGTTGTGTTAACCCCACAAAGCCACAGCCCACATCATCCCTACAGCCCCGGGAATAGGTGCCATTTCCGAACTGGCTTTACTCCTGTTCTGGTCAGTTCAGCAAACAGGTCTCGGTGTTGTGCTAAGTGAAGGAGGAGCAGAGGGGAATAGGCTACCTGTCCTTGGAGATTAACTACAACAAGACTGATCTTCCCTGCAAGAGCCCCACCATGTCTGTTGTGGGGAGGACCCAGGCGTTTTCAGTGGGGCCTTGTTGATGGCACTCAATGATGGAGCTGCAAAGCTTACTGTCTAGTGTGGCCAGGCTTGGGATTGGGACCTGGGGCAAACTGCAAAGGAAGGGTCCCGTTAAAGTTCACACCTCTGGCTCAGCTACAGCCAATTGTTAGCACGCAGAAATGAGGGGGTAGTTTTGCCAACGCATCTGATTTATTTCATTTCATTTTTATTTTAAAGAGAGCATGTGAGCAGGGGAGAGGGGCAGAGGGAAGGAAAAGGGGAGAGAGAGAATCTTAAGCAGGCTCCACTCTCAGCACAGAGCCCAATGTGGGGTTCAGTCCCACGACCCTGAGATCATGACCTGAGCCAAAATTGAGAGTCAGACGCTCAACTGACTGAGCCACCAAGCATCTGACTTTTTTAAGAAGAAACAGAAATATGACTTTTTATGCAAAATCTCTTTATTTGTGAACATTAGCAGTAAGAATTTTTAACAAATTGTTTTTAAACCTGAATGAATGTTTTAATGAAGGAAGACATAGAATCCATTAATGAGCATTGTGACTTTGAACAAGTCATTTTTTCCTGTATGGATTTGTTACCTCGGAAAAATTGAGTCCCATGGTCTGTGAGACACCTTCCAGTCCTAAGATTCCATGTTTGTCACTTGGAGACCACAGCTGAGTTGCTGATATGACAAGGTCAGTAGGTTATGGGACTGTGCCCACCTTACTCATGTAGGTCCCTTTAGTGCAGAACCAGAGCATGGAGCACTCTTGCCTTTCTGGACCATTAGCGAATATACCAGTAGGGAGCAGATACTTTCAACATCCAACAGACATTTACTGAGGGCTTGCTCTGTGCCAAGCCCCGTGCCAGGAACCAACATTCGGCTTCTTTATATGGATAAAGAGATTTATTCTTTCCAACTCTGAAATGCAGGGCTCTTAGCCCAGTACTGGGCTCAGAATTACAGCTCAATAATTGTTAGCTTTCTTTTCCACCTTCCCTGAGGCTGTCCCCGTAGAACTCTATTTGCTTGACTTTTTCCCTCAGCCTAGGATACGCTCCTGTTTAGAAATTTTAAGTACCCTCAGAAGCCAGCTCAAGCCTGCCCTCTTTCATTTCTGCCTATAGACTCTGAACTCTGGTCCTCCTTCTTCATTTAACAAATATTTATTGAGCATCTACTATATTCCTGGTCTTGTTCTACCCATGAACAAGACAGACACAGCTGTGCTTGTACCAAGTGAAATTCTGTGGGATTTGGGAGGGAAGGAAGAAACAAACTAGGAACTAGCAAATCCGAAATTTATCAAATAGTGCGACATAGAAAATAATGGTGACATGAGGGTTATTTCAGGCCTATGTTAGACTGAGTGGCCAGAAAGGGCCCATGTGAGAGGATGCTATTTATTCTTTGACCTCACTGATAAGAAGGAACTAGCCTTGGAAGACCTGGCAGAAGGGAGCATTCCAGGCAGAGGAAACAGCAACTGGAAAGACCCTGGGGCAGGAATAAAATTAGCATTTGGAGGAATATTAAAGAAGCTTGTGTGGCTGGAGCATACATTGGAGGGAAGAGGTAATAGGTGATATCAGTATAGATTTTTAAAAATTATTTTATGCATGCAAGTTTTCTTTTCACCCAATTAGAGTATAATTTCTTTAAGAGAATTGGACCAATCTCTTTTTTGTCTTCTGTTTAGTTGATATTTAGTTAACTGATATGGCAAAGTAGAGTTAACATTTCAGTGTGGTTTGATTTAGGAATATTCAGAATGGGTGTGTCTAATAGCCTAGGAGGTTTGCAGGGGTGTGTTCTTGTCCAGCTGCTATTTGAGCAGTGCACGTGTGAGGACAAATGATCTTCCCTTTCTTCCCAGCTCATCCATGTGCTGTTTTGACTGCATGTCGCTTCTGAGCCAGAAGCCAACAGACCTCCATCTGGTTTAGGAGATAAAGAAGCAGGGATGTTTCTACAAGTCTTTGTAATTAAACCACCGCCACCACAAGATGGCCTTTCTCCACTAAGTCTGGCACTTTGATGAGAGAAGGCGTGCCTATTCCCATCTCTGATAACTGCTTCTTCCCAGCCCCCTTCATCTTCTGCTGCCTGAGAGATTAAAGATGGTTGGAATGCAGGCTGGAGTAGTTCAGTGTTCTCACCCCTTCAAAGAAAGCACATGACACACTCCAGTCCTCTGCAGAGCAGCAGACCATCATGTGACTTGCGCCACTTGATCCTTTGAGTTCCAGAGTTGAGGAAAAGGACCTTGCAGATAGAACAATGTGTGCAGATATTTAGTTCTACCCTCTTTTTGAATTTCTAGGGGAAGAATACGTTCAGCAGAAAGGAGCTAGCTTCAATAATTTCATTTCTACACGTTTTAGGTATTGGGCATTACTTATGTTAGGATCTGGGATGCAACATGATCAGACTGCCCATCCATCTGGGGTAGGCATCGTGGTCCCTGAGTCTAGAGTTGCTTCTTAATAACTTGTCACATTGATTTATCAAATTGTTCTGTCTCATGCACTTTTGTTGATGAATGCATTTTTAGTTCCTCATATTAAACTATCATTTACTCTTCTCTTTAATATATCCAAATCATGCATAATTTCTTCCAAAGAATAATTTTCTGGAATACAGCTAGTGTTTCCCCATTCATAAAAGAGAACCACTTTTCTTTAAATTATCCACATTTAACATGGCTCATATAATATATAAGCATATGTATGTTTGTGTGTGTGTGTGTGTGTGCACATGCATGGGTGCATGTTGATTACAAAAGCCGGGCTTAGAAAAAGCATTTTAGCTTCTTCCTTTCACTTGTGAAGGTTAGTCTTCCACTCATACGTCAGACCCAGAATTAGAGCTTTACAATTAGAGTTGAATAACCGTTGGAAGATTCCTAGAAACCTAGATCATTGTGTGCATGTGTATGTGTGCACACATGCATATTAACTCTCTATGTAAGGGTTTTCCTCGTTTTCTTTTTAATGTTTATTTCTCTTTGAGAGAGAGGGAGACAGAGGATCTGAAGTGGGTTCAGCACTGACAGAGCCTGATGCAGAGCTCAAACTCACAAACAGCAAGATCACGATGTGAGCCGAAGTCAGCTGCTTAACTGATTGAGCCACCCAGGCACCCCTATACTATAAGATTTTTAAATAAATTGGACACATTGATTTCTGCCTAAGAAAACACAATTTAGAAAACTGCTAAATGCTGGACTGTGCAGCAGACCCAACTCCTATTTCTCTTATTTACTATTCTGATAGTTTAGAGAATATTTTAAAGAGTTGGCATATTTGTTAGTGTTTTCCCTTTACTTGCAAGTGTTAAACAGGTTAGTGTTCAAAAGGCAGAGGAAACTACCTGTAGAAGTTATTCCAGCCTTCTAAATCATTTCTAGGAGTGTGTATGGATGTCATAATTTGTGGACACCCAACTGGAGTGATGTGTTGATGTCAAGGAAGCACAATTGTAAGCTCACCATCTTTAAAGATTTTGTTCTTAGGCTATTCAAAGTCCCCAGAGTTCATTATGTTTTCCAAATCACAAGACTTGATTATGCACAACAGCAGAAACATAGTCAATTTCATCTAGCTAAGAATGTTTACACTCAATGGAGCCCTTCAGAGAAGGGAGGAAAAAAGTGATCATCATTTCATAATCAGTTTTGAATTTTGCATGCTTCATGTTTATGTATTAAACAGCATATGACACAATGCAGAAATATCTTGCTGTTCTGTTTCTTCAGGCTACACTGAACACAGCCTTGGAAGTCCAGAAATAATCTGGCTTTCCTAATGCAACTCAGGCTCATAAAACCAGGGTGTCTTTGTTGTTAATGAACAGCATCTTTTATAATCCATTAGCTATGAAGTATGCAAGCATTGGGAATGCGTATATATGAAGGGCTGATGGCAATATGTTACCACACATCATTTGTTCTCTTGTATCTTTGCTGAGGGGACCCCGTTTTTATTCTACCTGCCTCATTTGCACATAAAGCCATTTGCAAAAGAAAGGAAGGAGGGAGGGTGTGTTGAGTCCATTGATGTCATTTCTCATGGAACACGAGGCTTTGAGGAAGTGCAGGAGCAGGGTTGAGCAGCAAGGCTTGTATAGATGAAGGCAGGAAACTGTGAACTCAATGGGAGGCAAAAGTCTGCCAGACATCCAGTTAGAGAAGAATTTGTATCCTTTCTGTTGGGGATAAAGCAAGCCCCCTGAGAGTTTGGTGAATTGGTCATTCTCACCATAGACTACCCTGTTTTATAAAAGTAACCACCAAGGTAGCTCTTGTGTGTCCTTGTCTAGATTGGGTATTACTGGATTTTGGATGGTAGAGGCCTGAGGCTCTGGAAATGGAGAGAAATGGGATCACTTGGCATCTCTCTACCCTACCACATTGAGTTCCTGACCCCCTGGCCCCATAGGAGCCATCCAAAACCAGGCTCCCTCCAAAGTCAAGGGTCTTCTGTCTAATCTGGTCTCTCAACTTTTCTTTTATCCTCTATCTTGTCTGTTTCTCTGCTCATGAAGGAGGGTAGAATGTGCCCTGATGAAGATATGGAAATGTTGAATACAGCCAATCCAGATTACTTTACTGTTTAAAAGCTCCCTTGTAGATTAGATCATTTGCCCTCTTACAGGCTCAATGAGCTGCTTTTTCCATGTGTTCCTGTGAACAATGCCTATGTCATGGTCTCAGCTTGAAAGAAGGGGCAAACAAGGAAAAGAGAGAGCACACTTTGTTACTACAAGTTTTCAGGAGTCATATCAATGATGTAAATGCTGTTATCATTTTTTTTCCTTTTTGAAAACATTTTATGTTTTTGTTCAATATTGAAGAGAGAAAATTATGCAGAAAATAGGTTGTAGTGCTGAATGTTTTGTGTGTGATTCATAGGATAGAGAATAGTGTTAATATTTTAAATTATTGCTCAAAAAGATACTGCTGTTTTCTGTCACACAAAGCTAATGGGTGAATGCATTCTGCTGGATGGCAGGGAGTTTCTGCTATTTTCCAATCTCAAAGATCAGACAGCATGCTAGGTATACACGATACTTTCAAAAATGCATCAGAGGGCTATAACCTCCAAACCCCTGGCTCTAGATTAGGGGCTAGCAAGTTTTCTTTCTCAAAATGGGCAGATAGCATTTTCGGTTTTGTTGCCCATACAGTCTCCCACATATTCCAATAAAACTTTGTTTGTGAACACTGATGTTGGAACTGCAGGTTACCTCCATGCGTCATGGAATATTATTATCCTTTTAATTTATTTCACCCGAAATGTAAAACCCAGTGTGAGCTCAGTGGCCATACAAAAACAGGTAGCAGGTCAGTCTGGGTGTTCATGATGTAGTTTGAAGAACCCTTTTCTTATCTATCCTGGGATGTTAGTGACATCTCAAGACAAACCAATCTTCACAATGAAGTTGGTATGTGGTGGCCCACTTTCAGGATGGAGTCATGGGAGAAGGCAACTCTGCAGACATTTGCTGAATCTTGAAAGGATCTGTGAAGCACCCAGGGTTTCAGGAACTTCTAGCAGAGCCACAAAAAAATTCTTCCCCTTGCTTGAAACGGTCCTGACACTGGAGACTATCTCTGAATTCCATTGAATATGCAGATGCTACCAACCTCTCCGTGGTTCCTCTCTGCCTCTTCCCACCTTCCTGAAGTATCTGTTGGGCACATTCTGTTTGGAGCCCTTGGAGAGAGGTTGGGGGACACAAAGAGGCAAGCAACACATGAGTATTCACAGCCTGCGGAAGAGTTGGAGAGCTGTGTGGAGAATCTCACCCAGGTGAGCGGCCTGTTGGAAGGGATGTGTAGCCATCCACACTGCCCACCCAGACTTCATCCTCTGCTCACAGAATTTTGAGAACCAGTTCCAGCTGGATGACTCATGATTCAGGGTGGGTTGACACTGAACCGTTGGTTCCTAGTCAGGAACTTGGGTTGGTGGGAAAGACCATAACTTCTAGACTATTCTGTATTTTAAAGATCCATCCAGAAAAGTATTACCAGACTCTGCTTTGAGCTGGTAACTGTTCTTTCTACAGCCTGGTACAAGTTTCTGTCCCTTTGTCTGAGCCCCCAAATGCTGAATACCAGAAGCAATGCTCATGCCATCATTCTTCATGAGCATTGCCTTTGTAGAGCAGTATTCATGCACCATGAAAATCACAAGTTAAATCTCATTTTGAAAATTAAATCCCTGTGTAAATACCTTAAATCTTTAAGCTTGTTATAGGAATCCCATCATGAATTCTAGGCACAGCAGTATCTTTCACAGTGTGCCATCACAGAACTACTCTTGGGTTTCCATTTCTTCATCTTTGAAATGATGGGGTTTGATTAAATGATCTCTGAGATTATGCAATTTATTCTACTGTTTATCTTTTATGTCAAAATATATTTTTAAATATTGGATTTCCTTGAGGTAGGGCACAGTTGTTCTCATAAGATGTGGTAAAAGATGGTAACATAACATACCCCATTATGAAACATTTACTATTTTCAGCAGACCCTCCAGACCACCAGTTCAGGCTATACCAGCCTCCCACGTCAGCCCACATGCACCATTTAGGGATGTTAGCTTCTATCCATGCTTCTCCTTTCACAGCTGCAGTATCTGTGAGATGAGCGGCGTTAGTTTGGGAAACAAAATGTACTGGCCAGGGTTGGGTTGCAAGACACAATTGTGGGAATTATTACTCTTCTTACTTAGTATAGTTATAGAACGTTTTTCTCTGAAGAGTTCCACAGAAAGGTTGATCCGTTGGGATTATTTATCCTAGAGAAGAGAAGAGCAGAGGGGAAGGGATAACTCAGTAACAGTCTGGAATGTTTGGAAGGCAATAGCCAACTGTTCTGTCTTCTCACTGAAGACAGAAGATGAAGAAACCGGTGGGAGAGGTCTAAATGAGACGTGAGGAATAGTGCCTTGCCACTAAGCATGATTAAACACCAATGTGAGTTCCTTCTGGAAAGGTCTGGGTAGACTCGGGGCTTGGATGTCCTGCCTGGACCCAGACACCTCGCTCTCTGATTTACATTGCAGACACCTGGAACAGCCTGTAGGATCCAGGGGACAGATTCACAGGTCTGGACTCCTAGGCCGCCAGCATTCTGATAGATAGGGTGGGGTTAACGCAGACATAATAGCCTGGAACAGGACAAGAAACACAATAAATGTTATCAGAAAGATGTCTGCAGCTCGAGAGGAAAGAGCTGGGCTTGGGTTTGATGGACTTTGCCCCACCTGGGCAATGCTTGGCCTGGGGATGGTGAAGATTTCTTATGCCAGCCTCACCATCTCCACAGCATCAGCAGATGGGACCTTTCTCCCACATGTTAGATGCCCAGCCTGTATGTGGTGACTGTATAAATGAATGAATGCAGGAGAGAGGGAATAAAGAGATGTACAGTCAGTAGTGAATGAACTCTTTTGGGCATTTCAGAGCCATGCCTGGTCCTTCCCCGACTGTTACTCCTCTCTTGGGTGCCATGTGCCCCCCTTGGGAATCACTAGCACTGTGGTCAGCAGAGCAGGCTCTAGGGCAGAGGCCCAAATTCAAATGCCTCTGGGTAGCTCAGCACCCAAGGAGTGAAGCAGACCAAGCAAAGTAAGACAGTTGGGAATACTCAGGGCTGAGGTGGAAAGCCGTCAGTCAACACCAGGAAACTGGCCTAAGGGAAACAGTCCCAGAGTTGCCAGATCCTTGATTTTTTTTAAAAACAAGAACTCTAGATTTTGATATGAAATTACTCAATCTTTAAATGTTGGCAACTAAAAATATTTTTAAAAACACTGTGAGGGCCAAGAAAACGTGTGTTTGTTATCTACCACCAGTGTGACCTTTCCTTTAGAATAATGTAGAATTAGATTCACAGCTTGACTATTTAGTTGCTGTTGACCTTGGCAAGTTATTTAACATTTCTGAACTCTAGTTTCTCTCTCACGAATGTAGAAAGATTTCTTCATAGCCTAGCTCTGAGGACTAAAAGAACATATGTAAGAAATTAACATAGTACCTTGCATGCAGAGTATTTAATAATTATTAAATAATAATAATAATAATAATAATAATGGCTATGATTATATTATTAGATTGAACCATACGAAAGTCCTGGAATACATATGGATTTGACCTATAAAGATGGCAATTTCATGTGGTTCAACATAATACTAATATAAAATCCTACCCCATATACATTTTTATTATTTTGCCATCATTAAGTTTACCTACTTACTCCCTAAACACATAATTATGATCCCCCTTCTCCTACACTCTTCTCCACAGCACCTATCCTGTTTATCATATCCAATAACTCATTTATTATATTTATGACCTGTATAGTCTACCCCACCTCTGCTGGTATATAAGCTTCACTTAAGGCAGAGATTTTCTGTAATTTATTCATTGTCTTTTTACCCACCTCAGCCCAGTACCGAGAATTATGTAGTAGGCTCTCTGTAAATATGTGTTGAATGAGTAGGCTTGTACACTGGCCTTCCCAAAGTTGAGTTTAGTCTCCTACAGACACTTTCCTCAGCCCTTACAGATTTTAGGAAACTATTGATTAGAACTGTTCCAAATAAAACATAAATGATGATGATCATCTTATGGTGAAGGGTTTTTGGGGCCTTTGACTCGAGCTCAAGTATAATGTAAGACTAGTGAAAAGTTGCGTAAGTATTGCCGACCCCAAATCTGAAAAACTGAATTCAATTAGTAAAATTAAAAATACCTAAATTGGAAAAAAAAATGACCAGAAGTCTTCAATGAGGTTTTGTTCTGCTTTGTTTTTCTGGTCAAATACATGAGCATTTTATATGATGCCACATTTTTAAAAAGATGGAATGCATTTGCCCTTGGATAAAAGGAAATTCAGTTATCTCAAGATAACTCTCCTTGGCAGTACAGGATGCTTTCACTGTGTGTGTGTGTGTGTGTGTGTGTGTGTGTGTGTGTGTGTGCGCGCGCACGCGCATGCATACATATATTCAGTAGTAAAACTATTGCAGCAAAAGGAGTTAAAATCATAAAAGGCAGTCTTGACTGGATTCCAGAGACAGGGGAAAATGGCGGTATTGTCTTTAGGAGGAATGTCAGAGTAGCCCGCATACAGAGGAAAGTGCTGATAAGCAGAATGACAAAAGCCAGTTTCATGAGTGATTCCCAGCAGCTAGGGTACACTCCCAGCTGATTGCCTTGCTATTTTCGGTATTCCACATATCATGACTAAATACACAAAGCTTGTCTGGAGGCCACAAATATGGTAAGTCAGTGGGTAATTCTGGGAGCTACTCTATCGTTTGTAAGGACCAAGGCACCTTCCATGCTCTTGTCTGCCCTGCCCACTCCCTAGTTCACTAGCTAAGAAAATTTTGAGCAGCTCCTACCTTTTTACCAGGAGATAGGGAAAACCTTTACATTTCCCAAGGCAGATATTTTTAGACTCAATGCTCAGTCCAAAGTGTTAACTAATTGAGTTATCAAGTTTCATACTTGGCCACAGAGAATGGCAGTGGAGGAGGGAGAGAGCTTCCCAGAACAAGTAAGCCTTTACAGTTTCCGAATGAAATGTGTTTTCCTTATAGAAATGCTGCTTGGGCCTGAATAGTTGCGTCTTTTACAAAATGTGTGTTGCCAGATAGGAAGGAGGCTAGCCTATGTGCATCATGGATCGCCTGAGTTCAGTATGTGTAGGACAATGGGCTGTCCTTTCTTTCTGTTTTGCTCGGATCCGGACTCTAGGTACGTTTGTCTCTGATGTAATTTGGAGTGTGCTGGGCTCAGGCATGTCTGAAGAAGATGCTTAATGAAATGCAAAAAGAATTTGAGGAGTTTGGGGTCCTGGAAGGGCATAGTGGACCCAAGAATGTAAGGTTTAAATGTTCACACTTTTCTCAAGAGAACTGTGAGAGCTTTAAAACTCAGCTTTGTCTGGTTTATTAATTTACAAGGGGAAGTATGGAATCTTACTGTTGGGAAGGAAAACATTGTAGAGTTAAAGTTTGTTTTTAGAACTCATATAAGTGGCAGATGGGGGATGGGATGTATTTGGAAGTTGGAAAATGTAATTTTGTTTTTGTTTCACTAGAATTGCACATAATATAAGTATATCATCTCATTTAATAATGTTAAAGAATTAGCATAGTAAGCCATTGTCCCCTTAAGGGATACTGGATGGATATTTGCTTGATGTGTATAAAATTTTGAATGTTTGATTCTGAGGGATTCATAAAATACGATTTTGATTATGGCACAGTTTAAGGTTTCATGTAATCTCTCTACCCGTGTCTTTTCATTTAGCACCAATTTATCTACTTATGAGAACACACATATGTTCATGTATGTACTTTGCTATTAATACAACATATTAAATCCTGAGCACCAGATGAACATTTTGTATGCAATACTTAGAATGCCCAGAAGAAGACATCATAAAAATGAGGACATTGGTGCTAGTTCTCACATCAGGCAGGCAGACATGCTAATGGTTTTGAGAAAAGAACTGTCATTTCATAGTGTTACAGAAAGCAATTCAGATAACTCTCACAATTTTGAACTTTATTTTAAATGGATTCAGTTTTAATCTTTGTATTCTTAGAAATAGGTTCAGCTCTTAGCGAAGAATATTCTTTTTATGCACTTTACTGAATATTGCTGTATTCTGCAGTAGACATGTATGAAATTTTAATCTCCGTGAGACTTGCAAACATTTTGTGTGCCTCAGAGAAAGGCTTTTTCAAATTAAACTTGAGATTCATTATAAAGATATAAACATTGTTGTGAATTCCAGACATTAGTGGTGATTTACTAGTAATATAAGCATACTGACAGATGAGTCCTAAAAATCATATTATATCACTCTAAAAATAATTCATCCATCAAAAATTTTGAGCTATATTGAAGGTTGAATTTCAAATGTGAATTCTGTTCTATTAATTATGGAACTGAAAACTTTACATAAAATCAGAATGACATTTGCTGATGACCTAGTGAGACTTGGCTTTGCAAAATACTAATTGCTAAGAAGTTTCAAGCTAAGTGCAAATATAACAAATCTTAAAGCATGTACTTGAGAAGTTTTGGCCTCTAAGAATTGATGAGTTATTAAAAAAGAAAAAGATCTGAGATCCAAAAGGAAAGCTCAGATAAAAGCAGACCATCTTGTTTCTGCCTCGTGTCAGAATATATCAACTAAATGGTGAGAGCATTTGATCTCGGCCCATATGTGCAGCATTTTCTGTTTTGGTGGGCATGCTGTTTAAAAAATGTGTAATAAAATGACAGACTGAATTTGAAATTATCCTGCCCTAAGCAGTGACTCTGGAAGGCTACTGACCCGACACAGATCACACAGAAGTCCCGACACAATAGAGAGTAGCATATACTATTGCTGTCCTGGGTTTAGTTGGACAATGAATAAGAATTATTCATCTCCTGGTTTCGCCTCTGACTTGAATGGAAGACTGAACAGTTTGTCTGCATGAGCTGAACTATGGACAAAATCCTTGCAGAGAGGGTATAGTAGATAATTACATTTTCACAAATGATCATTAATACCTCCTGCTACTTCTATTTGGCTTGTGGTTTCTGTAGTATTGTTTAGAGATTTTCTACAGGATTGCTTAGTCTGTGTTTTGGGAGAAACTTTCTGTGATTTTACAACTTGTAATTGGGAAACATTTGCAGCACAAACCTTCTAGAAAGGTAGAGTGTGTGTACCTCTGTCAATTTTAGAAATTCTCAAGGGTTGCTAATCAAGTCTTTATGAAATAACTAGTTTTGCCATAAATGATTGATTAAAAAATTAACTCTTAAATAATAATCAAGCCCCCCAAAAAGCTAGACTTTGAGCAAAGCCCAAATTTAATACAATTTTAATGTGCATTTCAGAGGCAGCTAATAAGATCTTTCAATAGCTGTGAATTATTTTTAAATCCTTTAAAGTTGCTCTGTCATACCAAATAGAAGTTATTGGTATCACTTCATTTTCTATCTTCAGCTCAGATGGGTTCTATTTTGTATGTCTGATTTTTAAGAATGCGTTAATAAATATGTATTGAATCCATAATTTTATTGTTGATGATTTTCACTTTAGGAAGCATGGGGCAAGTGGGAAAATTCATCTAGTCAAACTCAAGAAAGGAGTCACAATACCTTTTTGCTGCTGACACTATCTGTACAGTTTCTTGTTTTAAAATGGAAACTTTCAGTTATATAGTAACTATGGTATTTACTTACCAACTGCATGTGCTTTTTTTATGTGACAATGTGAAGATACTACCTCTTCTCAGTTATAAATATAGGTGATGGTCAATCCTAAGCAACGTTTATAAGACAGAAGAGAATTTAAAATCTAAGTGTCCTGTCTTTTTAACAGTCACTCTTCTTTATAACACTAAGGCATTTTTAGTCACAAAGTAAAAATATATTTGCCAATTCTTTATTTTAATGCAAATATTGATGTGTTTTACTACAATCCCCCAAATATATGGCAAACGCTAGTATTAAGAATGAAATCATGTCTTCTAATTGGACTACTGATAAATATATTATTAGACTACACAACATGAATTTCAGAGCATGTCAGGCAAATACCTACAGTTACTAATTAATCATTTATGAAGCATATAAATCAATAAAGACTTTAATTCTTTTATTTTAGGAGACCTTTTTTACTCCCACATGAAATACAGATCTAAACAGACATTTAAGATAGATACTCTTTCAGATAATAATGTTGGAAAGTGAGTGCATTTTTCTTTGGTCAGGTGACAAGGAAGCTATGCAATTAATTTAAAAAGTAGAAGTTGATAACGTTAAAAATTGCTTTGTAAAATCTGGGTATGCGTCAGCTTTTAGTCTTGAATTCTTGATTATATTATGTTCCAATTCAGCATCATTCTGATATGTTATTGACTTATATATTTCCATAATTCAATGACTATTCTGCTGTATTTTGAAAACACTTGTAACAATAAGGTAAATTCTATACTTTGAGTCCTGTAGCTTTTCAAACACAGACTGTGTCTTACTCATCTTTTGATCCTCAGAATTGGGCACATATTGGGCACTCAATAAATATCTGTTAAATATTTTTAAACAAATCCTTATCTCCGAAGAGTGTACCCGCTCATCAAAAGTAATTGCTCAAGAGTATTTTAAGCATCTCATCAACAGAGTATTTGAATGAAATTGAAAATAAACAGATATTATATAGCTGAAAAGAAGCCAACACTGTTTAGTTAACTAGATTTAAAATAATGTTTGGCCTTCTAGTCACCATTGGTCTTATAAGACACACTATTTCTAAATGTTTAAATTATTTGAAACAGGAAAATGTACTAGCTAACTTTGCATTTTAGTGACCAAAATTAGACTATTGTTTCCAGTCTAGAATTTTCCCAGAATACAGGATTCATATCTAGAATTGTGTTTACACACTAATGACAGATTATCTATAAAGAATTTTCATGTTATCTTTTTGAGATGGTGGCACCACTTGCAATGAGATAGGTTCTTAATTTTTCATGTGTCCTTTCCAAGGACACTAAGTTGATGTTCTGGGGACGGTTATCCTCTGGAGAAGTGTAATAGCGTCAGAGTATTTGGAGTATGTGGACATGGGCACTTGGAAAGAGCCTACATATGAAGAGGGCCGAAGTAAGGTAGTGAATGGGAAATAAGTATGTATTTGACAGATGGGAGAATCCGTAATTTTATTGGCAATAAAATCAGTAAAGAGGTACAATTAGAGTAATCCTGGTCCATACTTTGCAAAAATAGCAGCACTGCACTTATTCACACTCTGTCTTCCTGCGCAAGCCTGTTGGCCAGTTATTCTGTTAGGAGGTAGTAGGCTTCAGTTGATAGCTTTGCTGTAGACCAGCCACTCTCAAAGTGTGGTCCAAGAACCCCTGGGTATTCCTGAGACCCTTCCAGAACCTATGAGGTCCTTCCTTTTCTAACTACATTATCTATCTGAGGCTGGATTCCTTTCACGTACTTGAACCAAAACAACACATGGCCAAAGACTGAATGCCGCAGTAGATGTGAGAATCTAAATATCCTCTGTTGTCAGGCATTAAAGAGA
Source organism: Panthera leo (assembly GCF_018350215.1). Classification (NCBI taxonomy): domain Eukaryota; kingdom Metazoa; phylum Chordata; class Mammalia; order Carnivora; family Felidae; genus Panthera; species Panthera leo. The sequence goes on along the minus strand of NC_056689.1, from coordinate 21,592,257 downwards.
TTTGCAAAACTAAAACAACACCATCCTTCTCACATTTTTGGTTTGTTTTGGAAAACATTATTTTCCATAAGATAAATATTTTATGTTATGTAATGTGTGTTATTATTTTAAAATAAATTATATATTTAATTATCAGTTTTATGTTCTAATATGATAAATAGCAATTCAAAAGGTCTTTGGGGATCCTCAATAATATATAAGAGTGTAAAGGGACCCTGAGACAAACAAGTTTGTGAACCACTACTCTAGACAGAATGCAGTGTGAACCTTCTTTGCCCTGGATTGTATCCTTAGCTTAGTTGCTGAAAGCACTGGTCAAATAAGGTCAAATTCATATATTCAGTCCCTGTGTGATCAGTTATGTGCCCTTGACTCTCATGGTAATCATGATAGGCAAGGAAGCTAAAAAAATTAAGACATTTTAAGGTGATAATAACAAATAGTATTAATTAAAGACCAACTGTGCACCAGGCCATTTCTAACTGCTTTGCATATATTATTTCCCTTAGTCTTATCAAAGGCTGTACATGTTAAATTTTACTACTATTCTCATTTTGCAGATGAGTAAACCAAGCTACAGTGTATTTAAGCCTCTTGTCCAAGGACACATAGTTTGTAAATTGTGGAGACATGTTTCGAATGCAGACATTTTGGCTCCAGAGTCTGAACTCGGAAATCATCAAAGTATATTGATTTGCTCATAGAAAGTGTTAGATTAGATCTAGCTCCAAAAACTTAAAAAATACATACAGCATTCTACCCCTGAGTCAGCACCTTCATCTTCATGCATGAAAGACAGCTTCTTAGATATGAGTGTTTATTCCCATGATCCTTGCAGTATGTCTTAGCTGTTTGATTATAATATAGCTGAACATTTCAAAGTCACCCACCATGTTGTAACTACTGCACATTCTAATGGTTACCTTAACTTTGGGATAAAGTCTACTCTTATATGTTGAACTTTGAGTAATAAAAGATAACATCCTTCTTTACATTTACCATGTGTTTTCATTGTATTTTTTGAAGTTTTAAAAATTTCTTTATTTTGAGAGAGAGCTCATTGCGCATGTGAGCAGGGGAGGGGCAGAGAGAGAGGAGGGAGAGAATCCTAAGCAGGCTGTTCGCACAGAGCCCCCACGCAGGGCATGAAACTGTGAGATTATGACCTGAACTGAAATCAAGAGTTGGACACTTAACCCATTGAGCCACCCAAGTGCCCTTCATAGTATTTTTTAAAAGACCTCTTGCACATCTGGGCATTACTTGCTCTTTCTCTCTCTCTTCCATTTTATTGCATTCAATGTAAATACGTTGCATCTTCCAATTACACATCTTGTTCAGGAAAATGTAAATGTCACCTGGATATTATTTAATATTCCCAAATCATTCTATCTGTAGACCTACCCATCTATTTCTGACTTCACTAGTGACCTAAGCTTATTTTAAAATATGGGGTTTTTTTATTCATTCAAATAACTTATTTAGCTATATTTTCACCGAGGGGTTCTAAAATCCCTTTGTTGATGATAGGGTCGAGTAACAATGAAAAATTAAAATGGAAAGAACAATAGCATTTTGGTATATTGATGTTATTGAGTCAGTATGAAACTGTGTTCCCCACAATCCCCCCGCAAAAGCAAATAGTTTCATTCCAGCTGCACCATCTGGCACACAACATTTTAGGATGGTTAATTCAAGATCCCTTCATCTCTCTAGCTAATGCCTCTTCTCCCTCTGGTGCCATGGACCTCACCCTTCAATTCCTCTGGGCTTTTATCCCCAGACCTCTAATTATCTGACCAGGAAGCTAAGTCCAGTGTATTGTGATTTCCTGGCTGATCCCCACCATATAAGGTATATTTATGCAGAAGAAACTATGTATATTCACAATATTAAGTCTATCCACACTAAACACCAAGATATTTATTTTCTAACCTCAGAAAGAAAAAGAAAAAAAAAACTGTTGGGAAAATGTTCATCTATTCAAGTAAACACTTTCTCTTTTCTCCTGATACCTAGACCAATTTTAGCTTATCACTGTTTTCGGTTGCTATATTTAAGATGTGAATAGTTCTCTGGATTAAATATTTTAGGACTCATGCCAATACCTCCTACATAATAAGGATCCTTAGGCATGAAGCCCTGTTCTGATTCATAACATACCAAATAAATGGAAAAATCCCAAACAGTTTATGTGTCTTATATAATCTACCATGTGTAATGCCAGAAGTAACTGCTATGTATTTCCTAAGTGGTTAGTAGCAATACCTTCGTATTACAAGATGCATTTCTAAGGGACTCTGCAGTTCTTTGTGGTTTAGCCAAGTTGTGCAACAACTTGCTGCTTGTTTTAATTTTTTTAAAGTTTATTTATTTGTTTGTTTGGTTTGTTTATTGAGAGAGAAAGAGAGAGAAAGTGGCAGAGAGGCAGAGAGAGAAGGAGAGAATCCCAAGCAGGGTCCGCACTGTCAGTGCTGAACCTGATGAGGGGTTCAAACTCACAAACCTGAGTCGAAATCCATAGTTGGACACTTAACTGGCTGAGCTACCCAGGCACCCCTTACTGCATGTTTTATAAAAAAAAAAAAAAAGGTACACACAGACCCCCAGATTTCAGCTGCATAATACTACCCGACTGGGGCTCAGAACAACTTCATTTGATCTCTAAAGAGACAAAGCTGTCTGTTTCTAGCCCTTGTCATGCAGCATGGGTCACAATGTTTAGATGCATCACCATGCCGCACAGGATGCATGAGATAACTGTGTATGTAGGGAGTTACAAGATGAATGGTAGTTTGGGGAAAGGAAAGGGGAACAAGTAGACATTGGAGATCCTACTCTTTATTGGAGTGTGGCAGGAAAATCTTCAGCCAAGAACTTATACTAGTTCAAACCATAAAATCATCGACCGCTTCCTTCTTGGTCTTGTACCATGAGGTAGGGAGAATATAAAATCCAGGAATCCTGATTTCTATTTTCAGCAATTTCATAACTAGTTAAGCAAATCATACTTCTCTTTGCTTCAGTTTCCTATTTGTACAGTAGAGATGATGCAGTAATCTACCTCAAAAAACAAAATGTGTTTTTAAAAAAAGAAATGTACATTTTTTTGTAATACAAAGCAAAGCTCTATATTAAGCCAAGACTTAATCATTACTATACTGAATCTTTACTTTCCAGTTTACTCGTTCAGGGCTATGTCTCTTCAGATTATTTAGTACATATTGTTGAGGTGAATCAAGGGCACTTCCATAAATTACTCTCCTGTTCTACCAATTATAAAAAAAAAAACAAAACATGATGGGGGTGCATGTCAACTGATCTTTCCAGGGGTGGGAGAGCCTGATCGCTTAAGACAGCCACTTCCTCTAGTGAACAATGGAGTACGAATTATGCCTCAAGTATTTTATAGGCAGCCTTGCTCATGGGAGAGTAAAAGAGAATTTCTCAAAAGACATGTTCATGTGAGAAATAATTGAGACAGATGAACTAGATGAAGCATAGCAAGAGAAGAGAAGGGATGACTGATAATGAGAAAGTTTAAGACCCCAATGGCTCTATATTTTTTTGTTCAGCATTTACCTTTTGCCTAATGAATGGAAAAGGCTTTCAGTCATATGTTTTGGAGAGCCTGGCATCCACCAAATTTACACGTTACAAACCAACATTAACTGCTAACTACTTTATGCAACCTTCAATTAGATTCTTGTTTTAACTCATTGGGGAAAATAATTCTCTGAAATAAAAATGATTACAATTTCCAAAGGAGCTAAACCTTCCTCATGTTAATATTCCATCCTTGTGGATTAAGGTGGGGGGAAAAAAAGGAAATTCTCCAGGGCTGTTATATGTTCTGAATTGTTGAGCACTGAGAGAGCTGTTGATAGACTTGTTTTTTTTATTTTTCTAAAGCAACGAATTACCATTTCTCTTGTGCTTCTTCATCCCAAGAGATAACCAGAAATATGTCCAAACACAGCAGAGATATCAAACAAGCCTGCTAATGAATCCAAAAAGATACATTTCAGAAATGATTTCTCCATCTCTGGCTGTCTTCCAGGTTTATTTATTTATTTGGATCTTTATATTTCAGAATAACAAAAGCTAAATGTTTTATGAATTTTAAGGTTAATGTGTCCCTGCTGCATAACTTTACTCATCTGCAAGTGAAGACAAACTCACCCTGTACTGAAATGTCCTTGAATGGAATGAAATGAAGAGATCATGTTGTTTTCACTTTAAATGTCAAACATATTTTGGCTCAAGAGCCACACACCCCTTTCTACATCTTGTGTTAGGTACTTTGGCTAAAATGGAGCTTTCATTAACATTTTTCCATTTGTGTTCATTTGGGAAAACACCACTTGTTAATTCGCTGTGAGAGTACTTTCACATTGTACAGTATCAGGGAGGAACTCACTTGTCATTTAATTGAACCATTCTATGCATTCCTGACATCATACATACCATTCTGCATCTATATACGAGAGTATTGGGACATAATCTGTGTCCTCAACCCACTAAGGTACTCTGCAACATCTATAGTGTAAAGAAAGTGTTTTAAATGAAAGTTTTCGGTCAAAGTGGTTTGAAATTCTGTCCCAGGCTACTACAAATCAGCACATTAGATTACTATATTGACCACATATTAGGACATACAAAACTCTCCTCTCCTGATACAAATGGCCTTACATCCCTTGAGACGTAGGCGAAACTTGTTCTTTGAAATCTTTATTTATGTTCCCAGAAAATTTCAGACAAACTCAAATAAATCCTGTTTTACAGCTGAACAGAATCGACTTCACGTTGAGAAGTATTAGAAACACCCACCCACCACCAATACCCGATGTGCTTTTTTTTTTTTTTTTTTTTTTCCTATGGGAAACATGTTTCTTCTCTGTATTTATTTTTATTTCTAATCAGTCTCCAGGAGAATTTTAGGTCTCTGAATTCTGGGTGAGAAAAGACATTGCAAGGGGCCTGGATTCTGGGTCTTCCTTTTGATGTAAACCAGATCATAGTAGACAGACTTGATGAGAGTGGGTTTTATCAGCCTGGCAAAGTAAATCCTTAAAAACACTGTCTTTATAAAAACAAAAGCCTTCCAGCACTGTATTTATTTTTTTAACTGGTTCCCAGTTCCCTCTACTTAAAGATAAAGATGGAAATGTTGTTTTGCCTTTCAGTTTTAGAGGGGCCGCCGTGCACAGAAGCTCTGGCAGATCTGAAATGTGCAACAGCAGGGGCCTTGCTGGCAGAGGCCCCAGTGGAAAGATGGTAACCATGCCTAACATGTGTTAGGGGACAGTGACCTCATTTTCAGGGATGAACTAAGGTTAGTTCCAAGCAAAGTCCTTACAAACAAAGGCAGCCTTGTAACAATGGGAAGGAATCTGTGGAGGCAACCCCTGTCCTTTGGGTGGTTTTGATAGAGATGATTACAAACATAGATAGTCTTTGGAAGCATTTCCCTTATTGGTTAAGCCCTCACCCCCTCTCTCACTCCTCCCATTGCTCATTTATAGGTGGAAACCCACTGGTTTATTTCCAGTAACTAGGTAGCAATTAAATCAAAAAGAATGAAATCTTAATAATTCAAGATCTTCCCTAACTAGAAGGGTTCTAGTTTTTTTTCAAGCACTTGCCATACAAAAGACACACACACAGAATTCCCTTTTGAGATCTCTGCACCTCACCCCCCAAAAACACACACCTAAAAAGGACTTATCTGCTAAGATAAAGACCTAATACCCCTGGGTAGGGGAGGGGGACCAGTCTCCTAAAGATTTGCGGTTGTTTGTTGACAGGAGACAGATTATCCCATGAATGTCACAGTTGTTGTAGGCTGCGCAATTGGTCACATTCTTTTGAAATTGGTCAGAAATTAGATCACTGTGCAAGATATCTATAAAATATCAGCACACAATATCATACTCTAAAATATCTGGAAACTTTGAGAGGGCACTATCTGAATGGCCATGTCTCTGGGTATAAGCTATAATTCCACTCTAGTCTAGTGGGTTAAAAAAAATCCCTCCTTTGTTACTGCCTCCCCCCTCACATGCTTGAGTAGCCCTGTGGCTCCATGTCCAATCTCAAAGCCTTAAATTTGGAAGAATGTGACTCGCAAGCTATTTTTTTTTTCTGTTGAACATTGTTTTATCCCACATAAATATACCAGTCTTAGATTTTGAGGAGTTCTACAAAGCAGTTCCATTTATATTTCAAAACTAAAACTGACATTAAATCACAAATTAAGGAGCAATAGCACAGAGGACGTTGGGATTTTGATAAGCAGCCCCCATACTGTGCAAATCCCCTTCCTGACTGAGAATAATTTACAAATCTGTATTACTTTGTTCACCAAAAATTACTGCTTGATACTACCAAGGAAAGCCTTCCATCTTTCACTTCTGGGTACAAAAGTTTGCTTTAAATGGGGGATATAGAAGAGTAAAAGAGAAGGGTGAAAAGCAATTATGAAAGCCAAAATTTAAAAATCTTAACATTCTCTTATGTGAAAATAAAAATCTGTCAGCAGACCTTCAGAATGCCTCTCACATTGTTCTTTTCTTTTCCATCCTCCCTGCTATCCCCCCAAAGTATCCATATCACATACAGCCATATTTGTTTATTTTTTATGGCAATGTAATTAACATACAATGTTTCATTAGCTTTAAGTGTACACCATAGTGATTCAACAATTCTATACCTTATGCTTTGCTCACCAAGATAAGTGTAGTCACCATCTGTCGTCATACAGTGGGATTTCAATATCATTGACCATATTTCCTACTTTGCTTTTCACCTCCATGACTTATTTATTCCACAAGTGGAAGTTTGCACCTCTTTTTCCTCTTTCTCTATTTCAGCCATCTCCCCCCACCCCTCCCCTCTGGCAACCACCAGTTTGTTCTCCTCATTTAAGAGTCTGGTTTTTGTTTGTTTCTTTGTTCATTTGTTCTTTAGATGTTACATGTAAGTGAAATCATATGGTAATTGTCTTTCTCTGTCACATAGAGCTGTATTTTTACTCTCACCTAATTCCGTGGTGCTCACGTCTGGTTGCACATTAAAATCATTTGAGCTGTGTTTATTAAAATGTCTCATCTCAGACCAATTGAATGTCTGGGGGTAGGGTCTGAGTGTCTCATTCGTTTGCTTGTTTGTGTAAGTCTTCCTCTGGAGATCCTTGAGGCATAATAAATTAACAACCAGTGACCTATAGCTCTTTTTGTCTCCATTTTCTTCTACATGAAGCTGCTGTCAACTAAGTAGGCTAAAACATAGATTTAAAACTTTCTTCTCACTCATCAAAACCCTGCACTGTGTTCTGATAGCTTTGCGATGAAGTTAAATCAAATTCAAATGCCATTCCAAACCTTCTGTGAACTTCTCCTTTACCACTCTCTCTAGGGGCCTCCCCTTTTCAATAGATTGTCTATTTACCATTCCTGAAACCTCCCCATTTCCATATCTCTGCCCATTTTTCCTTCCTTCTTTTCTCCACTGACTTGGTCCCCTCTAGAATTCCTGCCTCTCTTCTTAGTTGTTTTCCAGCCATATTCAGTGTGCAGAAATGGCTCTTCTCAATAGCATCTATAGACTTCATCATCTTGTTTAGGATCTTCTACCTTAAATTCTCATTCCACCTGCTGTCTCCAGCCTTCACAGCTAGATTATAACATCATTGAAAGCAATAACTGTATCCTCAAGGTTGAGGCCAAGTAGATATCACTGCTTAACTGCCAGATATTGAACCCTGTATTGAATATGCATCCTTAATCCTCTTGATGGAATAAATAATGTAATACTCACTTTGAAGATTTGTTTTACTAGTTAGAAGAGATATAATATTTATTTCTTGAAGACCCAGGCTTGTGAATTCATGATCTACACAACACCATAGTGAGGTTGAGAATGTAGATTTAACTAAACAGATTTATTTATTTTCTGATATGTCTGCATAGATATGCTGGTTGGCATTCACATTTGAATTGGTGCATCCAATGTGAGAAAACTAAAAAATTGCTGCTCTTCCTGGGCCATATTTTCTGAGGTATGACCAGGCAACAGGTCTGTTAGATCTGGCCATCCAGATCATTCTTCTGCATGTTTTTATTAGAAGAAGTTTTGTTAGAGGTGTCTTACAATCTTCTTGAAATTAACTTCTTGAGAAGCAGAAAACAAGGTTAACAGATGGCCTTTTATATAGCAAAATTTATATCAGTAATTATTTGGTTAATTTAAAAAATGATTCATAGCCAAGAACACTAAAAGGTACATATATTTGGTAAATATTTGAGTGTTACCTTAAATCACATACATGTGCATCCATTTGCCCAACATGGATTTAAAGATGAAGACTTTTCTCAGAGTATGGATCCCCAACTATAATTCTCGTTGGCCTTCCATACCATAAATGCTCTTTCTAGGAGTCCCACTTTTCATCTCTTTAACGGAAAGCTAGAGATTAAAGTAATCTGTGAAGTAATCTGAGTATAGAATCTTTCTGGATTTTTCTGATTTTTATTTTAGCCCCTTCAATCCTCTCATTCCTATCTGATTTAGCAGGAATATTTTTAGGAACTTCTTTCTAGTATGTCTTTCCAAAGTATTTAACTTAGTTTTCATAAAAGTATCCTTTCTCTGCATTGTTTTGAAGTTTAAATAATACCTAACTAAATTATGTAATTACAACAACCAGGACCACTGGTCTAAACATGTTAGAAGAAAACCACAACTGACTACCAGTAGGAGTAGGGGTATCTATTTGGGAGTCATTCTGTGTTGGACAAAAGGGGTGAAAAGAACCCCTTTATTGGTGACGAGAACAATGACCACATTCCAGCAATATCTGGAAAGTTCTAGCAGAGTACCTGTCACTCCGATGACTCTAAATAAATGTTGCTGCTCTTTTTCTCCTTCTTTACTCAAGGAACATGAGTTCTTTTATATTATTCCGGAACATTTAGCCAAGGAAGCATTAGAATTGGGAATAAGGGCAGAGTTCTAAAACCAGGTAGACGTGAATTCAAATCTTGCTTCTGCAAGTTTCTAGAAAACTGCCCTTGGGTAAATTATCTAACCTTTTTCATCTGTAAATAGAGATGATAGTAACACAGACTTCACAGACCTATGAGAATGAATTTGGGGTGATCTACAGAAAATGCCCCACATATTAGAAGTGTCCAATCACTGTTAGTTACAATACCATGTTATTAGGTATCAGAACACTTAAAGACCTCCTGATTCATAAAACACAATAGACTGCAGGCCTCACCTGCATACACTTTCTGACAGTTATTACTGAAGCAGATACATTGCTCCACAGGTGATCCCAGCAAGCATCACAAAAATAAGGTGCTTTGCCTAAGGTGAATTGGGAAACCAGAGTAATCTCAGACTCGCTGAGCATCACCCCTTTTATCTTCTCTTCAAGTGTGGAAGAACCCCTAAGTCTGTCCCTGGACTCTTACCTTTCTTTGGTGAAATGGAGAAACAGCAAGGAAGAGCAGACTTTTTTGGTTCCTAATTAAGTTTCTGTAGGATTTCGCTTCTTGAGGAATGATTAGAGCATTGGACCATGCAGGGGATCAGCATTTTCTTGGTTCAGCATGTACTGGGATTCTGTTAGGTAGAACTCTGTCCTGAATAAGACAAGCACCTGCCCAAAAAGACATTACTGTCCATCTTGATAGACTCACTGGATCCTGAGCAAAACAGAGCACATGCTGTAGGAGTCCCAAGGGCAGGGGAGGGGTGTCATATCTGGTATTTGGGGAGAAAATTGCACAGATGAAGTGACAGTTGAACTGGTCCTAGGACTTAGTTACTAGACCTATTGACAGGGGAGAGGGAGTGAGGTCTAGTAGTCAGCAGAGAGATGTCCTGGATGACATCACAGTGACAGGATATTATGGGGCCTGTCTAGAAATAATAAGTGGGAGAAATGAAAAGCTGTCTAGATTGCTGTCAAGATCAGTATTTGTGTTTTTGGTTTGGGTTGGAAGTGTTTGTTTGCGTCAGGATTTAAAGGGCCTTGGAGGCTATGCAATAGCAATTGAATACTGTGATTTAAAAGCAGAAACATTTTTACAAATGAAGCTTGCCATCAAACATCAACATAAAAAGCAGATACTAGCGTATCTACTTGGGGTGAAACTGCAAATAGGCATAAGGAAATCAGCTTACTCCGCCTCACTCTTGATCTTAGTTTGTCTGCTAGGGCCCCACGGAACCACTGGTATTGAGGAAGGAGCCTGGGTTTTTATCAAATACTTATGGCTTTGAATCCTTGCTGCTTACTTATTAGCTGTGTGACCTTGGGCAAGCCACTTACTTTCATGAAACTCATTTTTTCACATCTGCAATGCAGGTTCCTATCTTGATTGAATTTTTAAGAAATAAACACTAACAATGCATGTGTAAAAATTACATATGTAAAATGCTTAGTGGAGTCTGACCTATAGTAGGCATTCACTAAATTACACTTACTGTTTTTGTCATGATTTTCTCAGAACCCTCAGTGGCTCCTCAGTGAGCTCCTGAACAGTGTTCGGTGCTCCTGGAATATTCACCTAGGGATAGTGTACTGGCTACAACCTCTTAGAGGTTTTCAGAATGATCTGGGCATCACATGGCTAGGGCCTGAACTGGGCAATTAGAACAGGGTGAATAGAAAAAAAAAAAAAGAAAAGGTTAAGCATATTCCCAGCTGTAAGGAAAGCTAAAATGTTAGGATAATGATAAAAATAAGTCCTTTGAAGTACACTTGTAAACTGGCACAAAAGTAAGGGATCTATAGAGGTAAAAATGACATGAAAGCAAGAACCAGTTTTACTTGTCTACATAGACACAGGGCCCAGGAGACAAAGCCTAGAACATGCCCAAGTGGGCAGTCTAATAAGAGATCCCCTAATAAACAGGGCTCCAAAGGGGTTGGCTCCCAATACAGGGGTGGACAGGAAATAAATCCACCACATAAAAAGAGTAGCAAAAACTTGCCTGTCTCAATTTGTCACCAGCTGGAAGGGAAAAAAAAATCTTCCCTGAGAATTTGTAACCACAAGGAATCCCTCATATCCATACCAGCTTGAAATCTAAATTTATTTGTGTAGTCTTTAAAACAAAACCAAAAAAAAACTCTCAAGGCAAACATTTATTTTAAAAATAATCTTGGGTTGATAGTGCCTCTAAGCAACTGGAAGAAGCAATGTTAAATTCGTTTTTGGAGTATGGCATCCTTAACCCAGGCCCGAAAGAATTCCCAAAGATTAATTTCTAAGGAATATGAAATCATGATCAATAATCACAAACCACAGAAAGTGTAAATTGGTACAATCACTTTGAAAAACAATTTTCCATTCACTGGTACAGTTGAGTTAGCACATACCAAGTGACACAGCGTTTATGATAGTAGGTATGTACTTTAAAAATCCTTGCCTGTTTGCACCAAGATTAGAGCCAGAATGTTCATGGCAACCCTGTTCATAGTAGACCCAAACTGGAAACAACTCAAACGTTCATCAACTCCACAGTGGATAAATAGATTGTGTTACAATCACATAATGGAATCTTCTGCAGCCACAGTGATAAATCGGCTGCAGTTATACATGTCAGCGTGAATGACTCTAAGACAACATTAGACAAAGGAAGCATGTCACAGAAAGATCCATAATGTATGATTCCATTTACAGAGAGTGCAAAGACAGTCCACTACATAACATTTAGGTTGGGGAGGTTTACATAGATGTTGAGAATGATTAACTAGAACAGAGGATGCCTTTGGAGAGCCAGTCAAAGAAGGGCTCATTGGAAGTCTATGGAGTGCTTGTAACTTTCATTTTTGAGTTTACTGGGCATGCGGCTGTTTCTTCCATTATTTTTCTTTAAGCTGTTCATATATGCTTCAGGCATTCTTTTGTATGTATGATATACATTATGATAAGTGCTTTGTAAAAGGAGGATAAACACTGTAAAAGTCCCTGGAGGCAGAATGTTTGATAAGAAACATACACATAATTTTCTAGAAGAGAGTTTGAGGGAGAGACTAAAGAAGAAATAAGTAAGTAATCAAAGATTCACACTTCGCATCACACACACATACACACACGATCTGTAGCTATTTATGGTGACAAATGTTAACTAGACCTATTGTGATGATCATTTTACAATATATACAAATATCAAGTCAGTACATTGTGTACCTGAAAGTAAATATGATTGTTATATGTCAATCATACCTCAATTAAAAAAAAAAAAGATTCACACCAAAGTTGTATGCCTGAGTGGCTTGGAAATCTTGGGACCTTTAAATACAAATAAGAAAATGAAAGGAATTTATGATTCACATCTCTGACATTAGTACCTAGTTGCTGTAGCAGATGCTTTATACATTGATTATACATTATAATGTTTGTTGTTGCAGTGAAGGTCAGGGAATTGGGGGACATGGAAGTGGAAATGTTTTGGGATCCAATGGGTGCAATGTACATGCAGAATGTTAGGCTTCAAGAGAATGGTGGAAACCACGGTAGTGATGAGGTCACTTTGGGAACGAGCACAGGGGGGAAAGAAATATGAGTTCTGAAAATAGGAAACACCCATTTTTTAGTGATGGGTTGGGACAGTAAGGAACAAAAAAGAGTGAACAAAGACATGAGGGAAACTAAGAGGAAGACTTTCAAGAAAGAGAAGGGGGTCAGTAATGTCAAATGGTTTTACATTAAGAAAAGGCAGAGCTAACGTTTAAGCAATGGGATTCTATGATTGGAAGGTCATCAGTGATTTTGTGCAGAGAGGCTTGACTGATGAACCAGATAAGCCATATTGCCAAGAACTCAAATATGAATTAGTGTTAAGGATATAGAAGCAGTGAGACTAACCCAGACCAAGCCTTGAACATGTTTGATGCTAATAGGGTGATTTTTTTTTAATATATGAAATTTGTTGTCAAATTGGTTTCCATACAACACCCAGTGCTCATCCCAAAAGATGCCCTCTTCAATGTCCATCACCTACCCTACCCTCCCTCCCACCCCCCATCAACCCTCAGTTTGTTCTCAGTTTTTAAGAGTCTCTTATGCTTTGGATCTCTCCCACTCTAACCTCTTTTTTTTTTTCTTCCCCTCCCCCATGGGTTTCTGTTAAGTTTCTCAGGATCCACATAAGAGTGAAAACATATGGCATCTGTCTTTCTCTGTATGGCTTATTTCACTTAGCATCACACTCACCAAAATAAAGTTATAATCATTTATTGAATGCTTGCTATGCACTCACACTAAGCACCTAATATAAACAAGCTAATTTCATTCTGATACTAGATTATTTTATGCCCATTTGACAGCTGAGAAACTGGAGGGGCACGTAAGAAGCTTGCCAAAGTTACTTGATAAAACTTACCTCTAATAAGTGGAGTAGCTAGGGTGCAGGCTAACAGCAGTAGAGAAATAGAGGAGATCATCATTTGCAGGGAGTGCTAGGTAGATATGTGGGGGAAAGTTTTTTGCTTTGTTTTTAAGTTGTTTAAGAAACACCTGAGTATGTAGGTAAGCAGAGGGCAGGACACCAGTAGAGAAAAGGACCCTGAAGCTTACAGGAAGGATGCTCTTACCCTTCATACAGTTCCCAGATAGTTGGGAAGATGAGATAAAAGAAAAAGATTCAAGAATTGGTAGATCAGGTATTAACAGTTCTCAGACATTGCTCCCTGAGGTTTAGAAGCAATGGAGCACAGCTCTATTACATACTCACTGAGCCTCCAATCTACATTTCTTCTGCCAGTCCACTGTCAGCCTGATCTTGAGGCTTCAACTAAACTCATTAAAGGAATTGTGGTCTAGAGAGGATATACCTGAAAGTACTTACATAGTTAATTTAATGGTTGGATGGACTGATGGATGGATGGAAGATGAATGAATGAACCAAGAGTTCGCAAGCATAAACTATGGAGCAAACATTTATTAAGCCCTTTCTCAAGCTAGTGATTAACAGCCTAGACTCTGGAGTTAGACTGTCTGGGTTTGTATTTCTGCCACTCATAAGCTGTGTGTCCCTGGGAAAGTCATTCATCCTTTCTATAGCTCAGTTTCTTCATCTATAAAATGGAGCTAGTAATTGTTCTTATTTGTATCAGTTGCTTAGGGCTGCCATAACAAACCACCACAAACTCAGTGGCTTATGGCAATAGAAACTTACTCACAGTTCTGGAGGCCGGAAGTCCAAAATCAAGGTGTCCACAAGGCCACACTTCCTCCAAAGGCTTGAGTGGATAATTCTTCCTTGTGTCTTCCAGTTTCTGGTGGTTCCTGGCATTTTGTTGTTGTTGTTGTTAATGTGTATTTATATTTGAGAGAGTATGAGAGTGGGAGGTGGGGGCACAGCACAGAGCTGATGTGGGGCTCGAACTCACAAACCATTAGATCATGACCTGAGCTGAAGTCAAACACTTAACAAACTGAGCCACCCAGGTGCCCCACCTGGCACTCTTTATCTTGTGTCAGCTTAACTCCAGCCTCTTCCTGCATCTTTACATGTTCTCTCTTATGTATCTGTGTGTCTTGTCTTTTTTTTTTTTTTTTTTTTTTGAGATATAGTTGACATATACCATTATATTAGTTTGAGGTGTACAATATAGTGATTTGATATTTACATATTTTCTCTTCTTCTAAAACCATCAGTCATTGATTTAGGGCCCATTCAAATCCAGTCTGACCTCATCTTAACTAATTATTTGTGCAAAGATCCTATATCCATGTCCTGTGTCCGTTGCCATCTTCTGGGGTTCCAAGTGGATGTGAATTTTGGAGAGACACAATTCACTACACTACTTCATGTAAATATTATAAGGACTAAACTAATGTAAGGATTCATGCAATTAATACATACTGTAGTAAGTGACTAATATAATGAAGTTAATGTAAGTACTTGTAATAGTGTCTAGCATATAGTCAGAGGTATGAAGTATTAGTTTATTACTGATGTTGGCACTCAGGAAATGCTTATTCATTCCAATCACTGCTTTCTGCTGAAAATATCAATATGCCAGTATAGGTGGAAATGCTGAGTTATTAGATTAATCCATAATAATACTTGACTCTACCCTTGAAGCTGTTTCCTTGAAAAACACACGTGGTTCGTATTTCTTTCCTGTCTAGTAAAATGACTAAGTAGACAAGACATGAAATGGTGATGAAAGACGTTATCATTTTCCATATTCTTCCTACAGATTTTGATCATCTACGGGAAAAAATGCTGACTGACCTGCTTATATTAATTTTGTGCCAACTGACTCACTAGGCAATGATCTCTTCTGTTTGACTTTTACATGGCAGAGCTTACCTTCTCATGAGAGCTGATTTCCTTTCATAGGGCTTTGTCTACAACTGGCTTTAAGAGGCGTTGTTTTGATAGCATCCTTAGGACTAAAACCCAGGCTGTAGTCTGTGTAAAGAGTGACTCCCAAGTTTTTGATGAAATGACAGCTCAGAGACACAACACATTGCTATTGAGCCAAATACAAAATATTATATATTTTTAGCATTAAGGAAATAAAGAGCATCATATAGGTACTAGGGATAGAATTTGAAAAAAAAAAAAATAGGGAAGAATCCATTATTTACCCTGCCACTTAAGCAACATGATTTGATAAAGTGTAAGAGGGAGGTGAAAGCGAGCCTTCACTGGTGCCAGTCTGTTTCGCTCACCTCTGTGCAGCCAGATGTCAGCCTTGACTAGCGCCCCATCCATGTTCAGCAAATATTTGTGGAAGACAGGGCTGCATTGTTTGAAGGTGGTTGAGAATAAAAGGAGGATCTTCTTGGTTCTTCTTCTGAAGGCAAGAATAACCACACTCCCTAAGTTGTCATTTTTCTTCAAGGCAGGCTTCATTTTCTTCCTCTTGCTTTTTCTTTGTATTTTCTTCCTTCTTTATTGCCCATACTTTTTCTTGGAAGTATAAAGTAGCTGATTGTTCTGTATCAGTGTGTTAAGCATGCCTGTGCATAACAGAGGGCTGAGAAAAGGGAAGAAAATAATTTTTTTTGTTTCTTCTCTTTTTCTTAAAGTTCTCAGGTGATAAATTAGCTACCTTAGAGAATTATTTGATACTAGGGTCACTGGTGAGACATACACAGTGAAGGTATCCACCGGAAAACTCTTAATCATTTATCTACTGCTCATGGATTCATGTTAAACATGTTCTTAAACATGCATCTGTGAGCAGGGTTGGCAATCCCGAGCCACATGAAATCAGTGTGCAAATTTTGTGTGCACGCACAGGTTTGGTGTGTATGTGCAGATTTGGTGTATGTGTGCATATATGTACAGTTGTTGAAGGAAAGGGATTTCTTTGCAACTTTTGTTAGTCTCAAAAGAATCTGAACTCCAAATAGGTAGAGAAGCACTGGATTAGAATTTTTTTTATCGTTGTATTTTGTTTTGCTTTAGAGATTCTGGTGAGAAAATTTCGGAGAGGAAAATGGGCAGTATATACAGTTGTCAAAACTTTTCAGATATGGAATCAACTCAGAGGCTTTCCTTGAATTATGATACCTCTGTTTGAACTTCTTTAGTAGCTGTTTTTATGCACTCAGAGTCAGAATTGGGGATGCTTAACTCACAGTTGTTATCTTGGCAGTTGAAACATCCAATACTGATGTCATTTGTTCCCAGAACAGCCTCAGAGCCCTTCTGGGCAAATTCGCTGATAAGTCATTGAGCAGGCACAAAGAAGATGATGTTTTATGGTACAATGAGCCATCCTCGCATAGCTAATTTATTTTTAACTGGACTTGAAACCAGACAACCGTGCCCCCAACCATCTCAAAGTAGCAAACCTCTTTAAAAACTGTATTTTATTTTTCTTGAAATTCCTTCAAACTTTTGGTTTGTCCTTTGTCTAATTTGAAGCCATATCTCTTGTCCTCCTCTTACTTAACCCTCAGTTCTGATTAAATGATTTGGATGCTTGACTCACATCCCAATTTTATTTTAGCAATAGCTACATGTGTTCCCAGATACCAACTCAATGGCTTAGTTTATCATCTTTGGCAGTCAGCTTTGTATTCTAGCAGGTTCTCCATTTAGATAGCTGCTGCTGCTGTTACAAATAAAACTTCCTGTATTGTTGCAGGCAATATTTTAATTAGTACAGTTATTTCCATACAGTTTACTTATTTGTTGATTCATTCATTCACAAAACCATTTTTAGGCACCTGCTGTGTGCCAGGATGCTTCTAATTGCAGGGGAAACACAAAAATGAATGTTATACATACAGTCACTGGCCTGCAGTAGGTCAAGGCATGTGGTAACTCAGGCAGGCCTACAATCTGTAAATAAATTGGTTTTCTCTTTATTTAGAGCAGTGGTTCTCAGCTGGGAAAATCCCTCTTCCCCAACTGCCAAGGGAAATTTGGCAATTCAGGATATATTTTTAGTAGTCACAAATAAGTGATAGTTGTTAGAGGCCAGGGATGCTAATAAACATTGACACCAAACAAGACCATCTCCCACATCAAAGAATTCCTTGGATCAAAATGCCAGTGGGGGTGGGTGGTTGGCTGAGTTGGTGGAGTGTGCAACTCTTGAGGTTGTGGGTTTCAGCCCCATGTTGGGGATAGAGATTACATAAAATAAAATAACATCTTTCTTTAAAAAATGCCAATAATGCTGAGATTGGGAAGGCAGGATTTAGACAAAGGAATACTTCTTCAGGGAGAGGTGTACTGCTATAAATGAGGAGGGTGGAACACATAGAAATAGTGGCCTATCCTTTGAAGACCTGAGCAAATCGAATCCTAACTAAATTGACCCACACCAGAACCAAAGACTCTTCTGAGAATGGAATTTCCTTTATCACAATTACATTTCCAAGGATGAAGTAGCACTCCTCAAAGATTGGCATCTTGTCAGCTTTCTGTATTGCCTACCCCTTGATCAAGGCTACCTCTGCTTATTCTTAAGGGACTTACAATTTAGGGAGGAAGAAGGACAGGTATACCAAAAACTATAATGCTGTGTGAGAAATACCTAGAGGAGTCAACAAAATTCATGCTTTGTGAGCACCAAGCAATTAATCTCTGACTGGGAGGTCTGGGAAGTCTTTCCAGATGAGGTGGCCTGTGAACAGGGGCTTTGAAGGTATCCGCCAAATGGCTGAAAGAAGACAATTTCCTCTGTTATTTCAGCCATACCCCCACATGATGGCATTGATAACCAATGATGAGATGTTTTTGGCTACCCTTTCAGGAAAACCTGATTCTATGTTGTTCTACACTGAGCAAGACTCCTTTACAAGTTGTGCAGACCCAACTTTGAATTCTTTCATCTCCCTGTCTTCTTTCCATTAAAGGTTCACTGGTATAGGTGGTTTCAACCCCACAATCAGAAGTACTAGTGTTTAGCAGAAAGGCAGAGTTGTAATTTTGGTGAATGCATTACAGATTTGGTTTTTGTTGCTTTCCAGTTTATAGGTATTTATTTATTTGCTCTTGCTAATGTTCCTAATAGAGTTTTCTTAGGTGGTAGCCTTAGCTTGCTTGAAAATATATGGAAAGTACTCTTCACAATTTGTACGGAAATTTATAAATGCTTTTCAGAAACATTCTATGTTCTAACACATGGCTTTGTGCTGTGGGAAAATCCAAGAGAACATCCTACAAATTAAACTAGTATAATAACATTAAACATATTTGTGAACCTATGAATTGAAAAATTGGTGGGGACAGTTAAATATGAAAGAATGGAATAGATGTTAAATTTCTGTAAAATAGAATAATGAGATTTTCATAATGAAACCACCAGGAAGTTATAGGATTTCTCTTTAGTCCCTAGGAATTGTATGTTGATTGAAGACACCTACATATTATGGGAAATTTTCTCAGTTATGACATCACACAAAGGGTAACTTTGTATACTTGAAACTAACTTTTCAAGAATTTATCCTTTTCCTGGTGATTTCACAAAGACTTTTTAGAGTATTTTCATGTTAGAAATACAATAGTTCAATTTAAAAATATTGACTGTAAAAATCTTTTTAGTTTGGACTATAAGCTGAATTGCTCTAACATGTATATGGGTTTCATTTCATCAAAATGTTTTTCTTTTTTCTTTTAGTCTGATGCCAATGCAAGTTACTTAAGAGCAGCTCGAGCTGGACACCTTGAAAAGGCCCTTGACTACATAAAAAATGGGGTTGACATAAACATTTGCAATCAGGTTAGTTGTGGTTTTTGTTGCTGTTTAATTTTCTAGTTAAAATTTTAAAAAATCCAGACTATAAACTCCTTGAATCTTTCCTTAGTTGTTACCAGGACTTTCTCTTTCTTGCCTTTTTTCTTTTTTCTGGCTAAACATCATCAGTCAGATTTTCAAATTACTCTGCTTTGTTAAAGGGGCATTCACACATGTAGGTATGCAAAATTTAGTAAAAAATGATACCAGAACAACCTGCCTAATTTTCAAGTACCTTTATTCCTAATTCAAGATTCTATACTGCACACATACAAGTGATTGTTGGTGGGATATTATCTTCAGAGTTCTAAGTAGACTGTTTGCTGCTCTATTCTCAACCTGCTGAGTAAAGTTTTCCCTTCATTCTTAATCAGAATGGATTGAACGCGCTCCATCTTGCTTCTAAAGAAGGCCATGTAGAAGTTGTTTCTGAACTGCTACAGAGAGAAGCCAATGTGGATGCAGCTACAAAGGTCAGTATCACATATTTAATGGTTTTTATGTCAATTGACAGATTCAGTAAGGATTCAGCCTTTGATAAGAATCAGGGCAAACTTCTCATGAGATACTTATCAACCAACCATGTTCTCTTTGGGGAACTTAGAAACATAGAAGGATTCCATATTTTATAAAATGTTGAAACAAAGAGATAAAGAGGGTGAGTGATGTATCTTTTCATTTTACAGAAAGGAAACACAGCCTTGCATATAGCATCTTTGGCTGGGCAAGCAGAGGTGGTAAAAGTCTTGGTCACAAATGGAGCCAATGTCAATGCACAATCTCAGGTAAACCTACCAACTCTATTGCCAATAAATTTTGTTATAATTTATAAATGTTTGGGTCAAGTCCTTGCTTGGCATATGTATCCTCTGAGAATATAATTCCTAAGAGTTATATTCAATGAACAGTTATGTTGTTGCAGATTATTTAAATTCATATATATCCTCATTTGCAATATATTTATGTGAGAGAGATTTTTAAAAGTCATCCATCTAGAAAGGGAACCCTCTTGCACTGTTGGTGGTAATGCAAACTGGTGAAGCCACTCTGGAGAACAGTATGGAGGTTCCTCAGAAAAACTAAAACTAGAACTACCCTATGATCCAGCAATTGCACTATTAAGTATTTACCTAAAGGGTGCAAAAATACAGATTTGAAGGGGTACATGCACCCCAATGTTTATAGCAGCATTATCAACAATAACCAAACTATGGAGAGAGCCCAAATGTCCATCAACTGATGAACAGATAAAGAAGATGTGGTATATATTTACAATGGAATATTTCTCAGCCATCAAAAGGAATGAAACTTGCCATTTGCAAAAACATGGATGGAGCTAGAATGTATTTGCTAAGTGAAATAAGTCAATCAGGGAAAGACAGATACCATATGATTTCACTCATGTGTGGAATTTAAGAAACAAAACAGATGAATATGTGGGAAGGTAGGGGAAAAGAGAAGAGAGAAAAACAAACTATAAGAGACTCTTAACAATAGAGAACAAACTGTGGGTTGATGGAGGGAGGTGAGTGGGGGTAAATGGGTGATGGGTACTAAGGAGGCTCTTGTGATAAGCACTGTTATATGTAAGTGATGAATCACTGATTTCTACTCCTGAAACCAAATTGCACTGTATGTTAAGTAACTAAAATTTAAATTAAAAAATAATAAAAAATTAAAAAGTTATCCATTTATGAAACTGTATGACTGGTAGTCATAGACACAAATATTTAGGGAATATTTGTAATGTAGGGTCTTTTACTATTTTATCATGCTAGCTTAGGTCCAGCCTCAGTATTTATTAACTTACAAAGGAAATGAGAGTTCCTGTAAATGAGGAAATGCTCTTAATAGTTCATAATATCTCAGTGCTTTATATAGCTGAAAATGGGAAGACACTGCTTAATTCCTGTTTAGTAACTAAGGCCTTCTTGTTGTTCTGTGAAACAGATTAAAATAAAAAAACACACAGAATAAACTTTAAAATTTCCTAAACTAAAAATTCCAGATTCTTTGTATTGGATATACATTAATAATTTATTTAGTAGGTCCTCCTGTGTGCTCTGAGTCTTGCATGAAGTTCTAAAAAGAACACAAGTATATTACCGTTTGGTAGACTTTCAGTCTAAAAAAATTACTTTAAAATAGGTTTAAAAATTGGTCCTCATAATCCAAAATTTTCATTATTTGAGTTCCCACAGAAATAAGATTGTATAGAAAAGCAAACATCATCATAACAGAAATATTCACTAAGGACCTGACCATTTTTAAAACTGGCCCTTGCTCAAACGTTCCTTCTAGTTGGATGCTTTCATCTACCCTTGTGTGTCAGTGTGAACTCCAGGAGGTTGGATATTGAACAAATTGATTATGGAACAAAACAGCAAGTTTTGCAAGACACAGGATTGCATGAAGTTAGGGGGATGGCATGGGGGAACACTGGCTGCACAGCTGTGGGTTGTGTTTTTTTCTGGCAATGTGTGAAGAATTAGGATGATTCTCTGATAAGTGTTTCAAGTGAGAATGAGTTGAAATCAAATGGTTTAATGATTTAATCAAAGATTAAATTACCCTCCCCTCCAAAAATTAGGTGAGGTCTTTGGTTTGCAAAATACATTTGCAAAAAGACTGTCTTTTTACTTAAGCAGTGAAAATAAAAAGTGAAGGACATCAAGCTACCATATAATTTTGTTGGAAAAATTACCCTTTTTTCCCACGGAAATCCTATTTGATTTAGGCTTTGTTCATTGTGAGAACTTGTACATGCATCCAGTTATAGCCAATATTTGCTTAACTCATAAACTTGCTTTTACAGTTTCTAGTTTTATCTTTTACAATAAAGTCTCAAACTAACTTTTTTCATTATAAGTGTACTTGATTTCCTCAGCCTTTTTCAGTACTGATTATCTTTGGATAACAGGATCCTCCTATATTTCATGGGTCCACAGAATTGCAGTGACACCCTCCATGGTTAGTAACATGGTTCCGATGCTGTTAAATATCAGTGTCATGGAAAAACAACTGTGTGGCACTTCCAAACATGTGCTTTCATGTATATCTGATCTATTTTTTTTTCTAGTTGCTTGTGGTTGGACCTTTGATCCATGGTCTATGCCTCTTTATTCTGATTCCCTATGAAGGTTTACTTGGACCAATGATGCTTTTCCAGAAAGGAATGTTACAAAATTGAATATTGACAAGTAAAATATTTTGAAAGAGATACAGAACAACTGACCATAAGCAAAGCACCATGCTTTTAAAACATTTTTTCAAATGTCCCTATAACTTTTTACTGGAAAATAATTAATGTTAAGCTCTGAGAGAGTGAGAGAACTCTTTAATCCATTTTTTCATTTCCTTTCTCCCCCCACAGGAGAAGACATAAACCTCCTCCTTTTAAGTAATGTGCATATTCTTGACTGTTCTTTAGAGCACCCAGAGTTTTAAACCTCCTTGACAATGAGAGACTCTGCAGTTGAAATCAAATCCTAACCAGATTTGATTTCAATTGGTACACATTCCCTGCTGATGACAAATGAGAAGAATAGAGCCCATGGAATTTCTTGTTCCTTACAGCTGTGCTTGGCGTGCCCTGCCCCCCAGTTCACAGTCAAGCATGGCGCCTTCATTTGGACACCTGTCCCCGTGTGCCTTCCGAGCTGCGCCATTCCGTGGACAGAATAAGTAATGAGATGGTCATGCAGCAAATGGGTTTTCCATGATAATTTCTGGTGGGAGTACTTCAATAGGAACTCTTACAAAGGACAACTGAGATCAAATTCCATTTAGGTGTCAGCACAGAAAACATCGCAGGAATGTTAATATTCAAGAAAGACCACATCCCTAAGTGAAATTTTAACCAAATAGGTAATACTTAGTAGCCAACAATAAATAGTATAAAGAGAGTCCCCCTCACCTTCCTTGTGTATAAAAGTTCTCCTTATCTTGAAAATAAAAGTGAAATTGGGCAACAGCAAGTTCTGATCTTATAAACTGAGGGTCTGTAAACTAAGAATTTTTAGATGTCACTTTAATTCTTGTCATTGCCTTGATGTTACATCTTACTAAGTTAGTTAACTCTTTCTTATCTTACTTAACATTCCAGAAATGATTTAGGCCTACCCTGAGAAAGAAATTGGGTTGAATAATTAAATTGTGATTATAAAGAACTCTACTATGATTAACTCCATAATACTTTGTACTAAATACAGCAACAATGATTAGTAGTGTTTGCAAGTGGAAACTCTCAAATTACCACATCAAATGACATCCCTCACTATTTTCTCCTTCTCTATCTTTATTCTGTAATATAAGGCACCGTGTTCATAAAGAAGCAAGGTCTGTTTCAAATAATATTTTATCATAACTATCAAAGTATTCTAAGTGGACAAATTTTCATAGTGGTATTAGCAAAGACAAGACCTTTTGCAGGTATTTGGTGGGGGTGTTTTTAAAAATTTTTACATTGTACTTATTTAAGTTATGAATAGGTGATATATTCACATGGTTCTACCATCAAAATGCATGGAAGGACAAACTGGAAAACCTCTTCCCACCCCAACCCCCATCTGCCCATCCCCACCCATCTGCACCCCAGGGTGAAACAGGTAACTTCTGACTAGGTTTCCATGTTCCTTTTCAGAAAGGACAAGACCTTTCGATTAAACCAGTGCCTGGTTGGTCTTTTTGTGTTTTTAAATGTTTTCCTTTGGTGAGGAGGTCAGGTCTTGAGGAAGTCAGAAAATAGGTGTGGTCCAGATAAAGCCTCTCTGACCTTTGACCTTATAGCACACCGGTAATCTAACCTACATTCACAAAAATCAGTATCACCTGTAAATCTGTGCAAATTTATCACCATGCCCTTATAAACATTTTAATTCAGAGCAGCACTTCATAAGTTACACCGGCTGGCTGTAGAAACCTAGGATGGATAAAAAAAGTTCATGGATAAAATTTAAGCCCTTACTTTCTATTTTATTTTCTTTGGGTAGATATTAGGCAGCATGCCTCAGCATGGTCTATAAAGTTGTAGGTCTGTATATTTGAATGCTTATGATAATATCACAATAAATGTTCTGAGCCAAAGGTACTGAAGATAATGCATCAAATCAGGTATCAACGAGCATACTTTCTCAATCTTGAACTGTTCTGCCTTTTGAAAATTGAGTCTATTGTTGCTACAGAAAAAAAATGCAAATTAGGCACCCATATGTTCGCTTTTGGCCAGCTCTTTGTTCTGGAAATTTCCTAAGTTAGGAAATTAATTAAAAAAAAAAAAAAACAGTGGTGTACTTTTTTATCTTAAAAGAAAAATAATATTCTTTCTGAAATCTGACCATTTCCCAATGTAGGTGCTATTTTACAAAAAATCATTTCAGCTGTAGGTTGTCCATTGACAACACATTGGAATCCTTGTGCCTTAAGCCTCTTTGTATGAGAGTGTAATGATCATATTTTCATTCAGTCTTTCCAAAGGATGCTTATAATTACTCCCTAGAACCATAACTAGATGGTGTACATGTATTCTCATGCCATGTTGATCCTTTCTTGATTTTAAAAATTTGTATTGGGATTTTTGGGATTAAAACAACAGAAACTAACTTGAACAAAAATGGGAATTTATTGAAATTATTTGGGGAACACATCAAATAGAAAGCTAAAGGAGCTTTTTGGAAAGCTTTGGTAACCAGAGAGTTAGGGTGGGAGTAACCAGAAGCTAAACAGTAAAGTTGCCCTTCAATAATAGTTTTTACAGATCATTTGAGAGGGGGGAGGGGGGATTTGGCAGAAAATAGAATTAAGAAAAATAGAGAGTAGACCTGGAAGAGAAAACAGAAGATATCCTGTACATGTGCCTACTCTGTGGTTGAAGAAGTTCAGGCTAAATTGTCTTAAAGTCCAACCAAGACAGGCACTACCTACATTTCAGGGAAGAGGTAGTGCCCTAAAGAAAATAGGAGTGATATTGCTAGAAGAGTCAGATGCTTGCTGACCAAAAATAAAGCAAACAAAATAAACAAACAATCAAATTTCCACTATAAAATGGAAATGTCCATTATGGAGGAAAAAACAAAAACACCAAAAACATTTTATCAATATGAACCACAGAAGTAAAATGAGACCATTCATCCCCATTCAATGCCATATATTGTGTGATTCCATTTATATGAAGTATTCAGAACAGGCAGATCCATAGAGACAGAAAGCAGATTAGTGTTTGCCAGAGGGCATGGGGAGGGGTCAATGGGGAGTGAATAGTAATAGTACAGAATTCCTTTTTGGGGTGATGAAAATGTTCTGGAATTAGATAGTGGGGATGGTTGCCCCACTAAATTTTACACTTTAAATGGGTGAGTTTTATGATATGTAAATTATATTTTAAAAAAATATATAAAACTGAAAAAATGTGAAAGAATGTGACCGTTCAGAAAATGACCAGCTTTCAGGTAATGGCAATAGAATGGCAAACACTAACAAAAAAAAAAAAAAGAGGAGAAGCAATTGTGGGAAATGATTAATTATAGGGCTCAATCTTACTGTGACTCTTATCTACATATGATTTTTGAGTAATCACAGTTCTACACAGTTCAATTTCTGCTGTTGTGAGAAAGACATGTGGAATTATTTAAAAGTCGTGCTTGTTGAGAATCACTCTTTGAAAGCTCCAGGTCTGTAAGCTCCAACATCCCTTAAACCTCAGTACCTGGTTTTGGATTATCTTCCTGGCTCATGAAATGTTTTGTTCTGGAAGATAAACTCAAGAACTGTCTACGTACATCAGGCCAGAAGCCGGGTATTTGTATGCAGACCAGTGTTCCTTAGGTAACCTTGAACGACAGCAAACCTCTGCCCTGAGGTTGAGAGAATCCACTGACATAAATTGTTGATATTTATGTTTGAGAGAATAACATCTATTTTCAAAATTTTTCTTAAGAACTTTACTCCTAAAAACTGGACCTTCCATCTGGAAATTTCAGCTGGTGAGGAAAGACAGATAGATACTCAGTAGTTCACTGAGCTATAACAAAAATCCCCCTAGGTTTTACCTTTTTCTTCTTTCTTAATATTTTCTGTTGTTTTTTTCTGTTTTTTTTAAGGAATATTTAACTCAACCAAGAATTAAATAATCTTCCATCTTGGTCAAATAAGAAAATAAAAAAATAATTGGCAATATAAGGGTAATCCTAAAGTACCTCTCAGTTTCCCTCAAATCTATGGGAAGAGTGACAAAGACAAAACACACCAGGCACGTACACACATACCTGCATGTATGCACACGCACACACACACATATGTACACATACATTTTGTTGCAATTATTCCACGTTTAATGTTGATCAAACCTTTCATGAGAGAACAGGATAGCAGTGAACTTCAGTGATGTAATTTAAAGGGAAGAAGCTTGAATGCTTTGTCATATTCTCTAGCCTCTAATCTCATGTCTCTAATTTTGAGCTTGGCAACCAGATAACCTAGCATGTTATAATTATATGTAAAATAGAGTAAGTAGAATAGATGAGCTCTCTGATGAATAAAGTATATACACTATGGTAGATTTGTTATGTGACATCACTTTTATCTGCTTGAGGATCTTTTTTTTTAATTTTTAATGTTTTATTTTGTTTTTGATGGGGGGATGGACAGAGAAAGGGGGTCAGAGGATCTCAAGTGGGCTCTGTGCCCAACAGCAGTGAGCACGATGTGGGGCTGGAACTCACAAACCGTGAGAACATGACCTGAGCCAAAGTCGGACACTTAACTGACTGAGCCACCCAGGTGCCCTGCTCAAGGATCTTTTTAAGTTACTTTTAAATTTTTAGCTAAAAGCCAAAAGAGTGGTGTCACCAGAGGCTGAATTATAGATAAGTAAGGTAGTCATATAGTCACTGATATTTATAACAATGAACCTAAACCTTTTGAAGTATAAACGTTTAAGTAATATTTGGTACATTTTATTTGGAATATATTTACCTATATTCCTTGTAATTGCATAATGAATACAATAAAATTTCCAGAACATACAATTAAACAGAACTGTATTCTGAAAAATGTATTCAAAGAAAATGTTATCATCTGAAAAATATGTTTTGGTGTATGTATTTGGCAATAAGATTTTGAAATATTACATAGATGAAATATTACATAGATGAAATATTCAAATATTTCATAAATATGAAATAAATTGTTCTAGAAAACAAGCACACATATGCAACATATTTTTAGTCAAAAGCTTAAGATGTAATGTACACATTCATTTACTTTAATCCAGATTCTTTGGCAGTGGCCACATTTCAGACAAACAAATACACATATAGAGTGTGTATGTGTATGTGTATGTGTGTGTGTGTATTCTGAACATGAAAATACTATGGCTTTGCAAAACAATGCAAGGAAGGAAACTTACCAAAACGTAGACTACTAATTGAATTCTGTTTTGAAATTGAATTAGGGGCGCCTGGGTGGCACAGTCGGTTAAGCGTCCGACTTCAGCCAGGTCACGATCTCGCGGTCCGTGAGTTCGAGCCCCGCGTCAGACTCTGGGCTGATGGCTCGGAGCCTGGAGCCTGTTTCCGATTCTGTGTCTCCCTCTCTCTCTGCCCCTCCCCCGTTCATGCTCTGTCTCTCTCTGTCCCAAAAATAAATAAAAAAAAAAAAAAAAAAAACAAAAAACTTTGAAAAAAAAAAGAAATTGAAGTATACCTTTTTGCATATTGGTGTCCTTTCCTTTGCTCCAAGTCATCCCATTTGTAGCAACTTTGAAGCTATTTGAAAGTAATATAAATTCCTTCCAAATTGTGAACTATTTTAGACTCTTAATTTAATTTTAAAGTATTACACCTTTATATGAAATAGCTAATTATTGTGTGGGGAAAAAGTTCATTGGGACACTGACCAAATGTATTTTTCTTCAAATCCTTACATTTGCTCATTGTAGGCACTCATTAAGAGGTTGATGATTAAACAAATGTACTTATTTATCTAAAGTGGATCTATTGGTAAAGCATAAGAGACTGTTAAAAACTGAGAACAAACTGAAGGTTGATGGGGGGGTGGGAGGGAGGGGAGGGTGGGTGATGGGTATTGAGGAGGGCACCTTTTGGGATGAGCACTGGGTGTTGTATGGAAACCAATTTGACAATAAATTTCATATATTAAAAAAAAATAAAGTGGATCTATTGGTATGAATTATACATACACCATTAATTATAAACTATACCCAAGTTACAAATTATAAGTGTTATGTTATAAAGTACTTTGAATTACACTTATAAATTCTGCTTAAACTATCATGTTTAGGCTTTCTAATGAATATGAATATCCACATTAAAGTATTATTAAACTTATTATACATGAGCATTTTCTGAAACAAAAAATACCAATATGGTAGAAAACTAGATTGGCCCCATAAATCCATAAATAAACATTTTATTTCTTCTTTTGCAGAATGGTTTCACACCATTGTATATGGCAGCCCAGGAAAACCACCTGGAAGTTGTCAAGTTTCTTCTTGACAATGGTGCAAGCCAGAGCCTAGCCACAGAGGTAAGATATATTGGTTCTTTCTGTGGGTAAGTTCCCATGTTTACAGGGCATTTTGTAGGCTTGGAGTTGTAACATGGAGAATTTGTCCCACTAGTATTTCAATTGTAGTCATATATTAATGTGGGGATTCCTTATTTAAAAAAAAAAAATTTTTTTTTATATGTATTTTTGAGACAGAAGAGAGCATGAACAGGGGAGGGTCAGAGAAAGAGGGAGACACAGAATCTGAAACAGGCTCCAGGCTCTGAGCTGTCAGCACAGAGCCCAACACGGGGCTCGAACCCCTGGACCGCGAGATCATGACCTGAGCCAAAGTTGGACGCTTAACCGACTGAGCCACCCAGGCGCCCCAATGTGGGGATTCTTAAATGTTTATGAAATACACTAGAAAGTCTATTCTTCATCTTTAAGGAATCTTCCATTGCATAGATATCCTTTCTGCTCTTAAATGCCTGGCTCTATCTTATAATTGAGCTATTTACTATTTACATATTTGTTTTAAAACACTTTTCTGTTTCTTATAATTTTACCTCACAGGGAACCACTGTTTTGAAATATGTTTGTAATAAGACAAGTTTGAAATCTGTTTGTTCCAAATATAAGTTAGTGTAGTTATAATAATTGAATTTATGTATTTCTAAAATTAACTGGATTTAATTCACACTTTTCAACAAAAATATTACGTTTTAAGTGTTAGATTAACATGGTATTGAAGAAAATTTTGCGGTCTTGAATAGAAGAGTTATTTTTAAATAAAAAGTTATTTAAGTCAGCGGGACTGTCTTAAGTAATACAGTTTATTTTTTAAACTAAACTGGATGGAAAATTATGATTCCTGCTGAAGTGTATCACTAGAAATCTATTGCTAGGGCACCTGGTGGCTCAGTCAGTTGAGCATCCAACTCTTGATTTCGGCTCAAGTCATGATCCCAGGGTGGTGAGATTGAGCCCCGCATGGGGCTCCACACTGAGTATGGAGACTGCTTAAGATTCTGTCTCTCTTTCTCTGTATGGCTTATTTCACTTAGCATCACACTCTCCAGTTCCATCCACGTTGCTACAAAAGGCCATATTTCATTTTTTCTCATTGCCACGTAGTATTCCATTGTGTATATAAACCACAATTTCTTTATCCATTCATCAGTTGATGGACATTTAGGCTCTTTCCATAATTTGGCTATTGTTGAGAGTGCTGCTATAAACATTGGGGTACAAGTGCCCCTATGCATCAGTACTCCTGTATCCCTTGGATAAATTCCTAGCAGTGCTATTGCTGGGTCATAGGGTAGGTCTATTTTTAATTTTCTGAGGAACCTCCACACTGCTTTCCAGAGCGGCTGCACCAATTTGCATTCCCACCAACAGTGCAAGAGGGTTCCCGTTTCTCCACATCCTCTCCAGCATCTATAGTCTCCTGATTTCTTCATTTTGGCCACTCTGACTGGCGTGCGGTGATATCTGAGTGTGGTTTTGATTTGTATTTCCCTGATAAGGAGCGACGTTGAACATCTTTTCATGTGCCTGTTGGCCATCCGGATGTCTTCTTTAGAGAAGTGTCTATTCATGTTTTCTGCCCATTTCTTCACTGGGTTATTTGTTTTTCGGGTGTGGAGTTTGATGAGCTCTTTATAGATTTTGGATACTAGCCCTTTGTCCGATATGGTTTCACTCTTATGTGGATCCTGAGAAACGTAACAGAAACCCATGGGGGAGGGGAAGGAAAAAAAAAAAAAAAAAGAGGTTAGAGTGGGAGAGAGCCAAAGCATAAGAGACTGTTAAAAACTGAGAACAAACTGAGGGTTGATGGGGGGTGGGAGGGAGGGCAGGGTGGGTGATGGGTATTGAGGAGGGCACCTTTTGGGATGAGCACTGGGTGTTGTATGGAAACCAATTTGACGGTAAATTTCATATATTACAAAATTTAAAAAAATTAAATTAAAAAAAAAATAACTGCTAAAAAAATAAAAATTAAAAAAAATAATAAATTTTGCGTTCTTTTTAGAAAAAAAAAAAAAAAAAGATTCTGTCTCTCTCCCTCTGCCCCTGTCCTCCTTTCATGCTTTTTCTCTCTATATATCTCTCAAATTTAAAAAAAAATCTATTGCTAATATTAAAAGATCAACATTTGGGTATTCTTTATTTTTAACAAAATCATAAAAACAGATGCAAGGTTATCCCTGTCAGAATAGGGTTCCTCTTACATTCTGATGTGCTTTCCAAATGGCACAAGAAAGGTAGCAATAGAGGAATTGCATATAACCTCACCAAGCTTTTGAGATATGCCTTCTGGGGAAACCTCTAAATAAATGAAGAGGCAGTTTGCACAAAAAGAAATACAAATGACCATAAATGTATGAAAATATCCCATCCTCACTCATAGTCAAATAAATATTAATTTATTAATCAGTTAAAAAATTAGACCCAGTCTTTTGCCCAGGAGATAAAGAAAATAATTTGGAGAGTAGAAGAAATTGGAACTTTCCCACAGTATTGGTAAAGTTGACCATTGGTTGCAACACTTTTGCGGAACATTTAGCAGTAACTGTCAAAAATTACTATTTACGTATCTTTTTATAATTCCACTTCTAAGAATTTACATTCCAGATGTATTAGAAGGAGATGCCAAAATGGTATATGAGAAGTTCACCAATAGAATTAGAACAATTTTTTAAAAACTGGAAAAAACCTAAATATGCACCAGTAGGAAGCCTGTTTCATAATGTTGCTATACTCACACAATAACATGCTATTTGGAATTATCAGAAGTGAGGCAAGACAATATGTACTGATAGAAGAAAATTTCCATGGTATATTGTTCTCAGTGGTTTATTCTGAGCAGTAGGAGGGAGATTTACTTTTCACTTTATACCCTTCCATACTGTTGAGGATTTTTATCATGAGAATGTATTGTTTCTGTAATAGTACTCTTAAAGGCAGGTAAGAACTACTGATTTATAAAAAAAAAAAAAAAAGAAACTACATTTGGTAGGCGTAGAGCAATGCCTACTTGTTGGATAAAAGAAAAACCCATTCCCATTTTTGAATAAAAATACTAAATAATATAAATATCCTAATGAAAGTGATTTCATAGCACTTTTTTTGCCTGTGAAGGACAGGCAGTTTTAGACTGTGATATACAGATCACTAAGTATCTCTCCTTTAGCAGCAAGCATTAAGTCCAACTTACTGCTAAATCTTTGGCATGATTATGGTTTTTAATTTTTTTTAATGTTTATTTATTTTTGAGAGACAGAGTGTGAGCAGGGGAGGGGCAGAGAGAGAAGGAGACACAGAATCTGAAGCAGGCTCCAGGCTCTGAGCTGTCAGATGTGGGGCTCGAACCCACGAACCGTGAGATCATGACCTGAGCCAAAGTCAAATGCTTAACCGACTGAGCCATCCAGGCACCCCTGATTATGGTTTTTAAAACCTTTCATGGGGTGCCTGGCTGGCTCAGTCTGTGGAGCATACGACTATTGATCCTAGGGTTGTGAGTTGAAGCCCCACACTGGGTGTGGAGATGATTTAAAAAAATAAAAATCTTAAAAAAACAAACCCTTTTCTGTATTAACTATGTACTGCATATCCCCTCTTTTCCATATACATCTTCCTTCTTTTGCTAATTAAGATTCTGAAACATGAGGTAAATGTATTTGTTCATTTACCCCACAAATAATTATTAAGCACCTATTGCATGCCAGATACTCCCCAAGGCAATGAAGTTTCTCTTGGAGCTTCCGTAATATTTTCTTTTGGCTTGTATTTTTTTTTTTTAAAGAATAACTGCACAGAGTGAACCAAACTGTTTAAACTAGGTTTGCAACCAAAATCTGGAGCTGCTAATTTTAGCTATTGACACCTTAGAACTGGTATCTTTGTGTTTTTAATTGGCTTATTGCGGGAAGCACATTCTTAGGGGTGCTGATGTTATCAGTTGCAGTTAATTTTCTGGTGCAAAGTCGTTTTCTTTATGTATAGGCCTTGTGGGTTTAGAAGTTCATATTAGCAGAAATGTAGCCATTTACTTATGATTCAGAACCATAAATGGGCTGTCATTTTTACCCTTTAGATTTTTTCCAGGTTTAAATAAATTTTTTTTTAATGTTTAGTTTTGAAAGGGAGAGAGACAGAGACAGAGCATGAGCAGGGGAGGGGCAGAGAAAGAGGGAGACAGAATTTGAAGCAGGCTCCAGGCTCTGAGCTGTCAGCAGAGAGCCCAAAGCAGGGCTTGAACTCACTAGTGATGAGATCATGACCTGAGCTGAAGTCAGATGCTTAACCAACTGAGCCACCCAGATGCCCCCTTTTTTTAATTTTTAAAATTTTTTAATATATTTTGTCCAGGTTTTAAAAGGGAGGTGCCACCACATTCACTCTGTTTTGGTGGGGAGGGGCAGAGGGAGAGGGAGTGAGCGAATCTCAAGCAGGCTTCACACCCACACAAAGCCTCTCCCATGACCACAAAATCATGACCTGAGGTGAAATCAAGAGTCAGCTGTTTAACCAACTGAGCCACCAAGGTGCCCCATGTTCCCTCTTAATACATAATTTTCCTTTTGCCATTCTATCCTTTAAAAATGTATTTTTCTTTTGCTTTGCAAAAGTAATAGATTATGTAAGTGAGAAGGTATAGAAAAAAGTAAAAAGAAAAAAGAGCCAATGTTAATTTTCCCTAGAGTTAACACTTTGTTTATTCACTAAGACCTTTTGGTACATGTTATCTTTACAAAAATGATGTCATATATTTACACAGTTATGTAGATTGCTTTTCTCATAACATTAAATTACATTCTAAACTTTATGTCCTTAAGTGTAAATCTGTGATATTCTTTTGGGGATGTCTTTGTTGTATTCAGCTTTCTTGTCTTTCTTAAGGCTACAGGGACAGTCCTTCTAGCCACATTAATGATCATCCTTTCCCTCGTTTGAGTCTTCTTGGAAAAGTTGAAAGGGGCAGATGGAACTTCAGCTGGATCTCGAAGCATGAAGAATGGATAGAATTTGTATATGTAGAGCAAGGAGGAGGACATTTCAGGGTGAGGGTCATAGCACGAGTATAGGAGCTGGAGCAGAAATAGTTTGCACATCCACAGCTAATACGGAGACTACAGGAAAGGATTTATATGAGAAGAGCCTGGTATTGGGGCCAATATTTTGCACATCCTTAAAAAGAAACACAATGATGTGCATTCAGTCAAATAAGTGGTAGGAGACCTTATCTGGTTGTTCATCAAGGAAAAGAATGATGAAGGTGGTGGTTTAGGAAGACAAGACATTAGTATTCAAGTAACTAGATTTTCTTTTCTCCCTTCCAAATACCCTTCCATTGGAGTAGTCCTCCACGTGTAGCACCAGGGCTACCGATATACAATATCATGAGCCAAGTGAAATAAGTAATTCGCCAGTTCTCTAGTAAAAATAATTTATTAATGTTCTTTTGAGTGTCTAATAATAAAAACATTGCAGAATTCAAATTTGAAAGCCAGTCTTAGGATTGTCTACTCTGCGCTGTTTATTCTGCAGTCAGCAATACTAGACCATCCACAAATTACTTAACCATGGTAAAATCTGTAGCTGACTTTTCTTTGTCAGGTCCCAGGGACATAACAGGAAGACTCAAAATATACAGGAGTGTATATCTGAATGTATCCTAGTCAGATTGTGCATGATCCCTGTGTGTTCTCCCTTGGTTGGTCAGAGAAGTCAAGAATTTTTCATAAAGACCTTTCCTAAAACAGCAATTGCTACGATTCATTAATTAACATGTTTAGATTGACCACCAGATAAATGCTAGGCAACAAGGTACAGTGATGAACCAGATAGGCATATCCCCCAGCTTTAAAATATCAGTGGGGGGCACCTGGGTGAGTCAGTCTGTTAAGTGTCCAGCTTCAGCTCAGGTCATGATCTCACAGCTCATGAGTTCGAGACCCACATCGGGCTCTGTGTTGACAGCTCAGAGCTTGGAGCCTGCTTTGGATTCTGTCTCCCTCTCTCTGCCCCTCCCCCACTCACACACTGTCTCTCTCAAATATGAAAAATTTAAAAAAATTTTATATATCAGTGGAAATTTGTATATCTTATTTAAATAAGATCCTCTGAAAATTTTGCTTGGATTTACCTTGAAATATTATTGTTTTCACTGTGGTTATTTTCTGGATATTGAAATTATGGTATCTTTTTCCTCTTTATGTAGTACTTTTATGTATTTTCAAAACTTACCCAGTTAATGTATATCACTTTTTAACAGAAGAAAACCCATAAACTTTTTATAAATTTCTTATCATTGTATGTTTTGGTAAATATAAATAAGTATAAATATAAATAAGATAAATATATATAATATAAAATATAAATATAAATGTGTCTTTCACATGTCTGCCTACTTGAATATGCTAGCTTTAACAACCTAAACAAAAATTGGTCACATGGTCGCATTCTTATTTATTAATCAGAAAGAACAGATCCACAGGCATCCTTCTTGACCCATCCATTTATTTGCAGGATGGCTTCACACCATTGGCAGTAGCTTTGCAACAAGGTCATGATCAAGTAGTTTCTCTGCTGTTAGAAAATGACACTAAAGGAAAAGTGCGTCTTCCAGCTCTTCACATCGCTGCCCGAAAAGACGACACGAAAGCCGCGGCCCTGCTGCTGCAGAATGACAACAACGCAGACGTGGAGTCAAAGGTGAGGCACGAAGGAGGTGAGCTGGTCATGCCACTCTCCTTTGTCAGGCACCCACACTGTAAGAATGCCTGGTCTCCCTTTTGGCAAGCTTGCCCCAAACACTGAACTTCATGGGGAGTGATAAAAATACGTGTCCAAGCACCTAAAGCTAGGAGGTAATAACTGTGGACACTGCCCGATGCATGCTAACAGGGAGGCCACCTCAGGCATTAATTAGTATGCCCTTGTCAGTTTCCTTCCTTTTACCATATATTTTTAACATATTTAACATGTCAGCTCAAACACCAGGGTGGAAGATTAGAAAACGCTAACAACGATGTGCACAAATAAACCTTTGGTTGGTATCTAAGATGAGAGGCAATGCACTGAGTATTGATCGGTTGTGGAGAGCATGCTGGCAGCCAGAATCCCAGCCGAAAATTCTCATGGCCTTGACATGTACTCCCTGAAAGTCTCTGTGAAGGAAATGTGGCATTTGGAAGGGGCCATTGTGTAGCCCTTCATTCGGTCTAGCTTTCTTTCTGTGCCTCTTGTGTTCCCATCATTGCTTTCATCCTCATTACTTAGCTGTCATGAGCTTGCTGCCGTCCATGTCACCGACAGTGAACTAACCGTTCATTTTTTCCTCCTCTTTGCTTCCAAATGTGTTAACCTAGATGGTGGTGAATAGAACAACAGAGGTATATATATATATAAACATATACATAGAATCTGTATCTGCATCATCATTTCCCCATCACTTAGTGCTGCTGCCTCATTTCTTTCCCTCCTTCTTTGCATCGCCTTCTGTAGGCTAGATACCTGCTTTCCACCCCTGCCCCCCAAAGTAGCATGTGCCAGAGAAGATAGTAGTTTGATTACCAGGGCTTTCTGCAGCTGAACCTGGTGTTGGAAGGGACGGATGAGGAATCCTTGAGACTTAAGGGCATCGCAATAGAGTTGTGTGAGATGAAGAGTTTTGACGCTTTAGATGCTTATCAGCTATACCTGAAGCTGCAGACAACCCTGTCATTCTACTCATCCAGGACTGATTCTTCAGAGTTCTGCATGACACTTACCCTCAGTGGTGTCAGCAAAATGAAGGTTACCTCTGAATGGTAGCAATATCTATCTCCCACCCCTTCCCACAAGACTCAGTCAGATAGCTAGCATGGCTAAGTAGCTTGCTAACAACTTAGAAATGCATCTAGTTCCTATAAGGTTTCAATCTTTGGGGACTAAGTGAATCGCTGCATGTTTTAGCATTTTTTAAGGAAGTAAAATGACCTTGAAATGGATAAGCTAGAAACATGTGTTATTGAATAGGCATTTACTAATAAAGAGACCAACTTGTGGATTCTTTATAAAATGGAATCACCCATTATACAAGACCAATTGTAGTGACCTCCCCCCAAATTGGTTTTGTCATTGAAATTGGCATTTGCTCTGTATTAAATATATTAAACAAATTGAATTTTGACAAAGAGTTTCAATGGACAATTCTATCATTGATAATAAAACAGCAGTACTAATCAAACTTTCTATAAGCTATAGATTTTTCTTGTCATTCCTGTTTTGACTTTTTGAAACGTTGGCTTCTGTATAGTTCTGCTACTGGACTACTGAAATTATTCAGTCTGCACCCTTGGTTCCTTCCTGGCTATTCCTCTGCCTATGAGTTTGGCGTTTATTTGAAACCCTGTGAACAATTGGCACTAATTGAAAGAAACCTAGTACAGAATGGAATGTGGACCTTAGCATATTTTGCTTCCTCCTTTTTCTTTGGGCAGGGTTATGGTTTTCGCGTGTCAGACAAGGGGCCGGCAAGAGTCCATTGAATGCCTGCTATGTTTTCTTTACAGAGTGGCTTCACTCCTCTCCACATAGCTGCTCACTATGGGAATATCAATGTAGCCACGTTGCTGTTAAACCGAGCGGCTGCTGTGGACTTCACGGCAAGGGTAAGAGCATTGCAGTATGACCTGCCCTGAAAGTATGAGAAACAATTCTGAGCCCTCTGTTCCCAGCATGAGGAGGGGATTGAGACAGATGACCTCCAGGGGTCCTGTCTGCCCCTGTCCACCCACATGGAGAGCTGTGGTTTTCTACTTTTCCTGCTGTGTTTTCTTGCTTTTATATAGGCGCACCTATTTCCTAACAGAAAAAATAAGCCAAGATCATGGGAAATGGGGGTGGGGAGGATACATATATAACCGAACATGTAGAAGATGCAATTCAAGGAATCGTGACTGTTTCCCATGTACTGGGAAAGTACAAACCCTTCCCCAAGTAGAAATTTCCAAGACCATTAGAAATAAGTCAGATGGCACTCATCGTGCTTTAGGTATCAGGGTCTTGACCTTGCAGATGGGAATATGGTGGAATATCTGGATGAGACCTAAACTTCAGAACCCAAAAGCTAGAGACCATCTTTTGCTTTTATCCTCTGTCTCCTACAGACTTTCATAATGAGTAACAAGGTTCTGTACCCTGAGTAAGTTCTTATCCCTGGAGAAAGGAGTTACAGTATCGTGTGCACCAATGGATGGAAACTGGGATATCCAGACCAGTACTGCTCTGAGCGTAAACACCAGTCCGATGCTAGGTCCGAGTGTAAGAAACCTCAGCAGCAGCAGTAGAAATGAAATAGGAAGCAGGATAGGGGAGGATCCAGACTCCCCGGGTTCCAATTTTGGCTTTAACTTTTCTCTCTGTATCCCATCAGTTTCCTCATTTATAAGATGAAATGATCTGAATTATGAAGTTAAATCATAACACAATAATATCACCACTCCCTCACTGGGTCACTGTGGAGTTTAAAAGAGAGTGTATGTAAAGCACTTAGCACAGTGCCCGACACATTGTCGACAACGACAGCATCAGCACTGGGATTTCGAACATAGCATGTGAAGTAGTGTTTTTGCTAAAACCTTACACATGAGGAGAAAATGGGATTAGATGACACTGGAGAGAGGGCGTATGCTGAAACTAGCATTCATTCCTGATAGCTGTGGAAGTAATACCATGTTTGAAGTCACTACCATGTGGCGGATGCCAGGCTAAGCATTTTTCAAATGTCACTTATTCAAAAACTGTTATTTATCCCTGTTTTACAGAAGAGGAAACCAAAACTTAGCAATAAGAAGCAGCTGGCCCAGGATCCCAGAGCCAGCAAATTAGGAAAGGCAGGATTTCAGCCCCAAAGCTCCTAACCACACCAGTATTGTGTCTCCTGTAGGTGACTGTAGGGGTTCATTTTTCCTTCTCTTCTTATAATTCATTAGTTCTATAAAAATTAATAAGAACTCAGATTGTACTAATATAAAAGCTATTTCCTACACTATTGTCATCAGCTTGCTGTAAGCCTTTATCGGTTTTAATGACTCGAGAGTGCCAGTCAGTCCACGTCACTGCAGAGCTCTGTTCTTACTGCATTAAGTGTATCCTTGGGATTCACTGACATGGCTGGGCTGAAACCTAATTTGACCTTTTGAAGGACAAAGTGAAGCACCTCTTTAAGTCTAGCATCAATAGGGCATGTCAGTGTTAAAACTGAAGTTCTTGTCTTGAAGATGCATTCTTCTGGTTTTATTTCTGTAATATACAGTATAATGAAAACCTCATTAAATCACATCTTCTAATTAGGACATTTGGAAAATTTATGTCAGGGTAGTGTTTGAAGTTTGTCTTTGTGCCATTGTTCAGAAATTTCCTGATGCTGAAGTAATGAGGAATTTAAGAGGACAAATTACAGTATTTTTGGACTCCTTCAAGCAATTCCAAAGCATCCACTTACCTTAAAACGCTGAACGTGGTAATCACAAATGAATGCTAATTTATTGATTAAAGATCATTGGAGATCTCAGACCCACTTCCTTAACCTTGCCTGTGGTTTAAAATAACCACATTGTACTTAATGTATAAAATATGTTAAAATTCAGAGTGTTTTCTGATTTACAAAGGCATTTTCTCCAGTCATCCCTAATTAACGAGGCCTGCCCGCACTCTGAGCTGAAAGCTGTGCTTTAATTGGATTGTACTTTGTAGGAGGCCCGTGTGGTTGCTTACACCCCAACACTTGAGGCTCCCCTCTGGTTGGTGATTGATGACTTGCTTTAGGAGGTCAGAGAAGAATTAGTCTTCACAGACAGCTTAAAGAAACCCATTTGAGGTTCCAGATCTCTAGTAATTCTACTGCCTAGGAATCCAGCATCTGCACTTTGGTACCAAGGCCTCTCCCTGGCCAGCCTCAGCAGGGTCTTTCTGAGTCCCAGTCCTTCAGGGATGTAGCAGAAACAGCAGCTGGAAAGTAAGATACTGTGGAACACAGAGGGGAACAGATTTTACCTGGTCAGAACAATAAAGGAAGGGTCATTAAGCCCTGCTTGCTAAAAGCTAGCTGCAAATCATGACCGTAAACCATATGCCTCAGGAACCCGGTTCGAACGAGGTGTTGATTAGATGGTTGGAGGTAAATTTCAAAACAACAGCAGCCCTTGTCTTAGGGGGCTGTGATATCTGTTAGCTGGCTGTGACGGATCATTGAAGAAAGGCAGATGGAGTCTTGTAGTTCTTTGTGGGCTGAGTACGTGACCTAGACAATGGCTGCCTGTTAGCAAAGAGAGCTGAGGAATAAGACCAAGGACAGCACCCTGGAATCAATTTCCTGCATGTGGTAGATGTGCATTTCCAAAGCAGACACCAGGCCGAAACAAACACGGTGTAGCTAAAGGGAGTACACAGCAGAACAGATTGTTCTCTATGCTTCTCTGCAGGGCTGGCGAATTTATGCAGCTATAAAGCAGGTCCTAACCAGTGTGTACCTCGGAGTTGCAATTAACATTAACCGATTTATAGCACACTCACCTGTTTACTACACCTGTCTTTGATTTTTATGATGTCAGTTTTGATTTTGCATTATAATTTTGCTATTTGTATGTAAGATACCTTGTGTGACATCTTCAATATTTCCTTCTGGATTATCCATGAAGACCTGGTCAGCCCCATGGGTCCACTGCAGGGAGTTAATAGAGTAGCTGCTGAACACGGCAATGCAGCTCCAGTGTTCTTCACTCCCTGAATTGAGTCTGCTGACATGGCATTGACACTGTCAGAATTTAAGCATGACCCCTGCTCTCTTAGCAAATTATTCGAACTCTCTTGGGGAAGAGAATGTAACTAAGACACACCAGAGTGGCTACTGATTATCATTCCAGTAAAGCATTTTGCACTGGACTAACTGAAGGCCAAATTACTATGTGGATGACCGCAAAGTTCCTTTTATTGACTGAAGGAGATATATTAATACTTTATTTATTTATTTATTTATTTATTTATTTATTTATTTATTTTGCTGACTAAGAGTTTTTTTCATCAAATATAATCGACCACCCAACTTAATGTTCACTCATGTCATTGACTTTTCGCCTGTAAATGATTATCCAACTCCCCATTTTGGAAAGGCAATTGAATAAAATATCCTTATATTGGTCTTGCTATTTAGTACTTTTTGGGTTTGATCTCTGGAAAGAATTAGGGATTTATGTGTTTCAGTGCTGTACCTCATTTGTTTCCAAAAGGATTTCAGGTGGTTTGCAAATTAATTACATACAAATTAAGCCATCTGAGGATGAAACAGAAAAAGTAAATGTTACCAAGCAGCTGGAATGAACCAGTAAATATAACCAGAGGACAAATTTAGGTGTAGGGCTTTGATATATGTAGTGGAAAGGGGAGCTAAGATATATAATTTTCATTTTTTGACAAAAGAAGTCTTACAGTTATCTATAGAGACAATTTTGTGTGTATATGAAATAAATATGATTTTTTATCCTCTATTAAGA
The DNA here is from genome assembly GCF_018350215.1 of Panthera leo. Lineage (NCBI taxonomy): Eukaryota > Metazoa > Chordata > Mammalia > Carnivora > Felidae > Panthera > Panthera leo. Next base: position 21,550,968 of record NC_056689.1, on the reverse strand, counting down.
ACAGTGAGTTTCATAGTTGAAAATACCTTTAATCACCACATTTCAAAAGACTCAATTCTGATTGCTCCATCCTGCGTATTGATGCTAAATCTTTGTCCGTGAAGGCACCCAGCCCCAGGAGGCTGTGGGAGGGAGGCTATGGGCCAGGTACTCAGCTTGATGATGTTCTAATTGTGTGTGATTAGAACTTGGCATGTGTGTCACAGATGAATGACGACTTAACATGTCCATTGGACTGCCTTTCTCAAATATTAGATCCTTTGAACAAGATTTTTGGAGGTGCTGGGTCATATTCAGAACTCAATTAAGTCATATGAAAGGTTACTTTAGGGGTGCCTGGGTGGCTTGGTCAGTTAAGCGTCTGACTTTGGCTCGGGTGATGATCTGATGTTTGTGGGTTTCCAAGCCCTGCATTGGGCTCTGTTCTGACAGCTCAGAGCCTGGACCCTGTTTTGAATTCTTTATCTCTTTCTCAATCTCTCTCTCTCTCTCTCTCTCTCTCTCTCACTCTCTCTCTCTCTGTCCCTCCCTGACCCCTTGTGCTCTCTCTTTGTCTCTCTCTCTCTCAAAAATAAATAAACATTTTAAAAAAAGAAAGGTTATTTTAGATAGGTGAACTGCTAAACCTACTGGTGGAAAAATAGAAGTGTCAGACTTACAATCTGCCCGCATAAGTGGTCAACATGATTCAGCATGTGTATGAGCAAAACAATGCCGTGGATAAACATTATCTGGAGGTTTCCTTTCTAAATTAAATTCAATCTAGCAAACATTAAAGGGCTTCAATTATGGACTAGATTTAGAGACTCAGACTTCAGAAACCTACTGCCCTTAGTCTATTAATTTGGTTAGGCCCCAAAGTGCTAAGCCATATAACACAGTCTCTCTCTTAATTTCCCAAAGCACAACTGAGTCTAGGCTATAATAACAAACATGACTTTTCCAAAAACATAGCGTGATGAAGGATATTCAGATGACAGAAGCAAAGCTGAAGGACTGGTTCTGGACAACAGTGCCCCCAAAGTCCACTGGCTTTATGACCCAGTCTCCAGGGTACCTCTAGGTACCACCCGTCTGAGCCCCAGAGGCCACTGTGTTGCAGACTATCCTGCTTCCCACTAGTGAAACACCTTTTATTGTGTCTCTCTTAGCCAGATTCCAAGCCCCTTCACCTAGTCTCTGGACCCAATAAGAGCAAACATGGTTATGTTTCCTAGACCATTTTAACTCAGCAGCCATTATCTAGTGGGGACTAACTTTAATTTAAATTAAATTAAATTCAAAATTCTATTTCTCATTCTCAGTAACCACATTTCAGGTGCTCAATAGCCACCTATAGCCAGTAACTAGTGTATTAACACAAAGGTATTTCTTTCCATCAGCACAAAAAGTTCTTTAGAACAAAGCTGAGATACCATTAGTCTCAGGTCTTCCTTCCCATCAATATCATAATTATCTCTAAATGTAACTCCCTCACCCAAGGAAAATGATCCCTTAAATAGTTCTGCAGAGCAATTTTACTCTGATGGACTTGCCCTTTTTGCTCCAAAGGAATATTTTGCCTTTCTCATTATGAAACTAGAAACTACCACATCACCACCAAATATAAAATTGAAATGTTTTTGCAAAAGAGAAATAAAAATTACTAGAAGCTTTGGTGTGCCTGGGTGGCTCAGTCAGTTTGAGTGTCCAACTTCGGCTCGGGTCATGATCTCATGGTTTGTGAGTTTGAGCCCCATGTCAGGCTCTGTGCTGACAGCTCAGAACCTGGAGCCTGCTTCAGATTCTGGGTCTCCCTCTCTCTCTCTCTCTCTCTGCCCCTCCCCCACTCATGCGCTGTTACTCTCTCTCTCAAAAATAAGTAAGCATTAAAAAATTTTTTTTTAATTACTAGAAGCTTTAATGTAGTGATTTCTTCCCAACTCATGCTACGAGAATTTCAGATGTACTGGAAATCAAGATAAATCTCAAGAGAGGTTTCCAGTCACTAGATTTTACCACATGGTTACTTCACTTCTAAAAACCTCAGTTTTTAAATCTGTGTAGAGGGTGCTTGTATCCTATTCCTCAAATATGCATTCTCTGACCCCCTAAAATAAGCTGCTCTCCCCCGTCACACCACTGTATGTGTTCATCACACTGTGTGCTCTCGCTGTCACAGTGGGTGTTGCCTGTTCTTTCATGTGTGTGGTAATGTCTGGCACACTCTGCTTATGAGTTCACTAAGCCCCTTGAAGGCTAAGATGCCTCATTCACCCTCTCTCGAGCTCCTGCCCTGTGATATTCTCATCTCACCTGGTAAATACCCTCTACCTCAGTACTCCCCAGGTGCTGAGCTCTGTGACAGTCACTTTACCATGAAGTTAATCTTTTCAGTCTTCAGTGAAGGACTCTGCAACAGAGAACCTATTTCTTGCCATGTCGATTTTTTAGGAGAGGTAGGCATTTTATTTCGGAGAACCATTACTCATTGTACTATAAGAGGGCAGGACCTTTTTTTCCCTTTTTTCTTTTCTCCTGCCTGACAGCCCTTTATCTGCCTTTGATGAAATGGTACTTTGGCATACAGCTGCATCCCACTCAGCCAGAGGGCTACAATGTGAAGACATGTGGGACTCTGCTTGTTATAGAATAAGGGCTCAGTAGATGTTCATTTTCTTCCTTTCTTCTATAGGTGAAATTTATAGTAATAATGATTTTCAAAATAGTTATAATTTATTGAATATTTACTAAGTTTCAGCTCTTTGTTAAGCATTTGACATGTATTATCTCAATCCTATACAGGCTGAAGTAGGGATGTAATGAAATACAACTCCCATGTCCTTTTTGCTGCACTTACAAGACTTTGAATTCCTCAAAGACAGACCTGTGTATTATTACACATTTTGGAATCCTTAGGGTAGGGTCCAGCACTTAGTACTGGGAAGGACTCAATATCTATTGATTGAATTCAAGATTGAATGAACAAATAACATTCAGGCATCCGTGTCCACTACTCCTGGGCAGGCAGCCCCTATCGAAACCCACTTTCCTCAAGCTCCAATCCTCTCCTGTCTTAGAATTTCAGGCTGAATCTCACCTGACTTGAGGGAGCTGCTTCCCAAACTGACATCAGCCACATTAAGGGAGATGCAGAATCCATAGGATTCTAATAGCGAGGTTTTAAGCAAGTGTACCAAAGCCACAGATTGAATGTCAGGTGCCGAGGGGTAGGCTTATTTGAGCAGCAGGAAGACTCATTATTCGACAGTGTAGATGACCTTGGAAGACAAGGCTAGAATAAAGGACCAGTCACCCAAGGCTGCTGCCAAGCTTTGTTCAATTAAGAGTGTTTTGAACAGGGCCTCAGGTTCTGGACTGTCAAGTCCCAATCAAGCCCCCACCAGAGGGCACTAGAAAAGACATCGGCTACTACACAGAGAAGCAGGGAGCATCATGCCAGTAAGAGTGTGACTCTTGAAACGGCTTAACAGGGCTGTGGCACTTCTGAAGACTCTACTTTGGATTGGGTACAGGTTCCAATGCAAATATATTTTTACTATATTTTACCTGCATTATACAATTTGTTTTTCAGATGAAATGCAATAGAGGTGCCTGGGTGGCTCAGTGGGTTAAGCGTCTGACTCTTGATTTCGGCTCGGGTCATGATCTCACGTTCTTAGGATCGAGCCCCACATCAGGCTCTGTGCTGAGAGCATGGAGCCTGCTTGGAATTCTCTCTCCTCCTCTCTCTCATCTCCTCCTACCCTCTCACTCTCTTTCTCTCACTCAAAATAAATAAATAAATAAATAAACTTTAAAAATAAATAAAATAAAATAAAATAAAATACAAAGCAAATGAAAGAAGAGAAAAATCACCCCAAACAGTCCTGTTAACTCTTTTAACACACACACACACACACACACACACACACACACACACACACACACCACGTTCGTTTTTATTGACAAATATTTTCAAAGATAGAGAAAATTAGATTTGTATCCTAGTACAGGCTCAGAAGCATTAAAGACAAAGACTTTTAAAAATTGGGTTATATAAACCACCTTTGGAATGAAAATGGGGATTTGGAAGCATTAGCAAAGGAATGTGAATTATGGGAAAGTAGCAATGCGGCTACTGCATCAACCATAATATTGTTTCCATGGTGACATTAACACATCAGGAGGAACAAAACCAGTAAGCCAAGGATAGAGTGGTGAGAGATACACCTTGTACAGAGAGATTCTTCTAGCACGCTATGCAATCTCTCTCCTGCCTTTTTCATTTCATTTCCTGACTGTCACATCAAAGGGAGAATCTCCTAGAAAATAACTAAATATTTTTTTTAAAGATTTTATTTTTAAATAATCTCTACATACAATGTGGGGCTCAAACTTAGAACCCCACAATCAAGAGTCGCATGTTTTTCTGACTGAACCAGCTGGGACCCATCCTATATAATTTTTTAAAGGAAGATTTTAATCTCAAATCATGAGTATGTTGTAACTTACTAACATCTTGCTGTGTGGTATGGGATCTGTGTTCTCTTCTGAAGAGGTGATGTTTCTAAGTTGTAGCTGAAGAAGAGTCTTTAGATTCGTGTCGGACCCCTGGCTCTTGTTCTGACCGCGTCCTCTGTCCTAATGTGGTCCAGGGAAAGTCTCCTCATCACGGGGCCTGCAGTTTTCCTAACAGCTGGGTGAGACAAATAGCATTTCAGTCACAAGCCTTTCCCCTCTGCCCGACCACCCTGTCTGATGGTGGTGGAGGCCACCTTCACCTCCCTTCTCCTTTCCTGACAGAGAGTAGGTATAGTACAGTGTTACAATAAACAGCACCTCAGCTAGACTGCTGGGTCCCATACTAACAATGTGGCTGACTTTGTGTGCTCTTGGGCAGGTTAGTTATGCTTCAGCTTTATCATCCATAAAATAGATCCAATAATGGCACCCAGTGCATAACGTCACTGTGACTGAATGAGATGGTCCATTATACATTGCTTAGCACAGTGCTTGACCCACAAAACATGGACAAGGACCCTAACCATGTTTGTGGTGGAGGTTGTCATTACTTTTTTCGTCTGGGAGGAGACCCATCACCGTAAACCACATTCATCTGTAAAGCATGACATATGTCAAGCAAGTGGCATCATGGCAGCTCTCTAGAGTACTTCTAGAGGTAGTCAGAAATGTTGCTTCCCAGAATGTTGGATTTACCCTGCAGTGGTGTTTATCTGCATGAGAAGGTCAGCCTTTAGTCATTTAAGAAACGATTACTATGACATTGTTTGAGACAGTAAGAATTCTAATTAGATCATAGAAATTGGAAGGTCCATGTTTCTCTTTGTGTCAGCTTTCCTCTTTGGACTTGTGCCCTGCTTCCTGCAGTGCTGCTCTGGAATTGTTGCTCTGAGGACATTTTTAAACAACCCGAATAAATCCTATTTTAAAATTCCGTGAAATAAAGTTCTATTAAGGTAGGAGTTGGCAGAGCTCCCTTTATTCATTTGCACTTTAAAAGAGAATTATTCATCAGCTGTAGAATTTTCATTTCTTCCAGTGAGTGCAAACAGCGGTGAAGGGCTCCTGGGCCCCTCTGCTGAACATTCAGAATGCTGTCCACACTGTCATCAGATAGTACATTTGGATGAGCCCTCAAATGCACCCTGGGATGCCCCTGAGCACTGTAGTTCTTCTGTGACAAAAAATCTTTCCTTTCTTCCCCTGGTGGTTTGAAGAATGTGCAGAAAGTGTGAAAGGGCACCTAGAGGGAAGAGCTTAGGACAGGAGCAGAACCAAAGGTTGCAAAGGGATGAACGTGAGAAACATGACCAGTCATTTACTGGCTCTCTCCCAAGTCAATGGAGGAGGTTTAAGAAAACAAGTTCAGGTAGGAGATCAGCATTGGCTAGCATAGTTGGGAAAAAACTGAAGAGCTAAGTTGTGCTGGAAACACAGGGATTAGAATGAAGTCTAAGAAATGGAGGCAGAAGCCCACTTGCCAATGTGAAATGAGACTAGACACAGGCATTGTTGACTATAATCACCAGGCTGTGCATTAGCTCTCCAGAACTTATTCATCTACTAGTTGCAAGTTTGGGCCTTTAAGTAACATCTCCCTAAATGCCAGCCCGCCAGCCCCTGGTAATCACCATTCCAATCTCTGTCTACAAGCCGTTGCAGGACCTTACATGGAAAAGTAGGATGGTGGCAGTGGTGTTTAAGATGTTAGAACATACATGATGAAGGGGAGATGAGGACATTTGGCTGTGAGCTGTGGCTGGCTCCAGTCACATAGGGAAAAGAACTGTGCTCAAGGAGAAGCTTGTCCAACCCCAGGTCTGATGTGCCTCTCCTCAGAGGTGACTTCACTAGAGTCCTCCTACATCCACAGTTTCTCAGTAGGAAAAGGGAGATCGTCCTTCTCCACAGAAGATTTAGAAATTTGCAGAGGCATTTTTGGTTGTCATCGTGGCTGGAATGTAATGGGACAGGACCAGGATGGCTAAATCTTCTCTGATGGGGACAGACCCATGCAAAGAACAGTACCCCAACCATGCCATGCCAACATGCCAACAATACCCCCTGAGACATGTGGATTGAACATCTCTTTACAGTGCAGGTAGAGAGGTGGGATATCCCAGGATGGGGAAAAAGGTCCCGGAAGGTCATGCTCAGTCAGTGCATTGAGTTTCTCCCAGTGACATACCCCTAAGGGTAGGTGGGCCAGAAGACCCTAAGGTTCTTTTCAGCTCTTACTACTGAGACTTTCAATATGAAGTGGACAAAACTTATACAAAGTTAAAACGAACTTAGGTAACAGCTTTCATTTATTACTAGGTATGAGGTACTATAATAAGCTTCCTATACATGATTTTATTTATTCCTCACAGTAAGCCTGTGAGGTGTGGGGATGATATCCATTTTACACTGGGAAGCAAGCAGTTAAATAAGTTGTGCAAAGCCACACAGCTTTAAGGTGGTGGAGCTTGGGCTAAGAAAAAGTAAATACACTCAAATCAGACCCGAAAAAATACTCAGACTATGTAGTTCATACTATTCTAATATTGGAGGCCACATGTACTGGGCTTTGTACTGAATCCAGGATCATCACAGGAAAACCAGAACCAACAGCAGCCTCTCTTGTCTCAGCTGGCATTGTGTTCTCGGCCTGTGCCAGAGCCGCAAAGTGAATTAAATACGTTTTTTAAAAGGAGTTTAAAAGGTTTTTTTTTTTTTATTTACTAGTAAATCCCATTACACATTTGAGAACATTTAAATTGAGAGGTGAGCCAACCTAAAAACTAACAAATCATCAAATTCATTCTAAAATACAATGCCTTCCCATCTCCCCCACATTTTATTTACCTCTATTACTTCTGCATTTTTGAATCCTGAAAGATCATGGTTTGAAATGAACTCTTGATATGTAGAAACTTAATGGCTTTCTGACAAAAAGGTATAATATCCATTTTCTGGTAAGAAGAAATACAAGGTGAGCTTGTCTCTACAAGGAGTGAGTTCCTCTGAGTTTGAAAATTAAAACCCACTTTTTCATTGCCCCCAAGTCAGAGCCTCACAGCCAGTGTCCCCAGCTGGCCAGCAGCCTCCTGTTCCCTTATATTCGGAGTCAGTACCTTTGGGATAGGGCTTTGCAATCTGTGTTTGTAACAAATTCCTTGGATGATTCTTCTGATAAGGCACAATAAGAAAATACTGTCTGAGGTTGATGGGGGGGGGGGGGTGGGTGAGAGGAGAAAGTGGATGATGGGCATTGAGGAGGGCACCTGTTGGGATGAGTACTGGGTGTTGTATGGAAACCAATTTGACAATAAATTATATTTAATATTAAAAAAATAAAAATAAAAATAAAATGCATAGATCTTGACCCCCCCCCACACACACACACAAAGAAAATACTGACTAAGGCCGTGCTATGAAAATCTTGTCCAAAATTGAGCCACAGAACTCTTAGTAACTCATTGGCTTATAATAACTATCTTTATAACATCTTAATAATGTAATCTTGAATTTACATTTTGTATACAGTTTACAAAGTACTTTTATATAAAGCACACCATTTGAGGCCTTAAGAATAGATGAGCAAACGGAGATCCCACAATGTCATTTGTCCCAGATCCTACTGTGAGTAAAATAGAATAACAGGGATTTGGATCCAGACCTGCCCCATTTTAATATGCCTCATGCGTGAGCATCAGCTGGCACCTGCAGAGGCTGGGTGGCCGTGAGGGTGTGTGATATTGGTCCCTGAGTGGCCGAGGTCTTCATGGTCCCTTGAGAGCAGCATCATGTCAGGACAAGTGCACTGCACACAGATAAGGCCATTTATGCCAGGACTGCTTCTTTTCCAATTGCTTTTTCCTTAAAAACTTCAAAGACCTTGCTTTCGTTCCTTGACATGTTTGAAACTTCTGCAAGGATCTAATTTATGCAAGCAAGGATCTGGTTTGTCCAAAGACCAAATGAAGGCAGAATACCTGAGAAACTAACAATTTCAAGTTAACTTACATCTCAGAAGCCTATAAGAGTGATTTACTTTTTGGATGGGAAAGAAAATTATTTAACACAGAAATAGATGAATTTTATTCCAGATTTATCAGAAATGATATAGAAGTGTGGCAAATGTATCATTGTAAAGCCCCTTAATAGTTTTGTTTTTAAGAATCTTGGATGGTAGGGTGTTAGAAAAAGGGGTGGACTTCATTCATTAGAAACACTACGGGAAATCTAATATTGCTAGATTAACTTATTTTAATGTTAAAGAATTACAGAATTTTCAAACAACTTTCCTCAATGTGCAGAAAGCAGTCGATTACTTTGTAATTGAACTTATGATACCCCATTCAGTTCAACACTATAAGCCTCTCTGCCCAGATATCGCAGGCAAGGAGGGGCTTTCTTTACTATAAAACAGGGAGGGCTACTTTTGAATGAGTACTAATAGTGACACCTTTAAAGAAATCTGAAAGCCATGAGTTCTTATTTAAAATGATAGAGCTGAACTAGCCCCTCTTTTAGATTCTACATATTTGTATTAGCTCTGAGATATGCTGTTTCCTTTCGGTTGGAACTTGCACATCGGCAGCATTTTCAGTATGGAGACTATGCTGCTTGGATTCAGAGCTGCAGCTGATGTTTGCCCAAGTTTAAGGGGAGACTCACTATCTGGATATGGTTTCTCCTTTGTGACCCCCTGGACAAGGCCAGCAGAGCTTTTAGAAGCAGAAAATTTAGGTTAATCCCAGCTCAGGCATTTTTCTCACTGTGTGACTTGAGGCTCCTTTCAGCTTCACCCTACTCACCTGAGAATCTGAACTAACAGCATCTACTTCATGCATGGATTGTTGTAGAGATTAAATGAGATGTATCTCATGGAACCAGCCAAAATAAGAGCCTAATAATTCATACCTTTTTTTCATTTTAATTACATTTGTTCTGCAAAACAAAGAGTTGTTTGGTCTAAATCAAGAGGTGCCTTTTTTTTTTGCAGAATTCTTTTTTCTAACAAATTCTTATAAAATAAAAAGGCTTTTGGTGGTCAAAAATTCATGACTGTTCATAGAATTATGGAAACTCTGAAATGTATCCTGAAAGATATATTTTAAAAGTACACATTGAACACCCGTTAGGATGACTTCTATCAAAAAAGAGAGGCGGGGGGGGGGGGAGAAAACTAGTGTTGGTAAGGGTTTAGAGAAACCGGAACCCTTGTCCTTTGTTTGTGGGATGAATGTAAAATGATACAGCTACTATGGAAGAGTTTGGAAGTTACTCAAAATATTAAGTACAGAGTTACCCTATGGTCCAGTAGGACCACTCCTTCAATACAAAAGAATTAAAAGCAGAGTCTTGAAGATATATTTAAACACCCATGTTCATAGTAGCATTGTTTACAATACACACAAAGTGGAAGGAACCCGAGTGTCCATTAACAGATGAATGAATAATCAAAATGTTAAACAAACGTTAAACAAAAGGAGATGGTGGGCTGGAGAGAGACCTGGCAGAGCCTTATCTAAATTGTTGATGAGAGATCTGCTGTTAATCCAAGTAAAAACTTCTAACAGTATTAACGATAAACAGCTTCATATTATCCTTAAAAGAACATAAATAAATTGCCTGAGGTTTTTAGAGCAGAATAGATCCAAATAGTCAGAGCCTGGTTTTATAGCAGACATCAAACATCTAAGCATTTGCTGCTGCTCCTGGGGAGCCCAGCATCTCCCAATGTCTAATCCTATAGGATCTGGTCAGTCTCTGTGGGAAGAGTGAGGTGGGAGTGTCGATACCATCAGTATTTTTCAGTGTCAGTCTCAGCAAGACCTGTGTGGACTTAATCTCCTTATCCAGAAATCTCAGAAAGAGAAAAGTTGCTGTTAGTAAAACTGGAGAAGAGGAAAAGACTTTGCCTAAAAAGACCTATTTCATTTAAGGAAAACTTCATGAAGTAAGAGGAAAATGGACTTTAACAATGATAGTCATCTTAATAATGACTGCTGTAGCAGTCATGGAGGGTTCCCTCTCAGTTGAATATTTAATTGTTTTAGAATTTGTGTTTGATTGGGACCATATCAAGGAACTAAACTAAAATGGTCACATTGTTTAACTTTTCATTATCTAAAAGACTGTGAGTGCTATCATCCACCTGCTCTTCTACTTAGTGAGAACCTCCCAGACATGTTTAAAGAAAAGTAGAGAGAGGAGAGGGGACTGGGGATCAGAGGTCTACTGCCCTTTATATGTTTAAATGGAATGAAAAGTCTTCCATTTATCACAAGGTAGGAAGGGGCTCTGATTTCACTTCAGGAAGTTGTGGGAAAAATCTGGCTTTGGTGACAATTTCATAAAGAAACTTGGCCACTACCTCAGCCAGGTTCTTCAGAAACAGCTGAGAAGAAAGAAAAAGCCAGCAATTCCACCATTTCCCAAGAAAGGTACTTGTTTCTTCCAAGTCCTTGGAAGTTTAAAAAAAAGTATGGCTTCCCATATTTCTATCACGTTCTGTCACGTGTATCGTGTTCTATCAGCCACTGCTATGCCCCTTCTTCCACCCTCCCCCCCAGTTCCACTTACTCCAGACACACCCCTTCTGAGGTTTTCACAGGCTGAACTGTGCTGAGCAGACCTGTCCATCTCCAACACCCCTTGCGTCAGCCCTAAGAACTGTCCCTTTAGCACCTTCTTAGAGTTCACTCATTACTTCAGGTCTGCCATGTGAGATGTGTTTATGTCATCCATTTTTAAATGTCAATATTATAAATAATAAAAAGGATAATAATAGCTAACACTTTTTATAATGTTTACTAAATGCCAAGAAACATTGTTAAGACTACCTTATTGGTGCACCTGGGTGGCTCAGTCGATTAAGCGTCCGACTCTTGATTGCGGCTCAGGTCATGATCCCAGGGTCATGGGATCTAACCCCACATTAGGCTTCACACCTAAAAATAAACAACTAAATAAATAATAAATTTTAAAATAAGACTACCCTGGGGCCCCTGGGTGGCTCAGTTGGTTAAGCATCCAACTCTTGACTTTGGCTCAGGTCATGATCTTGCAGTTTGTGAGTTCCAGCCCCACATCGGGCTCTGAGCTGACAGTGAGGAGCCTGATTGGGATTCTGTGTCTCGTCTCTCTCTGCCCCTCCCAAACTGGTGCTTTCTCTCTCTCTCTCTCTCTCTCTCTCTCTCTCTCTCTCTCAAAAAAAAAAAAATTAAAAAGACTACCCTTACTAACTCAATCCTTATGACAAGTCTATATGATAGAACTATTATTGGCCTAATTTTATAGATAACAAATCCATGATTCAGAGAAATTAAATGAAGTTGCCTAAGGTTAGGCAGCTAATGTGGGGTCGATCTGGGATTAGAAGCTAAGTGGTCTAGCTCCAGAGTATTAGCTCTTAACTGCTGTAGTATTGGACCACAGTGTTCTCTTTATCTGCTGGCACACTATGAGGTGCTGCAGGAATGCTCTACTAATAAGAATCGGTCCTAGATTTATACTGTTTAGAAGTTCAGGGACAGCATGATCTGCTCTAGTGAAAAAAGCATAAACTTTGGGGTAGCAAATTATGACAGTTTTGTGACTTTGGAAAGCTATTTTTATTTTTTGTTCTAGTTTCCTCATCTGTAAGAACAAAAACAAAAACAAAAACAATTAGATAGTACCTGTTTCTAGAGTTGGTGTGTGGGTTGGATGAGATAAGAAATATGGAATACCTGTGACTTTCCTTCCTGCTTCTGACATGAATTATCTCATATCCGCACTTGGCCACCCCATGGTGGAGGCACTGTAGGTATTATGTCCATTCTACAGATAAAAACATAAATATTGGTAGAGGATACGGCACATTCCCAACATCATATATCAGGAAGAAGAGTGATGATTATGGTCTGGTCTTCTCATTTCCAGTGACATGCTTACTAAGGAATAAAATTGAAGTAATGTTAGAATTCCCCACCCCCTAAACTCATTATGAAAAATCTTTGTATTTCTAGGACAGTTTTATAGTTTAGGAAACACAGTAAAGATTAATCCTTATTTTTGGATTAGGAAAGCGTGAAGAAACAATCATCTAGAATCACAGCACTGAGGGAGAGATTATTAACATTGGGGTCAATATCTCTACAGCTTTTTTAGAATGTGTGTATACATATACTTATGCATAAATGTGAGAGCATATTTTTATTTAATAATATATTTTGTGGTGTGTTACTGATTTATCACAGCCTACCTTCAAAGTTATAGCACTTTACACATATGAGAACAGGGTCATTCTCATTTACTTTTGCACATGTTGTAGAGCCCACAGTTCATTTTACAGTTCCTGCTTTAGATAATCAATTATCTTTTATATTTCCCTTCAGTCTTGCCATTTCTGTATTTCTCTGTGTGGGTCTAAGCTTTGTCTGGTATCATATTCCTACTGCCTGAATAACTTCCTTTAATGTTTTTTGTATTGCAGGTTTGATGGTAATGAGGACTCCCAGCTTCTGTTTATCTTAAAAAGTCTTTATTTCTCCTTAATTTTTTAGAAGATATTTTGGCTGGGAATAGAACTCTCATTTGACAAGTGTTTATTTTTCAGTATTTAAAGATGCCCACTACGTTTTCAGCATTGCATAATTTCTGAGGCTGTAATTATTGTCTTTGTTCTCTATATGAAATATGTCCTTTTTTCCTTCTGGTTACCTTCACAATTTTTCCTTTATCTTTCATTTTCAGAAATTAGATTGATGTGTCTAATTGTGACATTTGCTGGTTTATAGTTTATCTTGCTTGGTGTTCTCCAAGCTTCTTGGATATGTCATTTCATGCATTTCATTATTTTGAGATAATTCTTGACCATTGTCTCTTCAAGTATTTCTTCTGCCCCATCTTCTCTCTTCTCCTTATTCAACTCATTTGTTTTGTACTGTCCCACATCCCTTAGATTTCGGTTTTCTTTTCTACTCTTTTTTTCTTTGTGTTTGGATCATTTATATTGACATATCTTTAAGTTCACTGATGCTTTCCTCAGCTGTGTGAAGTCTGGTGATGAGCCCATCAAAGGAATTGTTTCTTATATTGTGGTTTTTCTTACCAAGGGTTTCTATTTGACTGAAACCCCGTATCTTTGGTGAAATCCCCTAACTTTTGATGCCTGTAGCTCACTGTTCCACTAGACAGAATGCAGGAGTGACTAAGGTAAATAGTATCTTTGGATATGGGCACATGTTTGTCAGGCTATAAATGTGGAAGGTTGAGCCTAGTCAAAAGTTTACATTTTGTTTGAGTGTACCACAGGCTTCTCCTCCTTCCTCTGGAGGAGAGCTGCACTCCCTTATGCTCAGGGTGGCGGCTGGGTGGGGAGGAGGGTAGAAAATTTTAGGTGGTGTTGGTGCTTCATCCTCAGCTCTCCCTACACACCTGAAGCATGAAGATGTCTCTCACGAAGCTCCTGTCTGTCCTCAGCAGCTGACTACTGTTGCTTGTTACTCTATGCTAGGCTCCTGCTGGGACTGAGGGTTCTTTCATTCTGTCTTGGCTTCAGTCTTAGGGAGTGTGCCTGGGCCTCAGGGCTGAGTCTTTCTTAACATTCCTGCCCTTTCGACTATGGCAGCCAACCTCTGCCTTGTGTCTGTGGTTTTAGATTTGAAGGTTTTTCATATATACTGCCAAATTGCATCCCAGAAAGCATGTGTAAATTTATATTCCACAAGCAGCAAATGAGGGTTCTCTTAAATAAGCATTTTCACCTCTAATACCAGTAGGCTCTTTTGATATGTTGGGAATCCATAATTTTGTTCCTCACTTATATAATGGAAATGCAGCACTGGGTCTTGTGCATAGTAGGGCATAAAACATTTTTATTAGTTATCTGATGAATCAGAATATAAATGTCCCATTGAGTGGTCCAAAGGTACCACTTTCATTTCAGTTTGTTCCAATTTGTCAGAAGCAGTCACTACCAGATTCTGGAATACAAAAATATGTGTTTCACTCAGAAGCTCCATTTTATAGAGAGAAGCAATAGTTGTTAGATGAAGGCATTATGATCCCTGACTGAAAAATACTACTGCACAAGGAGCTAGAAAACCAAATTATCATTCTGATTCTGCCTCTAATTCTTTGTCTTTTAATATACAAATTACTGACCAGTTCTATTCTGCAGTTTATGTATCTGTCAAATAGGGTTAGTGATTTTATTTCAATAGAGTGTCATGAAGGTAAAGTGAAATTACATAAGGGTAAGCCCTTTACAACACTTTTCAAGTGCTATAGAAATATAAAATATTCCTCTAGGAAGGGCCAGATAGGTGTAGAAAAATGTGGGAGTTAGAATTTCAAGGCACACTTTTGACATCTATGCATCACTGTATGAGAGAGTACATGAATATGGAAGAGAGCAAAATTAGAAGTAGAGTCTTCTTCTCACTAAAATTAGCCTACTTGTAATAGAGGTTAATTAAGTCCTTCTCAACCAGGCGAGGGCACAATTTTAAAGGGAAATCGCAAGTAAGTAAGCCCTGACTCCTGCGGGGAAGGGATGAGGTCTTAGCACCATATCCCACTCTGGGCTCAGTAAGCTTCCTGGTAGACCATGTCTCCTACAGACCTAACCTGACCCTCCACCTGCTGTCTCAGGTCAAGAATTCATCCGCTGTGATGCTTGGGTCACTGGAGTGACCCACAATGGAGACAAGCAAGACAATTAAAAAGTCATCAGGAAGTTTGTGTCCTTCTGCCAGCAAAAGGGGACCAGAGCATACACAATGTACAGCATATAGTTTTACTTCCTCTTTTGTAAACTGTTACACACAGTTGAAACCTTCAGCCATAGCTGGTAGGTATACAGCAGGTCAGCCCCTAGGCCAAATCTGGCCTACCATCTGTTTTTGTAAATAAAGTTTTTTTTTAAATATTTATTTATTTTTGAGAGAGAGAGAGAAAAAAAGACAGAGCATGTTCGGGGGAGGGGCAGAGAGAGAGGGACACACAGAATCTGAAGCAGGCTCCAGGTTCCAAGCTGTGAGCACAGAGCCCAACAGAGGGCTCGAACCCATGAACTATGAGATCATGACCTGAACCAAAGTCAGATGCTTAACCAACTGAGCCACCAGGTGCCCCTGTTTTTGTAAATAAAATTTGATTGGAATACAACCACTCCCATTTCTTTACATATTTTGTATGGCTGCTTTACACTACAATGGCAGAGTTGAATAGCTGCAATAGAACTTGTATTGCCTAAAAAGCTGAAAATATTTGCTATCTGGCCCGATGCAGAAGAAGTTTGCCTACCGTTGGTCTAGAGCAATGATATTCATCCTGTGTACTCCCACCAGCATTACTGAAGCACATTTGTTTTACTGAGATCTCTTTCTTCTTCTTTCATTTAATGAATCATTTGATACTTCAGCACCTAAAAATAATGAGGGAAAGAGTAGTTCGGATAGGAGAATGTAATGCTAACAGCATTATAGTTTATAATGTTTAAAAAACTTTATAGGAAGTACAGGGCAAAAAGAACATGTTAAATAACACCCCATGAGGATTAAATCATGGAAGTTAGAAAATTCTACATGATCAATTATCCAGTTTTTTCAATAAGTAGTCATGGAAAAAAGAAGGTGGAGTAAGGCACCTATGGAGATTAAAAGACTTAAGGGACATTTCAACCTAATGCAGGTGTGGATCTTCTCATTTGAACAACCCTACTGAGCTAACTGGACATAATGGGAGAATTTGAATACTGACAGGGTCTTAGTGTTATGAAGGAATTATTTTTACTTTGTTAAATATGATAATGGTATTGTGACTATTTGTTTAAAAAAATCCTTGATGCCTAGGGTTTTCTTTTCCTTCTCTCAGACTTCTCCAGAAAAAAAAAGTAGTAGGGAGTATACAAGAAATAATATTCCTAAGAGGTTGATAAGTATTGAACCAGAGTGATGAGTACATAAAACTCATGCCTTTCTCTCAAACTTTGTATCTGTTTGAAAATTTTCAGTATAGTGTTTAAAAAAAACATAAGCTTGAGTCATATTTTAATTTGAATCCTGGTTTTTCCAGCTATTTGTACATCTATGAAATGGACATTGTAAGTCAGATTGTTTTGTGGCATTGTGAGGATTATGAGAATTAAGTGAGATAGTAGAGTTTAGCACAGTGCCTAACATATAGGAAATAATCAATGCCTGGTAGCTATTATGTTGTATCTGCTATCAAATGGCAAAAATACAACCCCATAGGAGCCTAGTTCACTGATCATATAATTAACTTAGGTGAACAACGGACCTAAAATCCATATCGTTGCTACAAAGGAATAAGGAGCCAGCATAGAGAATGTTCTCACAACATACACATATTTCCCTGACAGTCTGGAAACAATCATAACACCTGTAAGATGCATGGGGGAAAACCTGTGGTATTGAGTATCATGACTTTAATTTCAGATTGTCCTAACAATATGTTTATTCCTCAATGGTAATAATAAAAAAAAAAAAACAGTTTTCTGTGAGATTGCTAACAAATGCCTGCAAACACACTTTAGCCCCACATGCATGGGAAGTCCTGTGACTTTGTACAGTACTGACTGATTTTCCACCTTGCGTAACTATTGTTTTTCCTTGATATCTTGTGCTCATATGAACCCAGAGATGGTGCTGAGCACCATACTCCTTTAACTGAGTCTGGCTGGCTTAATCAGCCACTTAGTCAACCACACATTAGCCAGTATATATCACACAAATTTGCAGGAAAACACATTGACTTAACGGTGCAAAATTTTAGAGCAAAACTAACAAACAAACAAAAAAAACAAAACCAAAAAAGACCCCATCTCATCCATCAGTCACTGCAGCTAAGTGAAATAAACTTGAACCCACCTTCAGAATGTGTTCCTTAAAATTCATCCCTTTTGGGGGGAGAGGGGAGTCTACTGAGTAAAATTACTGTCAGAGAGAAATGTTGGGAAGCATTCTGTTCACAATGGATGTTAAAAAATGTAAATAAAAAAGTGAGGACATGTTGGGGGGGAGTTGGGGAAGCAATGTTTCGGTTGAACTGAAGATACCAAAACTGTCCTTTTTTTCTGTTCTTCTACAGAATGACATCACGCCTTTACACGTTGCATCAAAAAGAGGAAATGCCAATATGGTAAAACTCTTGCTTGATCGAGGAGCTAAAATCGATGCCAAAACAAGGGTAAGTGCAATTTGTGTGCATGCTTATACTTATTTTCAGGAATAGTAATCTTCCCCTGATACCTTCACACTGGTTCAACAGTGGCTTCACTTTTACTTCATTTGTTGTAGCCTCCAAGAAAATGATTCTAAATGTATTTGTCCCAAAATGGAATGCTGATCGACATGTATAAATCTGTAACACGTTTATATGGCGTATGATTTTAATTATAAAAACTAAGGCTTAAGGTCTAGAGTTTTAGTTGAGTTTGCATTTTTAAGAATGTAATCACTACCTGACCTGATAGGCTGGGCTGTTTGGTCAGTTTAATACTAAAACTGACAGTTACTCTATTTAAAAACAAATTGGTCTACTTTTGTACACTGCTGGTGCAAATGTAAAGTGGTACAGTTACTCTGGGAAACGGTAGAGAGGCTCCTCAAAATATGAAAACTAGAACTACCCTACCATCTGGCAATTCCACTACTGAGTATTTACCCCCAAGTATGGAAAACAGTATCTTGAAGCAATATTTGCCCATTCCTCTTCATCACGGCATTGTTCACAATTGTCAAAAGATGGAAGCCACACAAATGTCCATTGACAGATGATGGATGAACAAAATGTAATGTATATATAGATGGTGGAATATTATTCAGCCTGAAACAGGAAGGAAATCCTATCATTCTACAACATGAATGAATCTTAAGGACATTATCCTGAGTGAAAGAGGACAGTCACAAAAGTATAATACTACATGATTCCATTTTTATGGAATTTCTAGAGTAGTCAAAACCATAGAAGCAGAAGCAGAATGGTGTTTGCTTGGGTTTTGGGGGCAGAGAAATGGAGAGTGTTGTTTAATAGGTTATAGAGGCTCAATTCTGCAAGATGAAAAATTTCTAGAAATGTTATACATAGCAATGTGAATACAGTTAACACTACTGAAATATATACTTAAAAATGGTTAAGGAGGGGCGCCTGGGTGGCGCAGTCAGTTAAGCGTCCGACTTCAGCCAGGTCACGATCTCGCGGTCTGTGAGTTTGAGCCCCGCGTCAGGCTCTGGGCTGATGACTCGGAGCCTGGAGCCTGTTTCCGATTCTGTGTCTCCCTCTCTCTCTGCCCCTCCCCCGTTCATGCTCTGTCTCTCTCTGTCCCAAAAATAAATAAAAAACGTTGAAAAAAAAAATGGTTAAGGAAATAAATTTTGTGTGTTTTTTACCCAATTTAGAAATCAAAAAAAAAAAAAATACAAAGCTATCTGGGTAGGTGTTTGGCATGTTGCTTATTCGGTGCAATGCCTTTTGGGTAGAGGAAAGAACTGAGACTCAGAAGCAAGTTTGAATCCCAGATGCTGACCTTAGCCAGTTGACTTAGGTAGGCTGTTTAACCTTCTGCATGTAATTTCTCTTTCTGAAAATAAAGAAAATTAATGGCCACCTTGAAGGTTATTGCAGTGATCAAGCTAATGTTTGTAAACTGTGTTGCAAAAAGTAGGCCAGAAAGAGGTCACAGCCATTGCTTATATAACTCACAGGTCCAGTTAGCATTAAACTTGTAATCAGGGGATTATTTTGTCCAACACTTCTTGTGTTTGTTCCAAGATGCGAGCAAGAGTGAGGCTAACGGAGAGGTGATCTCACTATACCCAGCCCCCTCTCTGAGGGTTTGGGGTGGTTTTCCCTATCTTGCCATTGTAGCCCCGGCAATCCCGTGCTTCCTCCTCACAAGAATCCTGATCTCCGTGTTTCTAAAACTGGCCTGGTAACCTGCATTCGATTCCTGTGGCTCCTTGATTTACTACTTCATTTATTGTTCACTGTGTGTATTCCCTCAAGCAATAAATGATTACGGAGTGGGCCTACTGTGGGGCAGATACAGGAAGACTGCAAGACACTGTCCTTACCCTCATGAAGCTGACAGGCAGTCAACTACCTGTGCTCTGACCCGAGAACAGCCCAACTGTAGTTAGTTAGCAGGACACCCGGGCTTCCTTTTCCTGATAACTACTGACCCTGAAAATGTGTATGTACCTTAAAAGAAACCAGCTTTCTAGAGAGGATGAGTGAAGAAAGATGAAGTTTGACCCCTAGAGGACTGTCTGACTGAGGAAGGAGATTGAATAGAGCTCCTAGTGAATTGACTTTGCATTCTGTAATAAGAAGCCATTACCAATATGCTAGAGCTGTCACTTTAAATGGCAGGGATCAAAGAGCCTAAATGTCCATCAACTGATGAATGGATAAAGAAATTGTGGTTTATATACACAATGGAATACTACGTGGCAATGAGAAAAAATGAAATATGGCCTTTTGTAGCAACATGGATGGAACTGGAGAGTGTGATGCTAAGTGAAATAAGCCATACAGAGAAAGACAGATACCATATGGTTTCACTCTTATGTGGATCCTGAGAAACATAACAGAAACCCATGGGGGAGGGGAAGGAAAAAAAAAAAAAAAGAGGTTAGAGTGGGAGAGAGCCAAAGCATTAGAGACTGTTAAAAACTGAGAACAAACTGAGGGTTGATGGGGGGTGGGAGGGAGGGCAGGGTGGGAGGGAGGGCAGGGTGGGTGATGGGTATTGAGGAGGGCACCTTTTGGGATGAGCACTGGGTGTTGTATGGAAACCAATTTGACAGTAAATTTCATATATTAAAAAATAAAAAAATAAAAAAAAAAAAAACCTAAAAAAAAAAAAAATAAAATAAAATAAAATGAGAAGTAACAGTTTAAAAAAAAAAAAAAAATGGCAGGGATCTTCCGCTAATATAGGCTATTTCAAGAGGTCGTAAGGAATAAAACAGAATTGGTGCTGTGCCACTCGATTACAACGTAAAGCTTAAGGATCATTTGTGAACAGGGAAGATTTTTAGGAAGAAAAATGAGGAATACTAGAGCCAAGCAGGAAAGAGGAGCTTGAAGAGATATACCTGGTTATCCAGCTGGGGTTTTAGTGAGTATGTGGATTAGAAATTACCTTATTTCTCCCTCTCTCAAAATAATCATCAATAACTGGCAAAATTCCTTTTCAGTTACTTTACCTCATTTATGCAAAAACTACCTGCTGTATTTGATACAATGAAGGAGAAAGGGGCATATGGGGAACTCAGACCTCATGTTTATGAGGCAGACAGTGGCACCAGGGCAAAAACTTAAAAACTCTTCTGGATAAAAGTATTAGAGATATGAGGGCACCTGAGTGGCTCAGTCAGTTAAATGTCTGACTCTCAGCTCAGGTCAAGAACTCATGGTTTGTGAGATCGAGCCCTGTGTCAGGCTCTGCACTGACAGCAAGGAGCCTGCTTGGGATTCTCTCCCTCTTTCTCTGCCCCTCCCTTGCTCTCTCTCTCTCTCAAAGTAAATAAATAAACATTAAAAAAATAGTATCAGAGATATGGAATAATGTAGTATGCAACTTTGCATACTATGCAAATTCAGGGGGCAACCTGGTTTCTCTAACACTTTGTCTCCCTGTTGTGAAAGCCTATCTTATTTTGAATAAGATGCAGACTCCTTTTTACCATCCATTCAGTTGTAACCAGGATTCACTTTTCTCCTGTGTTCTGTGAATGGCGTGTGAATGTGAAGGAGACAGACACAGAGAACAGAGAAGCCTGTCCTACTTCTCTTGTTGTCCTACAAGGAGTGGGGTGAGGGTGGGATGGCATTTGGGCACAGACTGAATTCCTGGCAGACGATATCGAAGAAAGCATAGTACATACCCCAAATATGTAAACTATTTTGTGTTCTTCTCATCAAAGCCTCCCTTCTCTCTGGCTGAAATGACTGAGTAGTCATTGGGTGTGTGGGTGAAAGGGAGGAGGCCAGCTGAAATGTCAGAAAGCCCTGAGGCCAAGCCTAAAAACAGAAAACAGAATTGTTCATAAATGCAAGTTTTAACTACTCAATCTGGTAACTCTTGAGAGAATAAATATTGTTATCTACCCATCCACCTCCTACCAATTACTTAGGACTGTTGTGGCTACCTTGCTACATCAATAGTCGGTTTAGAGACAGGAGACATCTCAGGCGCCAGCACTCCAAGGGACCTCGTTGGCTTACTCTGTTCCCTGCATGTGCTGCTGACCTAATAAAGTACTCAGTTTAAAAGCAGACTCTTAGAGCTCTTTTATTCAAGCAAGGAAACTTGATTTATGGTCAGAGTAGTTTAGGAGGACTTGAGCAAGATTTTACCAGCCAGAAAAGCAAGATGAGAGTGATCAGTGATCTTATCTCTAGTCTTAAGTATGACTTGCAAGTAAAACTGTGACCTTAGGCAAGTTCACCCTTCTGAGTCTTAGTTTCTGTCCCAGCATGGATGGAGCGTTGTTCCAGATGATTTTACAAGCTCTCCCATTTGGAAGGACACCACCTATTGTAGCTTCACTGTAAAACTCAAGATGGTTATGTAAGTCAGATTGATGTTACCAAAATGGTAAAGTAGGGGAGCTCAGCCTCCAACCCCCAACAAAGATCAACAAGAGTTCGGAAGCATCCACAAAGAAAAGAGCTCAGGAGTGCTCTTAGGAATCTTCAGCAACTCAGTGTGGGGAAGGAAAAAAACCCATCTGAGAATAATTACAAAAGAAGGGAAGGAAGAGCAGCTTCATTTTGCCTGCATCATCCAATCTCCCAGGCTGGCACTGCTCACTGCCAACAGGGAACTCCTCAGCTTGGAAGAATTTCCCTTACCAGAAAAGGGAGAGTGAAGTGAATGGCTGGCTTCCCTAGCTTTCAGGACATTGTATGAAGGACCCTCTTCAGTTTGCAAACCAGATTGCAAACTGGTGTAGCCGTTCTGGAAAACAGTATGGAGGTTCCTCAAAAAGTTAAAAATAGAACTACCCTATGACCCAGCAACTGCACTACTAGATATTTATCCAAAGGATACAAAAATACTGATTCAAAGGGGCACATGCACCATAATGTTTATAGCAGCACTAGCAACAATAGCCAGGGTCACCTGGGTGGTTCAGTCTGTTGAGCATCCGACTCTTGATTTTGGTTCAGGTCATGATCTCACAATCATAGGATCGAGCCCCATATCAGTCTCCACACTGAGCATGGAGCCTGCTTGATATTCTGTCTCTCCTTTCTACACCCTTCCCCAACTCTTGCACATGCTCACTCACTCACTCTCTGTCGCACTCTCTCAAAATAAACTAAAAACAAAAAACCAACAATTGCCAAACTATGGAGAGAGCTCAAATGTCCATTGGCAAGTGAATGGATAAAGAAGATATATATATGTGATATATATTGTAATGGAATATTACTCAGCCATCAAAAAGAATGAAATCTCGCCATTTGTAACAATGTGGATGGAGCTAAAGTGTATTATGCTCAGCAAAATAAGTCAGTCAGAGAAAGACATAGACCATATGATTTCACTCATAGGAATTTAAGAAACAAAACAGATGAACATAGGGGAAGGGGGGGAGAGAGAGGGAAGCAAACCATAAGAGACTCTTAAACATAGAGAACAAACTGAGGGTTGCTGGTGGGATGTTGGGTGGGGGATGGGCTAAAAGGGCAAAGGGCATTAAGGAAGACACTTGGTGTGATGAGCACTGGGTGTTATATGTAAGTGACGAATCACTAAATTCTAGTCCTGACACCAATACTACACTATATGTTAACTAACTTGAATTTAAAGAACATCTTGGAAAGAAAAAAAAAGTTTCATCCGACCCAGAGACTGGCAAAGCTGAGATGAATAGAGATAGGAAGGAACAAAGAAGAGTAGATGCTACCAGTATCATCCATGCAGTGGGAATGACTGTGGTTCCCAGCCACCTGCTTTGCAGAAGACCTCAACAGCTTTCTTGCTATTAAAGTAACTAATGGCCGGAAGAGCCACTGTGGACTCCCTGAAGACTTCATTGGGTTTGGCCCCTGCAATATTCACATTCACAGACTCCAGCCTCCTGAGTCCCTCCCTGCTCCCTACCTACACCTCCACCCCCCCAAACCCCAGAACCTGCTGCTAGAGCCAAGTGTCCACAGCAGCAGCCAGCCCAGACCTCTGTGTCTGCACAAGTGTAAGAAGCCAGCCTAGACCCTGTGCTGCCCCCACGACTGTGTACGCACTTGGGGCTAGCCCTTCCAGCTGTGCATTTGCACACCACTGGCCAGACCCTCTACTGCCACCCACACACCTATGGCAGATCCTGTGGCATGGAAGGGCACACCCACAAGCCAGGGCCTTCATAGCAGTCCGTGGGTCTGAATCTGGCTCTGTCACTAGTCACTGGCCTTCACTCCTTAGCACATGTCAGGTAACCTTCTAGCTGTGCACCTGTATGCCCCAACCAGACCATCCTTACCGGCCTCCCAAGGCTTGGCACACACCCCCGGGAGACTGCAGCCACAGGAGTACACAAGAAGAGCAGAGCCCCCACAGCCATTTGAAGGCCAGATCCGGTCCTATCTCATGTCACTGACCTGCACCACTGGGCTCACCTGAAGCTGGTCTTCCAAGCTGTGTTCCGGCACGCCCCTTGCCTGACTCCCAACACCAGCCTCTGCTGCAGTGTGCCCACGGTGAGGCCCCACAGCCACAGCAATACACTCAGACAGCCATGGCACCCACAGCTGCCTGTACACCTGCAGCTGGCCCACACCTTTACAACTGGCTCTGATCCCCACCGCTATGTGTATGTGTGAGACCGGCCCCACCACTATGTAGAGGACCACCCTACAGCTGTGTAGATACCACCAGCTCCAGCCACCACCACCACCTGACCACGTCACCAGCCACTGGCCCTGGAGGTGCTGCTGAGGACTCAGACCACCCCCCACAGTGCTCACCAAGAACTGCACAGTTGTCAATGCCATGAACCTGAGTGACCTGAGCAGATAAGACATCATATACCTCTTGGACCCAAACCACCACGCACCCCTGTATTTGGCCCTCTGTACCACTAGACCTGGGGTTACAGCACATTCCAGCGTGCCCCTGTGTACAAGTGAAAGTCTTTCCATATTGAAGTCAACCCATAAAGTATGGAAGAAGTGAGTGGTTATTTAAATGTGCAGACTTTAAATATGCACGACTATAGGGATCTTGAAGAATCAGAGAAACCACCAAGGGAGCATAGTGAGCTTCCAGTAATTGACCTCAAAGAAATGGAGATACCAGTGACCTAAAAACATCACACCCGGGGCACCTGGGTGACTCGGTCGATTAAGCCTAATAAAGGATTCAAAATAATTGTTCTAAAGGTGCTCCGAGAGCTGCAAGAAAACATAGAAAAACAATTTAACAAATTAGGGGGAAAATATAAAAACAAAATGAAAAGTTCAGCAAAGAGATAGAAAATATAAAAAGAGAACCAAGCACAAATTTGGAGCTAAAGAAGACAGTGATGGAACTGAAGAACTCAATAGATAGCTTCAACAGCAGACCGGGCCAAGCAGAAGCAAGAACACTTGAAATTATCTAGTCAGAGGAGCAAAAGAGAAAGGATGAAAAATTCATGAAGAAGACCTGCAGGACTAAAGGGGCATCGTTAAGTGAAAACAGTCCATCCATCATTGAGTCCCAGAAAGAGAAGAGAAACTTACTGAGGACCTAGAAGTGACACCACCCCCAAATCTGAAGAGTTGTAAGGGTCAGTAGGGGGAAGAAACTAAACAAAGAACCAGGTGCCCCTAGAGAATAGAAACTGAAGTCTTTTAAAAAAATATTAAAAAGAACCCACTGGTTTTATGAAAAGACAATCCCCAGTTCTATTGAGTAATCAATAAAGCTTTAATACAGCATTTAAACTGCATTTGCAATATGTGAACTATTATTCAGCCATAAACATAAAAGCAAATCCTGCCACTTGCAACAACATGAATAGACTTTGAGGCCATTATCCAAGGTGAAATAAGTCAGACAGAGAAAGACAAATACCACATGTCATAACTCAGATGTAGAATCTAAAAACATCACACCTGGGGCACCTGGGTGGCTCAGTTGGTTAAGCTCCAACTTCGGCGCAGGTCATGATCTTCGTGCTTCACAAGTTCAAGCCCTGCCTTGGGCACTCTGCTGTCAGCTTGAGGCCTGCTTCAGATCCTCTGTTCCCCTCTCTCTCTGGCCCTCCCCCACTTGTGCACATGTGCTCTCTCTCTCTCTCTCAAAAATGAATAAACATTTAAAAAATAATAAATAAAATACAATAATAAAACATCACACTCATAGAAACAGAAAGGTGGTTGCCAGAGGCTGAGAGGTAGAGGAAATGGGGAGATTTAGTCAGAGAGTACAGACTACCAGTTATAAGATGAATACGTTCAGGTATCTAAAGTTTACTTGGTGGGGGCACCTGGGTGGCTCAGTTGGTTAAGCTTCTGACTTTGGCTCAGGTCATGATCTCACAGTTTGTGAGTTCAAGCCCCACATCAGGCTCTGTGCTGACAGCTCAGAGCCTGGAGCCTTCTTCGGATTCTGCGTCTCCCTCTCTCTGCCCCTCTCTGGCTTGCACTCTGTCTCTCTCACTCTCAAAAATAAATAAACATTAGAAAAAATTGTTTAAAAATAAATTACTTGTTGACTATAGCTAACAATTCTGTATTGTATATTCAAAAGTTGCTATGATAGTAGACCTTTAATATTTTGACCATGACATCTGCAAAATTCATGTGAGGTGAAGAATGTGTTAATTAACGTTATTGTGGTATTTCACAATATATATGTATACCAGATCATCACATGGTATAACCTAAATTTCTACAATGTTCCATGTCAATTTTATCTCAGTCAAGTTAGGGCTCAGGGGGCAAGAGTCAGAAGCCTCTTGAACGTTTCTGAAAAGTGTTTAGCTAGGATCTGATGAAACACAAAGCCTGTGGTCCTTTTTCTATCTAGTTCATTTCAAGAAAGGTTGTCCTATTTTCCCAGTCCTGTGATGCTATCTAATATCAACTGGCTTGTTGTATATTCTCCTGCAGAATAGACAAGAGTAAGTATGTAGAGTTATCTCTGTGATAACGGTGGCAAATGTGCTGAGATATAAACATATATCAAGGCAGATTCTTCAGTCTGGTCTATATGTAGATCCTAATTTTAAAATAAGTTTTGAAATTTGCTCACTTTTTTCCAACCAAATTTTAATGACTTTATTTATAGACTAAAATGTTTTGCTAAGAATGGCTATTTGTGGTAGCCTGATGGGTTTTTTGTTTTGGTTTTTTTCCCCCCATTTAACTCTCGATCTCAGCAAAGCAAGCATGTGTACTTCTCGAAGGAAGATACTTTGCAATGGATGGTCTCTTGTCATTTTCCTTTTCCTTTGCATCAGTT
The DNA here is from genome assembly GCF_018350215.1 of Panthera leo. Lineage (NCBI taxonomy): Eukaryota > Metazoa > Chordata > Mammalia > Carnivora > Felidae > Panthera > Panthera leo. The sequence goes on along the minus strand of NC_056689.1, from coordinate 21,524,003 downwards.
CACAGCCAAATCAAAAGCTCAATATGGACCCTAATCAGAACCATTTTAAGACTTTTTGGCATCTTCTGAGTTCTCTCTTTTCACTGGCTCTTCTCTACCCAATAATAAAGGCAGCTGTGCTTGTATTTAGTGCTTCAGAGAAGATGGAAGGGTTCCAGGTAGAGTCAGTAATACCAATACTCTGATTCCCAGAATGCGGCTCTAATCATGCCTCTCCCAGCTTCCAGTTTTCCTAGCAAGGTGCCACTACCCAGATCCACATGTAATCTCATTACCACCACATCATATCCGAGCCACACCTTGCCACTCAGATGCACACATTCATCTTGGTATCTGTAGCACTTAGCATGCTTTCTGGCACATACCAGATGTTAAATATGTATTTGCTGAATATATAGAAATGAAAGCTACACTCTTGAAGGTTAAATTTGCCAAAAGGTCTTAATTTTCTTGACTTTATACTGATCCTGTGGTAATGTAATTTTGCTCCCTGAAGTTAATGGCTTCCAATTGATTCAGAAGAACGAAGAGATATTTGTGTGCAAGTAGATAAAGCATTTTCAGAATACCTCAAATCTGTCAGTTGTTAAATTCTTATTATTCTGGGAAGGTATCAGGGGACATTTGGATGCCCTGTAATTTTAGCCTGTCCTTTCCCAGAAATGCAACTGGTTATTATTTCTGAGGTTAAATACAAAGAAAAAAGAAATATTGGTATTGACTTTTGCTTTCTATTATATTTCCAGAAGTGTATTGCCTGGCTAAAAATAAATCCTTAAAGTAAATATTAAATATTTTATAGTCATAAGATAGTCCCTATCAAATGGAAAATTCTAATACAATATTTCCTCCTTACAGTTCTAACATAGACAAGTTGACAAGAGCACTTGAAATAATGCAAACTGCTCTGGGTTTCTACATTAATCAAGACTAATTTGAAAATATGTCATTCAAAAATAGATTCATTTTTAATTTTTATGTAACAGATATTAAAAGTTAATTGAAAGTATTTATTTGGATTCTAAGAAGGGCAGGGCACCTTCCCCTAAATTTTGCTGTTAACCTTAAACCACTCTAAAAAAATTAAGTATTAATATAAAAAAAGAAAGTACAAGTAATTATGACATGCCCTTAACGTTCAAAACATGAAAATCTCTTTGAAGGAAAGAATGCTTTTGAGAGTTGCAAAGAGTTCTGAGAACATAAGAGCATCTTATCTCTTTCTTTCTCCCTTTTTCTCTCTCTCTCACTCTCCCTCCCTCCCTCTCTCTCTGTCCTAGTGATTTTACAACATATTGGAGATCTCATTTCCCTTACCAAGTAGAGATCTAAAAGTATCAGATAAATTTTGAGTGCTACTAATCCTGGTTCTCCTGAAGAATCTATGAAACAGGCTCAGGACAGCAGTTATTTTAGTTAATTGCTATGTGGTTCTAAGTGCTGGTGCCCAGAAAGTACTTTACTCTTCCTCCTATTTTCTTGTGATGCATGTTGGTAATGCTCACTCCCTACTTCTTTTAAAAAATTCTACATCCATTAGGCACACAAGTACTCTGCAGTTATCAACTATAAGCATCTTTAATTATCCTCCTTGCCAAAGGAAAGATACAATAAGTAAATACATCATTACTGTTTTTTTTTTACATTGTGAAGCTTAATTTGAATTTTTTCCATGTAAGATTTTCTAAGAACTATATAAAAAGCACCTTTATACATTTAAAATCATATTTTATAATAGGCTATTCAGTTTCTACCTACTGAAAATTTAGAAATTATCATCTATTTATAGAAGGAACATTCCTAAAATAGTATATGATAGAAACAAATATAAACTATGATGGTAGTGTGTAGAAGTCACATATTCATGTTTTTTACTCAGCTGTGTTAGAGTTTTGGCTTCAAGGAACAATGGAGTAGCTTACAATGAACTAAGCATCCTGCTGATAAAAATCATAAACCCTGGAAAAATAGTTTTTAAAAACTTGTTTGTAGGCACTGAAAAATAATCAAAAATTGGCATAAATTGGAGTGAATTCAACTTTTGAAAGAACTAAATAACACAAGATGAGATCTATATTTTTATGGCAGGTACTGGATACAGTTGATTGAGAAAGTCACAATTTTATTGTCTTGAGGTCAGAGGATCAAGTTTGAGGCTGTAATGGTGGCTGGATATTCAGGGAGGAATCACTGATAGGAGGGAACCACAAAGGAAGTGCTGAAGTCAATCTACAAACATATACACTCCCCACAATCCTTGAATAAGCAATGAACTATGTGTGTGGAGGTGGGAAGTGGAGGGGGGTGGTATGAAACTACAAGGAGAGCAGAGGGAAATAACAGGTAAAAAATTAAAAGCTGAGAAGGAAGTTCAGCAGTGCTTTCTGCAAGGAAAATAGAACACCACATCAAGGAGACTTGGCAAATATCTCTGGCTTTTTATTAATACTACAAGGACTACATCTTAGAAGTTATGACTATGTCCCAGGACTAAAGGGATTATTACTCTTGGAATAAGGACGATTCTAAAACAGACCTGCTATTGAAAGCCTAAAACAAGTCCCTATAAGACTAGAGTCTTTATAGCACATTATTCACAATATCCAGTATTTAATTTAAATTTTATATATGATTTAAAAATCACTAGTATACATGAAAGGAAATGAGAAAATTTGACTTGCTGTCAAAAGAAAAGTTAAGTAATAAAAACAGACCCATAGGTGACTCAGATGTTAGAATTAATAGACTTTAAAATAACTATAATTAATATGTTAAATATCTGAATGAAAAGACAGATATAGTGAGTAAGGCAAAATTTTTCAGGAGAAATAGGAAATCTTAAAAAAATAGAAATCTTAGAACTAAAAAACGCAATATCTGAAATTTTAAAAAAAACATTCACTGGATGGGATAAAGAACAGATTGAGTACAAAGGAAGAAAGAATTGGTGAACTTGAAGACAAGTTATAAAAATCATCCAAACTGAAGAACAGAAAACAAAAAGATTAAAAATCAATTCAACACCATGTCAGCAACCTGTGGAATACTAGCAAGCTGACTAAACACTTACAGTGTGGTCCAAGAAGCAGAGGAGAAAGAGAATGGAACAGAAAAGATGTATATATTTATTTTCAAATTCAATCACAAACCACAAACCCTAGACCCAGGAGACTTAGAACACCCCAAAGAGGGTAAATACAAAGAAAACCACACAGAGGCACATAGTGGTGAAGCTGATAAATGGCAAAGATAGAAAAAAAAATATTTACACAACCAAAGGAGAAGATGCATTATAAATAGAAAAACAATGATGAGACTGTGATCTAACTTCTTACCAGAAACACTGGAGGCCAGAAGCAATGGAACATTCTTTAAGATGCTAACTGAAAACTTTCTGTGAATCGAGAACTTATATCCAGTGAACATAAATTCATAGTAAAAGCAAAATATAGTTTCAGATAAGCAAAAATTGAGATGAAGTGTTACCATCAAACCCACACTAAAAGAAATACTAAAGGAAGTTCTTTAGTATTCTGAAGGGAAATAATACCGTATGGAAATGTGGATCTAAATAAAGGAGAGAAAAATTAGAAGCAGATTGCTATAAAGAACACTTTTTCTTTTTAGAAATTCTTTAAAGTTTGATTAATAAAAATATCAATTTATTATGAGGCTTGTAATACATGTAAAAGTTAAATATATGATATTTATAGCACAAAAGGTAAAACTAACAGTGTAAATGGAATTATATTATAGAATTTCATATTACACATGAAGTTATATAATATATATAATACATCATATGTAATATTACCCTATGATATATAAAATAATATAATATGTATTATGTAATATTACTCTGTGATATATGATTAATAATATAATATTATTTAGACTGGTAAATTAAGGATACATATTATAATGTTTAGGGCAACCACTAAAAGGAAAACAAAATAAAAAGGAGATTTAGTTAAAAAGCCAAAGAAGGAGGGGGTGCCTGGGTGGCTCAGTCAGTTGAGCATCTGACTCTTGATTTCAGCTTGAGTTGTGATCCCAGGGTTGTGGGATCAAGCCCATGTCAGACTGCACTGAGTGGGGAACCTGCTTGGGATATTCTCTCTCTCTCTCTCTCTCTCTCTCTCTGCCCCTCTCCCCTACTTGTGCTCCCCCCCCCACCCCCGAAAAAAAAAAAAAGCCAAAGGAGGAGATAGCCAGTGATATATGTGATGATTTGGTGATTAGAAAACTAAATAATGCTCAACCCAAAAGAAGACAAAAAGGAGGGACAAAAAACCCACAAAGAACAGTGGACAAATACACAACAAATAGCATAAGGGTGTGTTCCAGGGTCAGAGTGAAAGCCATGGTTTTTTAAGCAGAGAGAACAATACAAGGATTTTGCCTTACTTTAGTTTTAAACACATAGAATGTATGACCGGGGTAGCAAGAAAGGGAAGTAGAAAGAGATATTTCTCTCTCCTATACGTGAATGGCAGAAATGAACTCTAGATCTTAAAAGGAGATTGTTTTCTAGAAGCAATCCAATCCCTCAGATGGAGGCAAGCCTAAGTATAAATTCCGATTCCAGCATTTGCTTGCATGTGACCTTGAGCAGGTACATTCCTCTTCTGGAGCAGCTTTCTCATCTATAAATGGAACTTGTAATGCCTTTCTCATGAGTTGTAAAGATTCAATAAGATCACAAATATAAAGCTCCTGTAACCACAGAGGGGTTTCAAAAAATGTTATCTCACACCCTCCTATGCCAAATCTACAACTGCCTCGCGTGCACAAAATGAGGATACAGTCAGAATTTTTGGTAAAAAACACAGATATGAGACTAACAGTACTGTTGGGCTGCAGGTGGGGCCCCCTTATTTATCTATGGCTGTATTATAACTCTTCTCTCCTGAGCACTACTGGCTTTTTCTTTCATTGTTTTCAGTTTTGAATTAAGTATCACATCCTGTTTCACATCCATGATATAGGAAAAGATTATATATCCATTGGATTCTCTCTGTTTGGTTTCCTTTTCCATCTCTAGAGTGAGATTTTTTGCTTAGAGGGTTTTTTTGCTACAGAATACAAATAAAATAAATGTCTGTTTTTGAAAGTATTTCCCAAGTCATGAATTTGTCTCATTTCAGTATTGGCTGTGAGCAAATTCAACATGTTAAGAACATATTCTGGGTTCCATATTCTTAGGTCTGATGCCTTAATGTCCTGTTCCATGCTTTTCAGCTGAATAGGACCTGAAAGCAAGCCTTTTTGACCTTCGAGTGTGCTAGGTTTTGCTCTTAGGCTAACACAAGAGAGCATTTTGTCCAGCCAGTAAAGTACAGTTTCCCACCTCAGTAATAAGATTACTGTCATTGAAATGAAATATGAGATCTGGACTAGCCAGTTGGCTTTGCTTCAGAATTCTGCCCAAGGGAATACTTGTTCATTATGTCAGTGCTTTAAAAATCAGGGGAATTGGAAAAAAACTACCAACCCTGTGCAATTTCATTTCCTTCCCATACTGTTACTATGGCAACTCAGCATCCCTCTCTCCTTCTCTCCCGTCCAAGTGCATATGCTGCCATTCTTGAGGCAGCCTCCCCTGGGCCCCGGCAATTGCCTTTGTCAAGCATTTTCCAACTGGAAGTTGACACTGTTGTATGCAGCTGAAGAAATGCTTTTTGGTACTGGACCCAGTCTAAGTGACCCTGTATATCAGCTGTAAATTTCTAGGGTTTGGGAGCAGGTTAGAATCCTCATTTTTGTATTGGAAAAAGCATTGCTCTAGTTTTAGGGAGAGGAGTAGACCAGTTCACTGCTGTGTTCCAAACCACAGTACTCACAATAGTTCTCTTTTTTCAGCTCCTGGTATTCAAATAAAAGGAAAATATCTTATTTAGAATAAATCCCCTAATATTTTTCTTATTCTGAGAGCTAAAAAGACTAGTCATATTCTTCAAATCACTTATTTATGGGGAATTTTATTTTTTCTGGAAAGAAAGACATTAGAGCACTTCTGAAGGATAAAATGAGTCTGCTCTTAACAAAAAGAATTTTTAACCAACTAACTAGAAAACATTTTTAAAGGACTAGCCCCCAAACCCACTCATTTGCTCACTCCATTCCTTCATTTACTCATTTGCAACTTTCATGGATACAGTGCTGAGTTATCTTCTCTGTGAGATTCAAATATCCCTTAAGCTAGTGACCTTGTCCTCAGAATCAGCCTAGCTGAAATGATGACGCCTGCTCACAAATGACTAAGATACCCGGTGAAAAGTTAGAGAAGCTTCCCCAAGAGAAGTGCAGATAAAACAAGGCAGATGTCCTGAAAGTACAGTGGTTATGTCTAGTTATGGAAAAGTCTTCTAAGAAACGTAGGACTTTAAAACAGTACAAATTTGGATCTTGGAGAAAATGGAAAGGGAACTCCTTCCTGGTACCCTGTGTGGGCAGAGCAGAGAGACCAGAACACGAAGAGCTGCGAATGGCTTGCGAGCTGGGGGAGAAGGGAGGGGCATCGGGGAAGGCCCAGTGTAGCAGAGACTGCTGGTGGAAGACCACCGATGCTGATCTGAGAAACTGAGGCTTGGCTGAGGACTGAGTGGTTATTGAAGGCCATGTAGCGTTTCATAATCAGAACAGTGCTTCAGGAAAGTGAATGATAAGCCTTACCCATTTCAAAGCAAAAGAAACCAGTTTGAAATTTACATATTATTTGTTGTCCAAATGCAGGTATTAAGTAAAGTCTGTCCTGGCTAATTTTCCTCTTTTTTTTTTTAAACTGAACTAAGTGTGAATCAGTACATGGCAGACACTTTCCAGTCTGGCTGTGGGTCAGCTGGTCCTATCTTCTTTGTGACTATAAAAGATGTGACACTAATTAAAGACCTTACATTAACTCTAGGCACTGGTTTTCCACTGACCTGTGAATGTCCCAGCAGCCAGGCTGGCACTGCCTGTACAGCCAGGCAGTCGTGACATCTTGTACAGCTTCCTGATGAGCCGTCTCTCCTGCCGGAATTCTGGCTGTTTGAAGTCATGCACTTTTGAAAAGTTTCAGAGCAAATGTGCAGCAGATCCAAAGGAGTCAGCCCAACTTGCAATCAAGGTTAAAAATACTGCAAGTGAAACTGCAGTCAAGAGAGCTATGCTTCAGGTAGCTCTTTGCAGTTAGCTAGGAACTGAAGATCTTACCCTGGGGAGCCCCCTGACTTTATCATTGAAACCAGGTGATGAGAAGAACAATGACGGTAACAATAGCACTTCACAGCTCTTGCACTAATGAAAAAATCACCTTCCCTAGCTGAGTCTCTAAAATCTATGAGTGTTTAATAAATAAACACCAGAGATCAGAGGCAGCAGCTGCAGAATGTAGATAAAAGAAGGCTCAGGATGGCTGAAAGTTTGAAAAGAGGGGCTTTGTCTTAGTAACTCCTCCTAAGTCATGCCTTGACTGTCCTGCACAGTCTGGCCAAGATCTGCATTCAGCCTGTGCAGGCTTGGAGAAGTAAAGAGTCTTCATTTATCAAATGAATATTATACCTTTCGTATAGGGGTAATCGTGAGGATAAAAATGATATAATATCTTGGATTTGTTTCAAAATAATATAAGAAAGGAGAAAAGGTCAGGATACGGATGAATCAAGATTGATCAGGAGATGACAGCTGAGGCTGAGCACCAGACACCTAGAGAGACTCATTATACTATTCAGTCTGCTTTAGTCCGAAATAGGTTTGAAATTTTCCATAATTAAAGCTTTTATTGAAAATTGAAATCAGCAAAAATGTAAATCTGTAAAAGACAGTATGTTTCAAAGGATTGAGGTAGATTTTGCTCTTGGCCACTTTGCATTCAGTATGTAGCAATTTGCTTTGGTTAAGATAATTTTCATGGATAAATGAGTTGGGCTAACGTAAATACTTTTTTTTTTCTGTGTGAGCATGGTTTGAACATGTCTGCACACATTCTGTCACCTCTTACATCTTAGAGTCTACTTATGAGAAAATAAACAAATTTGACCTTTCAGTTCGTAAAAGACAATCACGTTATGACAGGACCTGTGTGGTGTGTTTTTGTGTGTGTGGCAGAAGGTGGGTGTGATTATTAGTTCTTCTACAGATATTTATAGGTTTTATATTATTGGGAAGACACTTGGACTTCATGGTGTTTTTTTTAATGTTTTCAGATTTTATTTTATTCTGTTTTATTAGAAAAATGCTATTTCCCACTTGAAAATCTATACACTGCTTTACTTTGGTTTATGAGAGCAAATGTTTCAAATCAGCATAAGAGGCAGAATATTTAAATATGCTCACAGCATGATCAAGTGAGCTTGTGATTCAAATTTCATTTTTAAGGGATTTTAATTCTGAGATGTGGCTAATAGGTTAGAAATAGGATTGTACCTTACTGATTATACATTAGGATAATTAGGGTTATTTTCAAGATCTGCTCACACAATCTGGGAAGTGATTTGAATACACTGATAACATTTTAATGTATCTTAAAATGTGACTGTCCTTAGGGTAGGCTTTGTCAACCACAGGAATCCTCAAGCTGGGGAGCACTTCTCCATAGAGTTTGGGGCCACTTAGATAGCTTTAAGTGAATTATTTTCCACTCCTTAACTCCTAATTCTCCTTTCCCACCTAGCCTGTAGTAAAATAGTCCTTGTCTCCTAGCACAAAAGGAAGACCTAAGTCACTCTCACACACCTGGCCCCAGGGTGCAAAACTTGGAGAGAAGAGGGGACAGAACAGAGCAAGGGGAAGAATTCAGAATATCCGTGTCATGTTAACAACTGTATGACTCTAATGATTGAACAACAAATTTGTCTGCTCGTTGGATGATTGGAAATCCTGCTGCTGCCAACAAAAATGAAGGAGCTAGTGGAGTTGCCTTAGGATGCATCATTGAAAAAAATCTTTGGTAAAATATTATTAGGTGATTTTGGCATGCAATTCCAGAGTTTAAAAAATTATTAGTTGACACTGCTTTAACAAAAATCCATCTTCTTATTTGTGCAGACAAGATGTCTCAGCACTAACATTTATAAAAACAAAGATTGGGTAGCTCACTAGATCAAGCATCTGACTCTTGCTTTTGGCTCAGGTCCAGGGGTCCCACGGTCATGGGACCAAGCTCTGCATTGGGCTCTGCACTGAGCATGCTGCCTTCTTGGGATTCTCTCTCTCTCCCTCTGCCCCTCTCCCCCACTCATGCGATCTCTCAAAAAAAAAATGGGATAGTGTTTGTACCAAAAATAATAAAATTACCTAAGCAATAAGCTTAACCAAGACAGAGAAAGATCTATACTCTGAAAATTATAAAACACCAATGAAAGAAATTGAAGACAACACAAACAAATGGAAAGATGTTCCGTGCTCTTAGATTGAAAGAACAAATATTGTTAAACTGCCCATACTACCCAAAGCAATCTACAGATTTAATGCAATCCCTATCAAAATGCCAACAACATTTTTCACAGAATTAGAAGAGTCAATCCTAACATTTGTATGGAACCACAAAAGACCTCAAATAGCCAAAGCAATCTTGAAAATGAAAAAAACAATCTCAGATTTCAAGATATCCTTCAAAGTTGTAGTAATCAAAACAGTATGGTTCTGGCACCAAAACAGATACATAGATCAATGGAACAGAGCAGAGAGCCCAGAAATAAATCCATGATTATATGGTCAATTAATCTTCAATAAAGGAGGCAAGAATATGCAATGAGGAAAAGTCTCTTCAACAAATGGTGTTGGAAAAACTGGACAGCAAAGGAGTGAACCTAGACCACTTTCTTAACCTGTTGGAAAAACTGGACAGCAAAGGAATGAACCTGGACCACAAAAATAAGCTAAAAAATTAAGGACCTAAATGTGGGACCTGAAGCCATAAAAATCCTGGAAAGGAGCACAGACAATAATTTCTCTGACATCTGCCATAGCAACATTTTCCTAGATACATCTCCTGAGGCAAGGGAAACAAAAGCAAAAATAAACTGTTGGGACTACATCAAAATAACAACCTTCTGCACAGAAAAGGAAACAAGAAAACTAAAAGACAGCTGACAAGATGGGAGAAGATATTTGCAAATGGCATATCTGATAAAAGGTTAGTATACAAAATATATAAAGAACTTATACCTCAACCCAGAAAACAAATAATCTGATTAAAAATGGGCAAAAGACATGAACAGACATTTTTCCAAAGGAGACATCCAGATAGCCAACAGACACATGAAAAGATTCTCAACATCACTAATCATCTGGGAAATGCAAATCAAAAACATTGTGAGATATCACTTCATACCTGTCATAATGGCTAGAATCAAAAACACAAGAAACAGTATTGGTGAAGATATGGAGAAAAATAAACCCTCATGCACTGTTGGTGAGAATGCAAACTGGTGCAGCCACTGTCAAAAACAGTAGGGAGGTTCCTCAAAAATTAAAAATGGAACTACCATATTATCTAGTCATTCCACTACTGAGTATTTACCCAAAGAATATGAAAACACTAATTGGAAAAATATATGCACCCCTATGTTTGTAGCAGCATTATTTACAATAGCCAGGTTATGGAAACAGCCCAAGTGTCCATCGATAGATGAATAGATAAAGAAGATGTAATATGTGTATACACACACACACACACACACACACACACACACACACACGCTGGAATATTAGGCAGCCATAAAAAATGAAGTCTTGCCATTTGCAACAACATGGAAGAATCTAGAGGGTACAATGCTAAGTGAAATAAGTCAGTCAGAGAAAGACAAATACCAAATGATTTCACTGATATGTGGAATTTAAGAAATGAAACAAAGGAAAAAAGAAAGAAAGAGATAAGCCAACCAGAAAATAGACTCTTAACTATGGAGAACAAACTGACAGTCACCGGAGGGGAGGATTGTGGATGAAATATAATGGGGATTACTAGTACATTTATCATGATGAACACTGAGTAATGTATAGAATTGTCAAATCACTATATTGTACACCTGAAACTAATATAATACTGTATGACAACTATGCTAGAATTTTTTAAATATATAAAAAATTTAAAAAGACTGCATTTGACTTTAAAAAAAACAAGACAGTGTTGATGCTGACTCTGTCTCATTCCAGCAATATCTAATATTCATTAGCAGACACATGAACTAGTTTTTGAAAACATACATCTCATTAAGAGGGGAATTTTAATTAATTGTTGCTTTTATTTAATAATCATAAAGTTTATATTATGTTTTTGCAATTTTGACCAATTGTGTTTGAATAATTTTAATAACTCCAATTAGGAGATTTACTTTAGTGCTTGAAAGACTTATATTCTCAGGAAATCTTTAACCTTTTCAAAATTTAACTTACATATTTTCACAGCAAAGAGATATGATATGGTAACTTATTAAAAATACTCAAGCACAAAATTATATTATATTAAGATAAAACCATGTGGAAGAAATTAAATGGAAATAGAAATGCAAGAGGGAAGAGGACCAATGTCAAATTCCTATTACAAATTCCTATTTTAAAAGGTTGTTTTTATATTTTTTAACGGTGGATATCAAATTACATATGGTGTTTCAGTTCCATTGGATATAAGAAGAGTAGTGGAACAATTCTGTTTTTAACTGTGAACGTTCTAATATGTGAGAAATTACATACTTTACAACCACTTAAACTTATGAAAAATTTAGTTCCTAGTTAAAAATATGAAACTGAGATATGTGAATAAATGTTTGAAGGTCACAGGTCCACAGCATGTGGATGCTGTACTGGATCCTGAAGAAATACACTGCATTTACAGACTTTCCCACTGAATCTAACTCAAGATGTTTCCTCTGTTTAACAGGACGGTCTGACGCCCCTGCATTGTGGAGCACGGAGTGGCCATGAGCAGGTGGTAGAAATGCTGCTTGATCGAGCTGCCCCCATTCTTTCAAAAACCAAGGTAATTTCTTCCTAAGTTCTTGGACACTGACTATAAGTAGCTTTACATCCTTTTACTGCTTCTTTAATGTAGCCTTTTGAATCATGTAGAAAAATGACATCATTCCCATTTAGCAATTAAGGTAGGCTAGTTTACCAAATCTTTGGAGAACCTCAAAATAAGTTTGGGTTTAAGAAGCCTTCTGCTAGAATGCACTGTACCACAAAGTCATTTGTGTGTGTGTGTGTGTGTGTGTGTGTGTGTGTGTGTGTGTGTGTGTGTGTTGCTTTTGTTTTTGCTTTGTTTCAAGAACACTGACTGCTTGACTTTATCCAATATTTTCATAGTTCAACAGTGACTGCTTATTGGGGAAAGAAAATACAAGATCTATAGTCTCTAAAATCTGGGTGCTGGCTCTCTTTCTCCAACCCCTTAGTTTATTTCTTGAGAGTTTACAGATTATTGAAGAGGATAGCATTTAACTGATAAAGGCTAGAAACTTTGGAAAGATTGCATCTTGCTTGGGACTTTGGGGAAGTTGACATATCCAAAAGGAATGCATCGTGACTGCCCAACAAATAGTGTTTTGCAAAATGTCTTCTGGATCTTTATGGTAAAACCTTTTGGTGCTATTTGAAAAACAAGAATATTTGTAAATAAATTTTGGTACATATGAACTACTTGAGTCCCTACTATTTTTATTAATCAAATCAGTGAGTTTTGGAAGCTGTGTTAAACTTTTTAAAGGGCCTTAATTTCTAAATATCATCAAAACAGCAAAAACACATATTGCTTCTGTGTGCACTCTGGTGTTTCCTCAACAACCCTAGTGAAGATGGAACATGGTTAAGGTGGTCTGAATAATTCCTTCACTCATTTGAAATGCAGGGTTTAGATTAGTGAGCCATGGGAGGTATATTACCCAACAGAGTTAAACAGCCACAATGTTTCATTGTATGCAATGATACCATGGCCTTTTGAGTGCTTCTCATCTAAGCCATTCTGTTTGTTCTTTTTCCTTTCACCTAGTCTGTATCTATCTTTTCCACCTCTACTGCTGTCTTCAGAGCCACCTCATCGTTAACTGTAATAGCTTCCTTACTGGTCCCACATTTCCTGCCTCGCTCCTTTCCAATCCTGCTCCTATTGTGCAATCAGAGTGGCCAGATAAACTGTCAACTAAATCATGTCAACCTCCTGCCTAAAAACTTTCCAACTGATTCCCTTTGTTCTCTTAAAAATTAATTTTCGGGGTGCCTGGGTAGCTCAGTTGGTTGAACGTCCGACTTCGGCTCAGGTCATGATCTCACAGTTCATGGGTTCGGGCCCCGTGTCAGGCTCTGTGCTGACAGCTCAGATCCTGGAGCCTGCTTCGAATTCTGTGTCTCCCTCTCTCTCTCTCTGCTCATCCCCTACTCACGCTCTGTCTCTCTCTCAAAAATAAAGATTAAAAAAATTTTTTTAATTAATTTTCACTTTATCAAAGCAATAAGGCATAAATATAAAATTGCTGTCTCATCTTTTCTTCCTTTTGTTCATCTCATTATCTATTCTTTCTTTACAAGAGATTTCCTTGATTTTTTTCTTCTTTTCTTAAACTTTTCCAGTTCTTGTTTTATGGATGCAACATATTCTATTACCTTTCTGAGAACACTCAAGATAAATTTCTTTTAATTTTTTTCTGCCTCTCTTCTGCCCCCAATTCCTCATATTTTCTCTTCACTTTGTTGGCTTTGGTCCTCTATTTCATGTTGGGGGGTTCCCCACAAATGTTTGTCCCTGACCATAAGTGTCAGGCACTAACGTTTGAGTGGAAGCTCTGTGCGAGTGTAGTCAGGACTCCAGGTGGTGATGGGCTGGAAGGGTCCCCTGATGTCACAATCAGTTGCCCTTTTTTCTGGGAAGTTCAATTTTTTTGAGAGATGAATCCTCCAATCTTTTGGAGGATTCTCAACACATTCAGAGTAAGAAAAAGGAAAGGGGACTACATTCTCCTAATCCTCCATGCATACTTTAATCATAATAATAACAAATATTTACATAGTGGTTCCCACATAGCAGGTTCTAAGCACGATATATATATATATATATATATATCTATATATAGATATATATAGATATATCTATATATATATATATATCTATATATAGATATATATATATATATATATCAACCCATTTAATCCTCACAATGAGGCACTAAACTGAGACCCAAAGAGAAGACTTTCTCAGGATAGCTCGTGGCAGAACAAGGATTTGAACCAGGACATCTAACTCAAGAGACCATACTCTTGACACCCATACTGTCCTTCCTTTTTCTGTGAGCACCTGGTCTCAGTCCAGAGCCTCACCACACCCCTCTGCTCTGCCTGGGCTCCTGTATCCAGAATCTCTCTGCTTGAGTTTCTCCAGAGACTCAACTCTTGATTTCCTATAAGGGGCATGGGGCAGTCATCTGGCTTTGCTGAGTCAGAAGGGCCTGGAAACCTGACAGCACCATACACAGGTGAACCAATCCTGCTTCTAACTCTGCGCCTCATCTATATCTTCCAAGGTGTGCTGTGTTTCCATATCCCTTGCCTTTGGGACATTTGAAAATTAAATCATTATGTTGGAGCCAGATCATCAAGCCTATTGTGTTCATCTTTTCCCAATTCTGTATTCACTGACATGATGCTGATGGCTTTAAATTGGTCATAGGAGGGTTCTTTACATCATGGGAATTGGCAAATGCCACATATTGGGGTTTCTCTTTTTCAAAGAGCTGTTGTTAAACACTTACCAGTACATCACTGATTATAGCCCACCACAGACACGTAGCATTCAGCCTTCTGTCTTCTCCTGGCTGAGTTAACACACTAAGCCCTCTTTTCATATTCTAAAATTTATAGACATCACACATCTGTTTTTATTTCCTTTCCTGTGTGTGTATGGGGGGGTATGTGGGTGTGCATGTGCACACACATGCATGTGCTCTTGTGGAATTTATGTTTTAAATTACTTTGGAGTTTGGAAAAGGATGGATAAACATAGGTCATATCTACGATTTCATTCTAAAGTGTCCCCCTGCACTAATAAATTCCTTACCAGAATCTGACCACCTCTGTGCCTTATCTCTCATTCTGCTCCTCCTTTTGCTTCCTGGAATACACCAAGTTTGTCCTCATTTCCTGTGCGTGCAGATTGAGTTCCCTCAGCTTGTCCCAGATCTCTGCAGTCTCCACACATTTTTCAATTCACATGTTTTCTTCTCAGGGAGGCCTTCTTGTTACTTTACTTTCTTGACGGCTGTCTCTCTCCTCAGTAAAATGAAAGCCAGGACTTTGCCTCATTCAGTGCAGTACCCCAAGCACCTAAATCAGCCCCTGGCACATAGTGGACTTCCAGTAAACCTTTTTTGAATGAACATTAGGTGAATGAATGCATTTCTGACTTTAAAACGTTTGTCTAATTCCTCAAGGCTTCCATCTTTCTGAGCTAAGAAAACCCATCACATTGGATCTATACTTTCAGCTTTATGAGGGTACAGTATGCAGTAAGACCCCTCTCCCTAGGGTTCATGATCTTTACTTTCTTGTCCTTCTCCAATGACATATTACTACTCATATATTGTTATTTTGTGTATCAGTGGGGAATGTCCTTCTTTTGTTGACACTGCCTCCCATTTCTACTGGCCACTAAGTCATTTGTTTCCTAAGACTTTGTTTGTTTGTTTACTTCACCATGAAGTAATGTATCAAAACATATGACTGTATCAAAACATAAAGCAAAGGAATGTCTTGGCAGGAAGCACAGGAGCGCATGTGTGCATATGCTGGTGGGTGCTACTATCCCCAGTGTCCCCATCCTTTGTTGCACATTAGTGTCTACTTTGATTCAAGATGTTGGAGAGAATTTTTTTAATGTTTATTTATTTTTGAGAGAAAGAGAGAGTGTGTGAGAGGGGGAGCCGCAGAAAGACAGGGAGACACAGGATCAGAAGCAGGCTCCAGGCTCTGAGCTGTCAG
This sequence comes from Panthera leo, assembly GCF_018350215.1. Lineage (NCBI taxonomy): Eukaryota > Metazoa > Chordata > Mammalia > Carnivora > Felidae > Panthera > Panthera leo. The sequence continues at coordinate 21,508,052 of NC_056689.1, read as the reverse complement.
CACAGAGCCCGATGCGGAGCTTGAACTCAAAAACCATGAGATCATGACCTGAGCTGAAGACAGATGCTTAACGACTGAGCCACCCAGGTGCCCCTGGAGTGGAATTTCTTAGGTAGAAATATTCTGATTGACCCTGTGTGAAGTCTTCAAATTCACACAAATATTTATTGACCTCTTTCTATATATACATGGCTCTCTGTGGGGCAGTATGGGAAAATTGTAACTCATGAAACTTTTTCTTTCAAGGAACACAAATAGTTGAAATACTTGACAGTGAGTGAATGATACCATGAGAGTAACTAGAGGGAGACTGGCACCTTTTCTTCCTATCTTGATATCCCATTTTATATCATTTATAGATAAGGGAAATAACTTGAAAACAAATTTTTGGAAACTGAATTTGTGGTCATATCCTACCCCCTTGGCCAGATATGTTAAACTATATCATAGTGATTAATAGAGCCTCTCTCAATAATTGGATTCTCTAGAAATTTCCATGTTTCCTCCACTTTGCCTCCACATTTAAAGGTAGCATTCTTGAAAAGACTCATCTCTTAATACCTTGTTTTTGCCTTCACTGGGAAACACATACTGAATGCTAAATGTCACTCTAACCTTTTTTTTTAAGGTTTTATTTATTTACCTTTGAGCCTATTCATTTCTTCTCTCAACTCTTTAAAGAATTTTTGACTTACTCCCACCACACATGATTAACTGTCATTGAACCCAGCTGATTTAAACTGAGGCCAGCATTAGCTAATGAGTTGGTCAATGCTTTGCCTTTCCTCATCATAGACACATGGGGGCACCAGACTGATGGCAGAGGGAATATTTCCTTTCTACACTGATGTGAGATAAAATGTGTTTAGTCAGAACTTTTTTGTTAATCAAATCAATATAGTATCAATATCAAGGGTTAGTAACTTGTAAAGGCAAAATAAAACCCAGTGTAATGAATACCATGGGTATTCATTTTGGTTTTTTTTAAAGTCCTTTTCACTCTTAAATATTAAGAATTCTGGGGGGCAGGGGGCAGAGAACTCTTGATCTCAGGGTTGTAGGTTTGAACCCCACGTTGGGTGTAAAGATTGCTTAAAAATAAAATCTTAAGAAAAAAGAGAACTCCACGTCGCTGGGAATATGATTAATAATGGGCCTTAGGGCAATTCGCACTATTTTTAAATCAGAAAAGAAATTTTCTTGGAAATTGTGTTTTCAACTGATAAAAGAAGTGGGAGAACTTGTTTTATAAGTACCTGCAGTTCAAACCAATCATTAAAACCTTTTAAAAAGAGGGCACCTGGCTGGCTCAGTTGGTAGAGCATACAACTCTTGATCTTGGGATTGTGAATTCGAGTCCCATGTATGGTGTAGAGTTTACTGAAAATTAAAAAAATTTTTTTTTCTTTAATTAAAAAAATTATAACACCTGAAAGTAATATTACTCCATATTTTAACTAATTGGAATTTAAATAAAAACTTAAAACAAAAAAGCATAAAGGGGAAGGTAGGGGCACCTGGCTGGCTCTGTTGGTAGAGCCACTCTTGATCTGGGGTTGTGAGTTTGAGCCCCATGCTGGTGTGGAGATTGCTAATAAAAATAAAAATAAAAATAAATCTTAAAAAAAAAAGGTGAAAGTATTTCTGTGTGAGAAACAGAGTTTTCATCTTTTCATGGTTGTATTGTATTTCGTGTTTGGCACATTTGTGTTTAAAAGGTAAAACAACTGATTTTCTTATGTGTTTCAGAATGGACTGTCTCCATTGCACATGGCCACACAAGGGGATCACTTAAACTGTGTCCAGCTTCTCCTCCAGCATAACGTGCCCGTAGATGACGTCACCAATGACTACCTGACTGCCCTGCATGTGGCTGCCCACTGTGGCCATTACAAGGTCGCCAAGGTTCTCTTGGACAAGAAAGCTAACCCCAATGCCAAAGCCCTGGTGAGTAGCTCAGTCAACAGGTCCAGCCTGTGTTGTCTTGCTGACAGTTGCTACTTCTGCATGTGAAGGGATTACTTTGACGAGATAAAAACGGACGGTCTAGTTAAATAAAATGTACTTCCTATCAACTTTTTCAAATATCTTTTAAAGAAACAACCTATTTCTGACATGAACAAGGCTGATAGGGCTAAATCATTCTCTTTATAGCCACACTGGTGAATCTTTTACAATAAACAAGACCCAAAGACCATGTAAGTATAAAAAAAAGACTGAGCTGGTCAAACCAATCTTACTGAAGGTAAAGTTATAATTATGTGAATTAAAATTTTTTCCTGAGATCTAAACATAAAGCAAAATGGTCAAAAAACTTTATCTTCAGCATCAGAGGTCTAGGAATTTGTGAGCTGAAATTTTGTGTTATGTTTACCATGTAAGTTAACACATTGCCTGTCATCTCCTTTTCCTAGTGATAAAAATGAAAATTTGGGTCTGATTTGTAGTCTTAACTCCTAAGATGATCCATTATTTTAATGCTTAGCTGTGCTATAGTTTTATTTTCATAACAAGATGGTGTGTGTTGTCTTTGGAAAAATAAATAAACCTAATTTGGTAAGCTGTTTAAGTTTAGTTCAGAATAAGTACCCATGTTTAGGAAAAAATCAGTCACCAAATATTAGGGGAAACATGTGAGTTTACTAGCAGTTTTGAGGTAAAGGCTATCATCTGATCAACTGATTTGGAAAGGGTCACTGCTCCGTTCCAACTGGTGCTATCTCCCTGTCTGAATGAATCCATGGCACCTCTGGTCCTCTGTGGGCTCAGGACCAGTGGGCAGGAAAGATGAGGACTGAAGAGCACTCTTGACCCCAGGCAGCTCCACCGTCTTCGTCACTCGAAAAACTTTTACCACAACAGCATTTCAAGAGCTGTTGACCTGCCCGGTATATCAAACATATCTTTGCATTCTGAGAAGGGAGGAAAAGAAATTATTAATCATGACTCATTTTTCCATACAACAAAAAAAAAAAAGCCTTAAAACAGGGTGTGGACATTCACTCTCATTTTCCTCTGACTCTAAAGATTTCACAACATGTAGAGATTGTAGCCAGTCATCCTGGAATGGACTCTGGCCAGGTAAATGGTCTCACAGTGGGTATGGAAGCACCTATAGTGACTTTGACCTAAGCTTTTATAGTGGACCCTGATATTTTATACTTCCCTATGGTGGCTGAAAAATGCTCCATGGTCTCAATTATCAGGCAGTACAAATTGGTAGGTAATATGTTAAAAAGCAGATTCCTTTATTAGATTAAATATTAAACCAAATGATCCGAATAATGTTGGGTTGTTTCACTTCCTGTTTCCTTGGACTAAGTACCTACTTGAAATTTAAAAATGGAAGGGATGAAAACATTCTAAATAATCTTTTTTTTTTTTTAATTTTTCTAACATTTATTTATTTTTGAGAGACAGAGAGAGATAGAGCATGAGTGGGGGAGGGGCAGAGAGAGAAGGAGAAACAAAGTCTGAAGCAAGATCCAGGCTCTGAGCTGTCAGCACAGAGCCTGACGAGGGGTTCAAACTCATGAGCTGTGAGATCATGACCTGAGCCGAAGTCAGATGCTTAACCGACTGAGCCACCCAGATGCCCCTGGGATGAAAACATTCTAGAACTGGTCTTATAGTTGAAGTCTGAATAGTATTGGCAAAGTTTTGGCTGTGAGGACAAACGTTTGGGCCCAGCTGTTTTTAGTCTGTGTTTGAAATGGGATGGAGAAGGGAGGGACACATTATTTAGAAGAGAAAATTCCAAAATAAAATAATCTTAAAAAATGCATGACTGTTTTGCCTTAGCTACTGAGACCATGACAAAAATTCACTTCCTGTTCATGATCAGCAAGGTACTTCAGATTTCTAGGAGCAGCTAGACTACCTACACTTCCAGAAAAGAATCTGCATTCTGTTAACCCCTCATTGTTTCTGCTCACTTCCAAGTCTTTACAGAACTTCATTTTGCAACACATTTACCACACGCAGTGGAACTGGATTTCAATGGAAGGCAGTAATGTACTTCTGTCTTTGTCCCTTTCAGAATGGCTTTACCCCTCTTCATATTGCCTGCAAGAAGAATCGGATTAAAGTCATGGAACTCCTTCTGAAACACGGTGCATCCATCCAAGCCGTAACCGAGGTGAGGGGAGTGGGATTTCTAGGGTTCCCTGGGTCATGAGGGGATGGTCTTCACAGCTGGAGTCCCAGGCCATTCTCAACAGCTAGTTTTGCTGTGTATATGGTTGCCACTACTTTCTGAAGCCTTCACCCAAGGTGCTGCAAGGTCAGAGGGAAGCAGACAGGTATGAGGGGGAATGAGTATAAACACATCATTCAGAACACACGCTTTGTGCTCAGGGGTGAGTGGCGCCACCACTGAAAGCATAATTTACTTGAAATTCTGTAATGCGGTGCTTCTCAGATGGGGGCGATTTTGTCCCCCAGGAGGCATGTGAAAATGTCTGGAGGTATTTTTAGTTCTGACAAGTGGATGGTGCTCCTGGTGTCTAGTGGCTAGAGGCCAGATGCTACTAAATATTTCACAATGTTCAGGCCAGCCTTCTACAACAAAGATTATCTGGCTCAAAACGTCAGATGTGCCAAGGTTGAGAAACCTTATATAACACCACCCCTCAGTGTTTGTAAACTGAGCATTACTCTCTCTAAAAACTCAGAATTAAGAAAACACAGAGTTGCTGAAGTTAGTAAAGGACAACTCTAGATTTCTCTTGTAAAACTGACACAGAACTCAGAGAAACGTTCCACCAGGATCAGTGCTAAGCACGCCTGGCATCTACCACTCCAGACTCCCCAGCCTGTCCCGCCCCCAGCACTCTGCTCTCCATAGATTCCAGCCACAGCATTTTCTGGGACTGGATACCCTTTCATTCCCCTCCTATCTCTGTACCCTCCATGTGTCACCCCCAGTTTGCTATCTTGGCTAATCCTGTACACTCTTCAGGACGAATCTAGGGCCACTCACTAGGAAGCCCTTGGCCTCGTCTAGGAGGTCCTCCTCGAAGCACCTCTCCCTGTGCCTGTTTCTGTTAAAGCACTTATCTGGATGCTTCACTTATGACCTAGCCACTCCCCCTCCCCAGAAAGTGCAGGCTCCATCAAGGCAGGCCTGAGTCTGATGGGTCTATAGATGCCTGCAACATGGTATAGGCCATTCAGTAAAGGTCTGCTGAATGCATCAATAAAGACTGTAGCATTTGAAGCAGATATAAAATTTGAGATCTAGCCTAGTTTCTTATCTTCAAATATTTGCCTTGATTTGTAACACTTACAAATTTAACGTTATTAAATGGTTGAAAATATTAATACTGATTTGCTCTTTTGTCACTCCCATGTCTTTATGGTAGGGACCTGTTATTTTAAAAGCTTATTCTCAGTATATGGCAACCATTTTTAAAGATCAGAATGGGCTCCAAAATAAAATATTTTTGACTGGTGTTTGATTAAGTATCCAGAGATGTCAGCAACTGGAAAGGATCCTCTGCCAGCCCTGTACTCCTCAGAGCTTTAAAAGGCAAGGCAGACCAAGATGAGAACATGCCTTGTACATGTTCTAAGGACTCCCCCTACTGATGGAAAAAGGTGTCCAATTTTTAACACAGTTCTCATTTTCCTCAGTCCCCATTATTTGAAGCCTGGCCAACCAGAAGTTTTCTCTTCTGCCTTTTACTTCACTTTTATTAGACAGAATTTCTTTCACATATTTTTTTGACATTTCTCAAATTCCTGTTGAGACTGGATCTCCTTCTCATTCTCTTTTTAAAATACATTAGCTATTTCTAACCATATTAAGCATTTTTACCAAGTTATGGTGCTCATGCTGTACGTGGAATTAAATTCTAAAAAATTCAAAATGGCATCATTTCATATAATAAGCATAAGGGTGTGTGTGTGTAGGATTTGGGACAAACAAAATTTAAAGTCTTGTCTAGTAATCATTGTATTATTTGCTTTAATTATATCACCTTAATTTGTAATATTCATAAAGTTAAAATTAAGTGATTAAAACAATGTGATCTGCTCATTTATTAGAGGGTTGGCCTTGTGTTAAGTACCATGCTCTTTTGTGTACAATGGAATCAGTTGACTCTAAGTTCATCGGAATCATTTTTAAAGGCCAAAATAGGATCTGAAATGAAAGTCAGCTTTTTTTTTTTAATTTTTTTTTTAACGTTTATTTATTTGTGAGACAGAGAGAGACAGAGCATGAACAGGGGAGGGTCAGAGAGAGAGGGAGACACAGAATCGGAAATAGGCTCCAGGCTCTGAGCTGTCAGCACAGAGCCGACACGGGGCTCGAACTCACGGGCCGTGAGATCATGACCTGAGCCGAAGTCGGACGCTTAACCGACTGAGCCACCCAGGCGCCCCAGAAAGTCAGATTTTTTTTTCAACATTTTTTATTTATTTTTGGGACAGAGAGAGACAGAGCATGAACGGGGGAGGGGCAGAGAGAGAGGGAGACACAGAATCGGAAACAGGCTCCAGGCTCCGAGCCATCAGCCCAGAGCCTGACGCGGGGCTCGAACTCACGGACCGCGAGATCGTGACCTGGCTGAAGTCGGACGCTTAACCGACTGCGCCACCCAGGCGCCCCCAGAAAGTCAGATTTTTAATAGTATGTATGTAATCATACATGCACCTACCCCCCCCCCCCCCCCCCCCCCCCCACACACACACACATAGTTATATGGATAAGAAAGGTTTGGTAGCAAAGGGGGAAAAACTTCAGGTCATTTCTAATTTTTTTTTCATAGCTCTTTATTAGAATGTTTGAAATCATTCTTTAGCAGATATGACATAGGTCCTTCATAATCACTGAACCTGCTTTAAGGAAATGATTATTATGTATTAATACATTTATCTTATAGAATCTGACATAGTGGGCAATGTCCTGACGTCTTCTGATCTGATCACTTGAGTGGTTATGTTAAGATGAGTGTGGGATGGATGAATGAATGGGTGGGTGCATGGAGGGCAGACAGGGAGGCAGGCAGACAAAACCTTTTTATGATAAGCTCACAAACCACTATTTCCCTCTTTTCTTCCTAGTCGGGCCTTACCCCAATCCATGTTGCTGCCTTCATGGGGCATGTAAATATCGTATCACAACTAATGCATCATGGAGCCTCACCAAACACGACCAATGTGGTAAGTATCCTTTTAACAAAGAATGTCCAATTATGAGTATTTAATAAACTGGTAAAAATTGCTCTTATTTACTTATTTTTTATTGTAATTAAATTCATTACTATATAATGTGACTACTTAGAAGGACAAAATTTGAGAATACCTGTGGTTTCCTTTACTTCAAAGGCAAGATCCATTCAATCACCAGCTGGCCACAAATTGTTAGGACTTACAGGTTGTGTGCATTAAATTTGCAGATATGTTACTACCAGATGTTATGCTTTAAAAAATAGCTTTTGTGGAGGGGAAGAATTTACAATAGAAGCATTTAAAGAAGTGTTTCATGTTGAGGAGGCACTTCAAATGATCATTATTGTAATTTCAAGTAAATCCAAAGTAATTCTTCTCTTTAGTGAGCTTGACCATGTTATAGCAAACCCATGGTTATAACAAACCCATGTTCATAGATTATCAGATGGTATTGTTGTCCCATATTAATAATTGCTCATTTCAGAGTAAATATCACTCTCTAAGTGACTTATCACTCTAGATCTACATGTGGCATTTGACATTGTTTTATAGGATTTTAAGTTTGTCTTCATAATAATATTAGCATACCAGACCATAAGCATAACAACACTACTTGGACTCATGAGCACCAAAGCAGTAAAAATCAAATAAACCACTTTCTGGCACAGAAAGGGCAAGCCATAAGGTCCTGCACACTCACCCTGAGGGTGGGCCTCCAGGAAGGCTCTGTCTTCTAACAGCCCAAATGAACACATCCACAAGATAGGAACAGACCAGCTTCTGAGCAGAAATATCATCTTTCCTGTTCCTAACGCCAGAGAGAGAGAGAGAATGTTTCCCTTCATAAAGAGAACCCTGGATGATCTGGTAAACTATATCTCCAATGCCTTTCTAGTAAGCATAGTAACAAGTTACATGCGAAATATGTCCTTGTGTATCCTTCCATGGAGGTGGATGTCCTGTAAAGCAATGCTCAATTTATAAAAGGAATTTTTAGGTGGATATCACTTGTGTGGGAGAATATATTTGCTCTTTATGACCTTTTGTTTCTTTTTGTCTATCCATGTTTTCTATATTGTTTACATTTTTAATGAAATAAATGAATAGATAATCTGAATTAAACTCTCTCTGGTGACAATGAGGGAAGTGGTCAGGGTGGAGGAGTCCAGTGGCCAAGAAAATGGCCCCATGGGATAATGTCCAAAGACCAGAATACTGGTCTGCTGAGCTAAATCACAGAATGCAAACCAACAGCCAACAGCAAAGTCTGGCCCTCAGGTGTGTCTATATTGCCCTGGCAACATAGGATTTCTGTTTTGTTCTGTTTGCAATTCTGATTTTGTGGTCAAGGTTTAAGAAGTATATACAAACAGCCAAACTGCCAGCTTTTGAAAAATAGGAAGGTGTGGCATGATATGGCTGGCATCTGGCACAACTACTGAAGTGGTCTGCAGATGCCAAGGAGCAGCAGCCTCCCTTGGGCAAGGCGTCGGGCTGTCTAGTTGAGCACTCCCCTCCTGCCCCACTCACTCATCTCCCCTCTTGCTTGGCTCCTGGGAGTATTCACCTTTCAAGCTGGGAGGAGGCCACACTGAGCAGCACTTCTGACACTGCTGGAGACCAGGCTCCCCAAGGGTTACTCCAATCCCTTCCATCAGGAGTCAGGTTGCTGTGAAATTCTTGTGTATTTCATTTCCGATCTTTCCTCATTTTCAATAAGGAAGTGCTTGGGGCTATTTTTTACTTAAAAAAGAAAAACACCCTACATCATAAGCATTATGCAAATAAAATATGCCACCCTTCTTCAGAGCTTCCATTAATTACCTTTGGCTCATGTTCCCCAGAGAGGAGAAACAGCACTGCACATGGCAGCTCGATCTGGCCAAGCTGAAGTCGTGAGGTATCTGGTGCAAGACGGCGCTCAGGTAGAAGCTAAAGCCAAGGTATGTGTGACACAGGAAAGCCTTTGCTCTTGAGGATAAAAACTACCCTTGATTTTATTAAAACCTTTAAACACCTGCATGCTCTCTTTCAGGGATACTCTTATAGAGTCATGACAAAAGTATCTATCCAAGTGATATTGTAAAAAAAAAAAAATCCTTCCCTACACATTTGTCCATTCAATTATTTTACAAAATTAAATAGAACAAGAACTTTGCATCCTTGGCACATTGCTAGCCTCTAACAGATTTTGGAATCAAACCTAGACTTGATCCAGAATTCTTCACACTCCATAGAGAAGGGCTCATGTGCAAAGCTTCTAGAACAGGCATAATTTGGAAGCATAATTGAACTCTTTTGGTTGACTTATATGTCACCTGTCACAGCCATAAAAGGAAAAAGGAAGGTTTTACCTTTTCTTCACAACTTGAGATGTTATAAACCCTCAGACTCAAATTGGAGTGGCTTTAGGGATTTGCCTTTGCATAGAAGAATGTCTGGGTTGAGACTGAATGCTTCGTTTTCCTGGCTTAGCTCCCAGAAGAAACCCACTTTTCTTTCACTATTGAGATAGGTAGTTGGTCTGGTTATCAAAATGGCAGTTCAGGTCATGGATTGTAAATAAATATGTAAATGCCTTAATCATTTAATTTAACCTTCAGTATATAAATGGTCTGCAGTTTCTAGTTTCAGGTTAAGTAGTGAGAAAACTGAGACATATATGAAGCAATTTGTATACAAAATATGTCTAGACTTTTATAACATCCCCCCAAAATATTTAGTTGTCTCACCCATATCTAATTTGACCACAGTTGTTTTTTATCAACTTCTGTCAAAGCTTTCCAAAGCTTTTAAACTAGTCTTCTTAGGGGAAAATTAATCTTTCCCTTTCAGATTCATATTTTACCTGCTAACATATTGTGCGATTGTTTAATTAAAGTAATTAGTGCAAATATAGCACAAAGTAGCAATGTAACTAGTACAAAATAGTAGTGTGGGAACAAACACAACTAAATCATTGTAAGCATAAGATCTGCAGATGAGCCTAAAGGTTATAACAGCAGCAGACACAAGCTTTGGGTGTCCAATGTACTGTGGTGCCAGTTGGTGGATTTTACAGAGGATCTGGAGACAGAGGTCAGCAAACTTTTTCTGTAAAGAGCCTGTTAGTATATATTGTAGGCTTTAACAGATGCACCATCTCTGTCATAGCTGCTCGACTCTGACATTCTGGAACAGAAGCAGTGATAGGCAATCCTACATAAGCAAATGGACGTGTCCATGTTCCAATAAAACTTGGTTTACAAACACAGGTGGAACTGGATTTGGCCCCTGGATTGTAGTTTTCATACCCCTGATCTGGAGACAGTGGTTCAGTCTGCTTAATCAGTAAAGTAGAATAAATAAGAAAAGCTGTACTCTACCATGGATTACAAGAAACCTCACATTTTCTGAGTGTTGTTAGTGACATATCAAGCATTGTATCTAGGAAAAGGTTTCACTCACAGCTGAAATTGAGCATAGAATTTATAGTTATTGTTTCATTAAGGAGGCAGTATGTATTGTGATTAAGAACCTTTCTTTCTCAGCCAGAATGCCTGGGTTTGAACCTTGGTCCTCCATTTACTAGCTATATAGTGTTTGAGCGAGTTAATGAATATCTATCTCTGTGGCACATTTATTTTTCTAGTTTCTTCATATAGAAAATGGAAATACTAACAGTTACAAGTGGTAAGATTGTCGTGATGATTAATGAATTCATGTAGGTGGAGTACTTAGAACAGAGCTTGGGACATGTAGGTGCTCAGCCCATGTTTAGTGGTGCTCGTGGCAGTAGCAGAATTACAGGAAATTTTTCTGTGACAATTATCTTTTTTCTGTTTTCAGTATTCTTCTTCCTATGGCTCCACCAATTCCTCTTATACTTCTTACATAGACCCTCTTGCTTTGACCTTGACTCTCATCCTCCTTAGCTTTTCAGAGCAGTCTCCTGTGCTCCAACCTCTTCTCTCTAGCTTCCCTATTTAAAGTACTTACCTGAATTTTTTCACACTCGAATAGAGGATTTCTCTTTGGATGACCACCACAAGGCATCTTTGGGCAAACTAGGAAAAGATGCCTCTCCCATTTGGGGATAAAATCCTCAAGGTGCAAGATATAGTGCCTCATGCCTGGGAGTGAATTGTAATAAGGGGCCTTTCCTAGGCAGATACAGCTCATGCCAGGATGTACACCTTGACAAGCAGAGGGTTGGCTGCCTTTCAGCCTTCTTGGCTAGGAGTCTTTACTAGCCAAGTTGTGCAGTTATACCTGGACAACCCTATACCCGGCCTCTGTGCTTTGGACTATGACAAGGTGGCGCCAATAAAATAATTCATTCCAGGGGCGCCTGGGTGGCTCAGTCGGTTGAGCGTCCGACTTCAGCTCAGGTCACGATCTCACGGCCCGTGAGTTCGAGCCCCGCGTCGGGCTCTGGGCTAATGGCTCAGAGCCTGGCGCCTGCTTCTGATTCTGTGTCTCCCTCTCTCTCTGCCCCTCCCCCGTTCATGCTCTGTCTCTCTGTCCCAAAAATAAATAAACGTTAAAAAAAAATTAAAAAAAAAATAATTCATTCCATATGAGGGCACAATAACTGGTGAGGTATAATACCTTTCCCAGTTTTAGTAGGATAAATTCCCTTACCTCCCCAAAAAAGGAATCATTAGGGGATAAAATTTTAATAAAATATGGCAGGTGGTAGTGAGGATAATTTATAGATAGAACTGCCTTTCACACTTTTCATACTAATAGGTTACTCAAAGGGTATTTAAGGTGTTTAGATCCACCATCTCCCCCTTACTAAATGTTAAAGAAAAAGATAAATGGGATTTTTTTAGCAATGAAGCAAAGAATCTACAGTAGCCTCTGATACCAAGCAAAGTTTGCTGAATGTTTCACAACGTCACCATTGTGTTCTCAGCTAATCAGCCTTGTATTTCAACCTTGTCATTTAGGATGACCAGACCCCACTCCACATTTCTGCCCGATTGGGGAAGGCAGATATAGTACAACAGCTGTTGCAGCAAGGAGCATCTCCAAATGCAGCCACAACTTCTGGGTATACCCCACTCCACCTTTCGGCCCGCGAGGGGCATGAGGACGTAGCTGCATTCCTTTTGGATCATGGCGCATCTTTATCTATAACAACAAAGGTATGAAAGTGAGTCTTGGAATCCTGTTGTGTCCCCCCAGATCCATCCTCCTTACAATTCCCAGCATGGTAATAGGTACACGAGTGGTACAACAGCATCTATCCTTGGGATCCCAGGATAGCCCTTAACATGGTCAGCAAAACCATGGAGGGGTGCCTTGTGGCTCAGTCGGTTGAGCGTCCACCTTCAGCTCAGTTCATGATCTCGTGGTCCATGGGTTCGAGCCCCACATCAGGCTCTGTGCTGACAGCTCGGGGCCTGGAGCCTGCTTCTGATTCTGTCTCCCTCTCTTTGCTCCTCCCCTGCTCACATTCTGTGCCTCTCTCTCTCTCTCTCTCTCTCTCTCAAAAATAAATAAACATTAAAAAAATAAGGGGTACCTGGGTGGCTCAGTCGGTTGAGCGTCCGACTTTGGCTCAGGTCATGATCTCACAGTCTGTGGGTTTGAGCCCCGCGTTGGGCTCTGTGCTGGCAGCTCAGAGTCTGGAGCCTGCTTCGGATTCTGTATCTCCCGTCTCTCTGCCCCTTCCCAGGTCATGCTGTGTGTGTCTCTCTCTCTCTGTGTCAAAAATAAATAAACATTAAAAAACATTTTTTTAAACAAATTTAAACAAAGCCATGGAGTGAGGCAGGGTAGTTTGGGGTATGTTTGTTTGTCTTATGTTTCTCAGTGCATTATCTTCCAAAGAACCATCAATGATATCTAGATTACAATGTTTCTTGCACATTATTTGATAGATTTAAATGGTGACTTAAAAACACAGCCGTAGATCTCTCCTGCTAAGGCCAAGTATATAAACCACTTTCAAATCAGGAGGTGAATTTTTCTTGGATTATTTTTGTTTGGTGTTCTTTTGTTGCTGTTGTCTTGTATGATTAATGGTTTAATTTTTAAAATCTCAACTCTGATGCCTTAGAACAATAATCTACCACTCAGTTGCTTTGTGGGTACAGACTGCAAATTCAGAGCTCACTTTTTGGTGATACTACGTAAACCTAGCAAGTGTGATAGAAAGATGAATTGGCCTATGGCATGTCTTAGAAAACTAGAAATCAGTGCTTCACTCCCTTATTTGGATGCAGAGAAGTGTGATCAATGCATAAGATAATTACAATAATTAGAAATACTTGGAAAACTATCCGAATAAATGATGACTACCTCCAACTTTTGCCCCCTGTGACTCTTCAGGCTCTTAAGTAGAGCTGAGTTGAAAAGTCCCTGGATTTCATTTAATATGTAAAACAGAGTAATGAGTGATGAGGTTTTGAGTACGCTTCCCTTCCACCATGCCAGCTGCCCGTTGGCTCTAGTTGGCTTTAGTCTCATGAGGTCAAATGTGTTGATGACCCTCCAGTTGCTGACTCATGCTTGGGGACCTCCATAACTGTGCATAGTGACTGACTGGTGGATACCCATGTCCTTGTAGGAGCAGGTAGCAAGGGAGAGCAACTACTCAACTCTCAGTACCCAGCTCTTGCAAACTTACTGGGATAGAACCATGTGTTATTATTCAGTTCACCTTTTGTGGTTAAGATGCATGATTCTCTGACTCCTACCCCTGAGGCCTGGAGCATAAAGATATGTGTATACATGCAGAAATAGGAGAAGAGAAGGCTCCAGTCTAGTCATGTGGGAATATGGGAGGTCCAGACTTGTCCTGGATTTTCCCAAGCCTTCCAAATCCAAATTGGGACCCAGTAACATATTCTTCCCAAAATGTGAAATCCCAAAATAGCTCTAGAATAAGTCCCAGATCTAGCTCTCCACCTTCATCCTGGTCAGATGCCTGATTAGTCCCAGAATTAGTGGCATGTTGTGACTCAGTCAACAGAGAGAGAAAGATTAAATACTGTTCATCCTTGTTGATAAGGGGATTCTAGCTGTTGTCTTCCAGTGTTGGTCTTTAAATACAGACTTAACTGTGCTTCATTGTGAGAATAATTCATTGGTTCCAAGAAAGCGATACCTTTGTTTCATTTCTCTTGGTCATTATTTTTATGTTTCTGTTTCCAGAAAGGATTTACTCCCCTCCATGTGGCCGCAAAATATGGGAAGCTGGAAGTAGCCAATCTCCTGCTACAGAAAAGTGCATCTCCAGATGCTGCTGGGAAGGTATGAGGCTGACCACCTTGTAGCAGGCCCCTTCCATGGTAGCAAAACAAGCACTTGCTACTTCACCACCAGCCACCTAAATTATGACTAGTCCCGAGTTAAGTCGCATAGGATGAAGATCACTTTGGAAACAGGAGGTGAACGCTGGGGTCCAAGCATTGTGGAAAGCGGAATGTAACTTACACTCTGTGTTGAACCCACACTAATCCCATCTCCTAAATATAAGCCTCTGATGTTAAGACACTTTTGACACTGGTTGTTGTTTCTGCACGTGTTTTCAGAGCGGGCTAACTCCACTGCACGTAGCTGCACATTACGATAATCAGAAAGTGGCCCTCCTGCTTTTGGACCAAGGAGCCTCACCTCACGCGGCTGCAAAGGTACCTGTGATTGGACAGCCCGAGGAGGCCTGTGGGCAGTGTCTGTTGGTCTCTGTATGTGCATCCACTTTGCTACACATGTAGCACCCTGCACCTTAGACATCACTTAAAAGACACAGAAATATAAGCTCCTCAGGAAATCTGTGCCTTCAGATCTTTGGTCACCTAATGTGGTAGATGCTCAATAAATATTCACGTGCCAATTGATTTTCCTTAAAAATCCGGGACATCCTGGAGCCTGTGGAGGAAATAAAGTTGAAGTATTCTTCAGCCAGATTAAAAACATCAGCACAGCCTGAGGGAGTATGAAAGTCTGATTTTTCAAGGTTATAAAATATGTGTGATATTTTCCTGGCCATAGAACATTGCCTTCAAGTTATTTATTTCTGTTTAATAACATAGGTTGGGAAATTTTGTTTATATGTTTTTATGATTCTTAAGAGGAATCTTTATTCCTATTATTAGGGTGTTTGGGGCCAGTAGACAACCTACATTTTTCAGAAAAGAGATACATAGAGTATATGGCTTCCTGATTCCCCGATATTCTGATTTGAGAGGCAAATCATAAAGAAGAGTGTATTTGAAGATAGGTTAATAGAGTGCTGTCAGTTTAGTAAGCTCTCTCTTGTGGAACAGGTGACTGTGATCTGAGAAAAGTGGAAAGATACAAACCACAACTTAATGCTGTCTAGTTCTTTCACTAAATACTATTGGTTGGAAAAACTTTTAGCATTTTTAAGCTTTATACATCTTTTTTTTTTACTCTGCCATTGTGGGACAGCTACAGTGCTCTGCTTTAAACTTAGTGTTTACATCGAATCTGTTGTACACACAGGTCAATCAATGAATGGGCTGTTCTAGATCACTTTGTGGACTTTAAGAGAGAAAGTTTTCAGGTACCTTCTCTTTTTGAAGACTAGGTTATCTTTGACACCTATTTCTCCTCAGAACCTCTTTTCCTATATGTCTTAATTATCTCCTGCCCCAGCCTCTCCAGAATGTACCCAGTGAAATCTATAGTTCAGAACCAAACCTCTAAATTTGCTTTTCATCTAAATGTGGCTTTCCCTCCATAGTTTCTGATTCTGACAAACATTTTTTCTATCATAAAACCATGCCTTGACATTTGATAAAGCTTTATCTTTAAAAAAAAAAGAATAGTAGCATTATTCACAGTAGCCAAAAGGTAGAAGCAACCCAGTATTTATTGAAGAATGAACAGATAACTAAAATGTGGTGTATACATACAATGGAGGAAGTAGGAAGGAAATTCTGGCACATGCTACAACATTAATCAGCCTCAAAGACACCATGCTAAGTGAAATAAACCAATCACACAAAAGGACAAATATTGTATGAGTTCAGTCATAGAGAGATAGAAAGTAGAATGCTGGTTGCCAGGGGCTAAAGGGAGGAAGGACTGGGGAATTGGTGTTTAATGGATGGAGTTTCAGTTTGAAGATGGATGGTGGTAATGGTTCCAGAACAATGTGAAATGTAGTTAACGCCATTGACTATACATTTAAAAATGGTTTGGTTTTACATAATGTATATTTACCACAACTTAAAAAATGAAAAAAATTACATTGAAACTTAATGATTGTCTATTTCATTTTAGTATATTTTAATATCCTTTTGGGCCTGGGCCACTTTTATTATATTATAATAACTCCAGGTTCTTGGTAGGAAAATAATTAATAAGCAAATTATTCATTCCTCACAGAAGAGTAAGATAATTAATAGGAAAATTGTTCATTCCTCACATGAGAGTAAGGATTTTGACACAACTAGTACCAAGCAGTTTAGAATTGACAAGAGTCATAAAGTAGTTGTGAAGCAAAATGAGTGCAAGCCACCCTTCCGTCCATCCATTCCTTCTTTCAATCCATAAATAACCCTTAAATAGGTCCGTAGTAGGTATATTTGCAGTTGATTTCCACCTTCATATTTGTCAAACAAGACTTCATGTTTCCATGTCTGTAAAACATCCTTCACAACAAAGAGTTGAAAAGAGTTCTAACAGCACTGAGCCTTTGGAGTAGCTTTTATAGCCAATCCAACACTGGCTTTCCTAAGGAGACGTTACTTCTTGCTGCCACAGCACAATTGCCCCCATAAAAGCTTCAGTAATACCATCGCTGCTACATGGCTGATCGTCCCCACTGTCTGAGGCACTGATCCTGGTCAGGAACTTTTTCTAGACTTTGATCCCAAGCAAAGCCTGTTCCTTCAGTTAAGGATGGGCTTTATCTGCTAGGCAAGAAACCTAGCTACTGTTGTTTAAACTGATGAGGCTCTATTTTTTCTCATTTATAAACAGTCTGGAGGTAGGCAGTTGTTGATGTTGGTCCAGTGTTTCCAGAACATTAAGAAAAGCTCCCTGTGATTTTTTTTTCTTCCTTTCCTTTCAGAGACTGTTTTTGCCCAGGCTGCCAGTTCCTCTTTTCAAGCAGGAAAGAAAGACAATAGGGCATTCCCAGAAACTCCACCCAGCCATTTCTCCTTACATGTCACTGGCCACTTCTTTCTGCAAGGGAAGCTAGGAAGTGTAGTTTTTCAGCTGGACACAATGCCAAGGCTCTTTTATTAAAGAAGGAGGGAGAAGGGATAAAGAGTAGGCAAATACTCCCTGGAGTAAAGGAAGGTTTAGCATTTCCAAATTCTGGCCGTGGTGAAAAATGAGGGACAAAGGCTCAAAAAGGCACGATTTGAACATATGGCTATAACAGCAGTTGACTTCAGTGTGAACTCTTTCTCAGTTCACATGCTGGGTTCTTAGGGTAGGTGATGCTCTCTTGCCTTTTCTTCTGTTTCGTAGAATTGCCAACATATTTTCTTACTCATACATGTCCTAGGAACCTGATGCGATTTTGTAATGGGGGAGGAGGGAAGGTGCCAAAAAAGTAGATGGGCTTCTGTGATCCATTTTCACCAGATCTATTTCCCGAGGAAAGACTCTATGCTAGAAGGGGTATTGGCATGAAATCAGGCATAACCTGGACACTCATCGTGGAAAACAGATAGTGAGTCTTAACTTATTATCAGATTTCTCTTCCATAAAATGTACAATATATC
This sequence comes from Panthera leo, assembly GCF_018350215.1. Classification (NCBI taxonomy): domain Eukaryota; kingdom Metazoa; phylum Chordata; class Mammalia; order Carnivora; family Felidae; genus Panthera; species Panthera leo. The sequence continues at coordinate 21,490,176 of NC_056689.1, read as the reverse complement.
TACTGGTATGGAACAGTAGAGATTCTTGGGAAAAAATATAAAGTATGATATACATCTATTACTTTTGTTAACTTAAAATTGCATTTCCTTTTGTTTTCATCTTGAATTACAAAAGCACACACTGCAAGCATTTTGTTCTCCACATCAAGAGGAAAAAATATTTAAGATTATTCTATAGCCAAATCTGTCACTATTTTATTTCTCTTCTGATAAATGCATCTTTCCCTTTAGTGTGATATGTGAGAATCATTTTACTTTCCAGAAATTAAGAAGCATTTAGAAAGATTAGAGAACTTCTGATAGGTCTCAAGATGAACCTTTTTGTTTATTATTTGAAATATTTTTAAGTCTTTCTGAGATGAACTTCCATTCTAAAATAAATGCCATGAATTGTTTTTTCCTTGCTTTATTCTTTCCTTTGTAGCTCAGGTAAGGAGCTCAGAGTAAAGCCCTCAGTAATCATGAGTAACTTGTCTAAAGTCAGCATGCATTTCAGAGATGCCAGAGTTTCTCTTTTTAGTGTTCTTTAGGACCTAGGATTTTTGGGTGGAATCAGAAATAATCCAGAGGATTGTCACCTGTTAAAGGACATTGACCTGCCTTCGGTGGTTGACAAGTAACTAACGCGAAGGTTATGTCTGTAGCAAAAGCAAAAAGAAATAAGATGCATGACAAGAAGCTAAACTCAGGCTATGTTGCTGTTAGCCCTCTGATTAGCCAGTGCTAGACATATTGACTAATCAGGTGACCTATTTTAGCACTGATTTTGTGAATTTTGGCTTTTATGCAGGGGTGGGGATGGTAACAAAACAGACCACCCCCTCCTGTCATTCGCTGTAAAGTTGGGCTCAGTCCAAAGCTCTACATTTGGCTCTGAAGGCAATCTCTTTAGGGTGTGTCTGTACAGAGGGACAAATGTTTCCCAGGTCAGCTAGGGTTTCCAGATGGCAAAAGGTCAAAACTAAAAATAGGGATATAAAATCTTCTACCCTGGCCCATCCCGTTTGGCAGAGGCTGGTTTCAGAAGAGTCTGGAAGCAGCATTTCCACTTGCTTAAATCCTCTACAATTGATTACAGAAAGGGTGTTTCTCAAGTGAGAACCATTATCCTACTAGGACATGCTAATGACTTAAAATATGAGGTAATTGCAGTAGGCTGGCCGGATTAGTGGTGCAGCAGCCCCCACTGTCCTCTGTGTTGTTTCCTACCCATCCATATGGCCTGGAAAGATTGTGACTGATAGTTGTCTAGATTTGGATCATTTTGCCAAATGTGAATCCATGAATTCCATTTTTTTCCCTCTAAATCTTCTTTTCTATAAAAAATCATTCTCATTTTTCATTGGCATATCTTATATAGTTGGATTCATGCCCAAGTGAAAATATAATCTTGCATTTCTCTTAAATGACAATAAGGCTGGACAAGGTCCCCTAGTGCAGGGGACCTTTCTTTCTCAGGGCAGAAGACTATGAACAACCCTGAGGCACAGTTAATTGCCAGTTTGCCAGAGGAATTTAAGTTGCTTGAACCTCTGGTCATCAGAGGTCAGTCAAGACAAGGATCCCAGAATGTCCTGAAAGTGGTAGTAAGTTTGACTCAAATTCTGAGGATTCACCAGTCACTGTGAGGCACTAGTAGAGATACAAAGACAAATACGACACAATACCTGCCCTCAACAAATTTGTATTTTAGTAGAAGGAAACAGGTATGCAAAGGAAAGAGTGCCACTATCTCCAGGACTTTGATTGGAGTCAGTTAGGTTGGGGGTGGGTGTAGGTGGGGAAGGAGGAAATGAAACCCTTCATGAGAGTATAACCCTTGAGCTGAATCTTCAGCTGATAGATGCTGACCCCAAAGACATGGTGGAGAAGAACATCCTTGATAGAATGAGGCAAAATAGAAACATGAGCTGTATCTTATGTGGGAAACCAGTTCAGCTGAAGCATAATGTAAAAACTAGAGTTTCATAGAAGAGGCAATCAAAGGGGCTGTGAGGGTAGATTATAGCATCTTGACTACCATGAACACTAAATTTTTCAACTTGTTAGCAACAAGTGACTATTAAAGATATTTTAAAGGTAGAGTAATGGCTCTGAATAGCTACTATTGAATGAAAAGTGGAATAATGGCTCTGAACATGTCCATGGTACCACATTGTTTGTTGTTTCCTAGTTGCATTTCCTTGCATTGGCAATTTAAATAAAGCAAGTAATTATTGAGCACCTACTAACATTAACTGCCTGCAAGAGAGGACCCTATATTCCTTTTGCAAAACCGGTGGTACTCTGCATTAAACTGTCTGTAGTATGTTTTCCCAATTTAGGGATGCGGGAGACATTAGGGCAGTACATTAATGGCACAGCTTGATTTATCAGTTTGCTTCTGTGATTATGAATTTTTAAACCGTCGAAGAAAATCACTAGAAAGGGAAGCATACTATTTGAAAGTGCACTGCACACATTTTTATCTTGTTACTGGGCATGTGACCAAGTGATTCGTGTTGACAGAATGGTTATACGCCACTGCACATCGCTGCCAAAAAGAACCAGATGGACATAGCGACAACTCTGCTGGAATATGGTGCTGATGCAAATGCAGTTACCCGGCAAGGAATTGCTTCTGTCCATCTTGCAGCTCAAGAAGGACATGTGGACATGGTGTCCCTGCTCCTCAGCAGAAATGCTAATGTGAACCTGAGCAATAAGGTAACCTTTCTTTTTCTCTGCAAAGCGTATAACGAAACCTTACCGCTCAGAAAGGTCACTAAGAAGCATGCACTAAGAAGCATGAAGAATCCAGGTCAAATAGAATATATAAAGTGTAACATTGCACAAAGATGTTTACCAAAATATTGTTTATTATAGTAAAGACTTTGAGAAAAAATGTTTAAACAGTAAGAGAATGGTAAATCAATACTTGTCAAGTCATACAATTGAATAACATATAGTCATAAAAATGAAGTCCACAAAGTTTTTCTTAATAATATTAAGTTTTGCTATAACGCTAATTCAAAGTACCACATTACCTTGCCAGAACTTAGCAAAATAGTAAGTTGTAAATTGTAGCCTGTTGATTTTGTCTGCAAATGTTTTGGGGGTACCTACTCATTGCCTCTCCCAGTTTTAAGTCCTACTTAAAAAAATAAATATTAGAAAGAGTGCTGCCTTCATGGAGTCCATTTTAATAACAGAAGTTTAGAGTAGCTATTTTATTCAATAGGTTGGAAAGGTTGTTAGTCTTTCTATGTAAATTGGCAGTTTCAAGGAACGTGTGAAGTCTCTGTTCCCTAGTTTTTTCAAATTCCCGTCCTCATATTTGGCAGCCCCATTATTAGTGAAGAATTTTATGAAGCAAAGTCTAGCCCACAATTGGCCAGAGACATGTTAATGAAGTTAGACCTCTCATTGCATGTATCAGAGAATTTGGGTTTGCTAAACTATTTATTAATACCTTGAGTCTGAGGTCTGCTCAAAGCACAGAACAGATGTTTCTAAGTCTTCCCTTCATATAACACAAAAGCCTGCTACAGTGCTCCCAAGTTCTTGACAATCCAAACTCCCTGGCTTTTTCTCTACCAGTTGGTGATGGCATGGCCATAGCTCAGATTTTGGAGTGGAGTTTCAAGACAGCAATAGTTTTATGGGGACAAATGACAAGTAATTTTATTTGTTTTTCATATACGTGGACTGTATTTTGGAATCATGGAGGTTTTGAATCCTCTGGGTGTGAATCCTAAGCCTGACTCTTCCTTGATGTGTGACTTGATTGAACAAGCTATATGACCCGATGAGCCTCAATTTTGCCCTCTAGTAAATGAAGACAACAATATTTACTTCACAGAAATGTCATAAAGATTAACTGAGGTAACATTCAGCACCTTCTCCTTAAGGACGAAAATAAGAGTTGTCTTAATTGTGGACTTCTTATAATTTAGGGAAAATGTTATTCTGCACTAACCTGAATTCCCGAGGTTGTAATTTAACAAATTCTATAGACCAAAACACATACATAAGAGAACAGGGAAATCTTTTTTATTTCAGTTTTAATATCTTGAAAATATTTTGTGATTATTATAGAACAAAATATTTTTCATATTTTTCTGGTGTAACAATTTGATTTTCTCTTATCTTTTATTTTAAACATTCCTTTTATCTGTGCATGTCTCTGTATTAATGGGAATCACAGACCAATTTCAAACAGCCATTATAAACAGGATGGTTTTTGAATTTCAAGCGTTCAGATAGAGACCAAGCTTACAATAATTTGCTACAAAATTCAACTTGTCTTAAAGACAAGGTAGAAGACCTGGTCTTCCCAAATTGAAGTACATTCTGGCATCCATTAGAGTCTATTTGAAGGGCCCAGAATACTGTATCTCACTAATTCTCTCAAAGGCAATATAGACCTTAACAACTGGTTAATAGGTGAATGTTTTCAGGAGATTTGATACCAAAGTATACTGTGACTTCTCTTCCTTTAAAATCCTCCAGTCAAACAAATAAACAAACAAATAAAATCCTCCAGTCAACTAGTTGCAATACATATCCAGCCTTGCATTCGCCTTAAAATCACAGACATTTTTTAGGCTGAAAATACTTCAGAATTTCCCAGTGTTTGCTTTGATAGACTGGAAATTAGCAAGGAAATTCTGAGGACCAAAATTGTCAGCCATCCTCCAGGGAAAAAACCCTACATGAGCAGAGATACTTCCAGAGAAATTTTGAAAAGCAGATCAGCTGGCTTCCCATGAGCACATTAAAGTTAAGGAACTTTCAAGAACTTCACACTACCAAGGAATGATCTAATATGAAGGCATTTGTAAATTTTTGCTTCCTTTCTCAGTTGCCATGTTCCACATAAAGTGTGAAGTAAGCCCTGATGTGAAAACAGAAAATGAGCAGAACGTGTTATTCAATAAGGAAACTCTGACCATTTTCTGTCAGTTTTTCCTAAACTGCCAATTTTAAACATCATTTATTGTCTCTCCCTCCCTATCCTACCTCCCCATTTAACACTAGATTTTATTTCCTTGTTAAAAAATAGATATTAAAAAGAAAGATTTAGCTTTTGTGAAAATTGATATTGAACTAAAGAGTTTATTGCTTTCACTTATTTCTTTTCTGACTAGTAATCAGTGGTTCCCAGTAGCTTCAAGGAAAAGAGACCATGACTAGCTACTAGTGAAGTTAGCTAGTGTTTGATTTCAGTTTCGCTTTTGATGTTCCTGCTTTCCCACATGGATTTTGTAGGCCACAAGTAGCTCTATTCCTTTGTACCACTAATAGAATGTTAAGCAGGGCTGTTTATATTCTGAGTTAGTGGTGTTCTCTTGTTCCAAATAACCGCCACTTTTTAAAATAAGCAATGGTTGAAACCTTATAAAAGATTAACAGGTAACCTCTGAATTCAAATGGGACTGTTGTAACCACCACATTATTTTTTAAAAATCTTTTTAATGACGGGGTATCTGGGTGGCTCAGTCGATTAGGCGTCCGACTTGGATCTCACGGTTCATGGGTTCGAGCCCTGCATCAGGCTCTGTGCTGACAGCTCAGAGCTTGGAGCCTGCTTTGGATCCTGTGTCTCCCTTGTTCTCTCTGGCCCTCCCCCGCTTGTGCGTGCTCTCCCTGTCTCTCAAAATTAAATAAATAAACTTTTAAAAAAATAACAAAATAAAATCTTTTTAATGAAAATCATGAACATAAAAATAAGTTTCTTTTTAGCATATTTTATCTAAAGATGTTTGCTTTTATCTTCTGATTTAATCATCTAGTGGATGATTCAGTGCTAGATGCTAGACACTGGTTATAAAAAGATTAAGGATACAGTATTTGCCTCAACAAGGTCACAGTGGTTTGAGGAAGACAGACAAGGAAACAGAATTTATTTATTTTTTTTAATTTTTTTTTTTTTTTTCAACGTTTTTTATTTATTTTTGGGACAGAGAGAGACAGAGCATGAACGGGGGAGGGGCAGAGAGAGAGGGAGACACAGAATCGGAAACAGGCTCCAGGCTCGGAGCCATCAACCCAGAGCCCGACGCGGGGCTCGAACTCACGGACCGCGAGATCGTGACCTGGCTGAAGTCGGACGCTTAACCGACTGCGCCACCCAGGCGCCCCTTAATTTTTTTTTTAACGTTTATTTATTTTTGAGACAGAGAGAGACAGAGAATGAATGGGGGAGGGGCAGAGAGAGAGGGAGGCACAGAATCGGAAGCAGGCTCCAGGCTCTGAGCCATCAGCCCAGAGCCCGACGTGGGGCTTGAACTCATGGACCGTGAGATCGTGACCTGAGCTGAAGTTGGACGCTTAATCGACTGAGCCACCCAGGCGCCCCAAGGAAACAGAATTTAAATGCAGGATTATGATGCTCTTAATAGAGGTGAGCACATAGAAGGTGTGCACATAAATGTAACAATGAGGCCCTTTGTGAGACAAGGACAGACAGTGAAGTCCAGGAAGGCTGTGAGTGACTCCATGGTACAGGTAGAGTGGGTAACCCATGAGGCAGCATGAACACGGGGGAACATGAGAAAGTAAGGCACATGCCGCAATACCTTTCCCAAACTTTGCTGAGAAACACTCAGTAAAGTATCTTCAAAAGTGTTGAAAAGTCTCAAACTTAGAATAGGTAACCTCTACAAAATACTATGGCTGAAAATATTTGTTTCCTCTAAAGTAGAACATGGAGGGGGTGGGGGGATGGGTGAAACAGGGATTAAGGAGAGCACTTGTGATGAGCACTGGCTGATGTATGGAAGTGTTAAATCACTATATTGTATACATGAAACTCATAGAGCACTGTATGTGTACTAACTGGAATTAAAAATAATAAATAAATAAATAAATAAATAAATAAATAAATAAATAAATAAAGTAGAACATGGAACATTGTTATAAGATTATGTCAGTGTTGGGTGGTGCCAGTCTTGGCCCCAGCTTATTTTTCTTGGACTTCAACTGAGTGCATTGGTCCTCCTTTTCTTATTTCCTCTCTTTTCAGTTTGAGTGGGCTTCCTCCCAAATTCTGTAAATAGTTAAAAAGCCGAGAGCAAGTGAGTCTTCCTGAATCCTATAATCTGTTTGATGGGACAGCAACCCCTAAATAAGTCATGTACGGCATCTAGAGGGCTCTGTGCCCTCCCTAGTGTTGTCCCTGATTCACTCCTCTCCTCTGACAAATGCCATGGCCGAGGCTCCTGTTGCACAGATGCTAGAGGAAGAGAAGGAAGGCCTCCAGGACTCAGATACTAACCTCCAAGCTCGTACTGGGGGAAAGAAAACAATCTGCAAGCACTCACACCAAGTTACTCTTTCCTAAATATAATTCATGAAAAGACACTTTACAACTACAGAGGATTTTTAAACTTGTGTACAGTCTTGGTGATTTTTTCTTGGCCATTAGAACAACCAGGTAGCCTGCACGTTCTGTTGTAGACTCAGTTTCAAATGTTCAGTCTCATTAAACACATACACCATTCAAATGACCTGGAAATTCTCATGGTACAGCATTCATTTTGCATTTCGAGGCCATCTTTCCTACCCAGAAACAACATACAGAACATATTTATCAGCTGTGGGTATTAATATTTGGTGAAGAAAATATTATCATCATATGTCAATACTTAATTTTATAACTAACTTTTCTTTTAATTCTGCTAAAGCTAGTGCCAATGGTCATGTGTTGAAATTCCTGCATAATTTTGCAAAAAAATTCTCTAGGTGTCTTTTTGGTAAATATTTATTTACTTATTTTTGAGTATAGTTGACATACAATCTCAAATTAGTTTCAGATGTGCAACTTAGTGATTTGACAAGTTTATACATCATGCTGTGCTCACTACAAGTTTAGCTACCATCTCTGTCCTGTCACAACACTATTATAATATTATTCACTGTATTACATATGCTGTGCCTTTTATTCCCATGACTTATTCATTTCATAACTGGAAGCCTGTGTCTCCCACTCCCCTTCACCCATTTTGCACAGTCTCTCACTCCCCCTTCCCTGTGGCAACCATCAGTTTGTTTTCTGTTTTAACAGACCTGATTCTGCTTTTGTTTACTCATTTAAAATTAACAACAACAAAATATTTTTGTTAATTCATTTAAAAATATTTTTCTTTGTGGACGTATTTTAAGGCAAATCCCAGACATTATATCATTTTATATCTTTTTTTTAAAGCCTCTAGTTTTGACAAGTGAACACTGGAGTATGTAGTAGGAAAATGGTATAATGTCTGGGATTTGCCTTAAAATACGTCCACAAAGAAAAGAATGAACAGGAAGTAGGGCTGGATGAAGTAAATGTAGGAAAACCTTGATAAACCATAGAGTCTGTGGTGAGTCCACAAGGTTCACTCCATTCCCTCCACTTCTGAGAATGTTTGAAATTTTCATGAAGCCTGCAGATAACAGTGTTGCCACGGTGCTAATATATAAACATATTTTGTAGATTTTTTTTAACATAAGAATTCTAGGCTTGGGCACCTGGGTGGCTCAGTCTGTTGAGCATCCGACTTCGGTTCAAGTCATGATCTCACAGTTCGTGAGTTCAAGCCCCACATTGGGCTCTATGCTGACAGCTCAGAGCCTGCTTGAATCCTCTGCCTCCCTCTCTCTCTCTGCCCCTCCTCCACTCATGCTCTTCCTCTCAAACATTAAAAAAATTTTTTTTTTTAATTTAAGAATTCAAGGCTTAGTCTCCTACAATTCATAAATTGTTCTCATACATGCCATGTGTGCTATATTACCTTCTCTAAAATGACTGTACTTTGAATCTTTTGCAGAATGGCCTGACCCCACTCCATTTGGCTGCTCAAGAAGACAGAGTGAATGTGGCTGAAGTCCTCGTAAACCAAGGGGCAAATGTGGATGCCCAGACAAAGGTATACAAAAAAGAATGTGTCGTTTGGTGACTCCTATATGGAAACAAGTACAATTTGATGGGGGGAGAACAAATTTTCCATCATATCTTTTATACATAGCATGTCAAACATAAATCTGTGCAAAGGACACCAAAGCCTCTGGTTATAGTGTCCCAGATGCTTTATGTCTTTAATGGCTTGGGCACTTTATCCCAGCTGCCTATAGATATCCACCCATGTTAACAGTATTTATCCTTGTGATAACAAATTGGTCCTCCAAGGACAGAGTGTAAAATCTTGGACCTTTTTTAGCTTTTGTGACTGACTTTAAAATGCATCCAGAAAAATTTATCAGTAATTTGTGACCATTAACTTTGTTTAGACATAGTCTATTAAAAAAAGGATAAAATAAGTTTTATTCAGTTATTCCTCACTTGCTAAAATCTTTATGGTATGTGTGGTCACTAGCATCTCCCTCTCTCCCTCTCTCTCTCTCTTTCTCTCAAATAGCTCTCTTCAGAAAGAAAACAATACTGATTAGTATCTTATAATTACACAATTTCAAACTCAGATAAGAAAAATGGATGTTTTGTGTCATCAGACATAGGACTTCATATTAACCCCATTTCTCTGAGCATTTATTTTGCACTTAATTTTGCTACCTCTTCATGGCAAACTTGTTTTATCTACTCTAAAATATAACTCTTGTTTCTTTCCATATATCATATTTTTGACACAAAAATAAATGCTTATTAAATATTGTGAATACAAGGGCACCTGGGTGGCTCAGTTGGTTGAGCATCTGATTCTTGATTCTCTCTCTCTCTCTCTCTCTCTCTCTCTTTCTTTTCCTCTGCCTCTCTTCCTCACCCTCTCTCTCAAATTAAAAACATTAAAAAAATAAATAAATAAAGTTGTATCAAGCCTTGCACTGGGCTCTGTGCTATACATGGAGCCTGCTTGGTATTCTCTCTCCCTCTCTCTCTGCCCCTTTCTCCGCTCTTGCACACATGCTGTCTGTCTGTCTGTCTGTCTCTCTCTCTCAAAATGAAAAATTGTGAATACAAACATTTTGTATATAATATGTATAGATTCTGAGGTGTGTATATAAATACTGAAGATACTAACAAATATAGAAGTATCACCAGGAATTAGCCAAGTCAAAAGATATTCAGGGGCACCTGGGTGGCTCAGTTGGTTGACTGCCTGATTCTTGATTTCAGCTCAAGTCATGATCCCAGGGTCATGGGATCAAGCCCCCCATTGGTCTCTGCACTAAGCTTGGAGCCTGCTTAAGATTCTCTCCTCTCTGTCTCTCTCTCTCTCTCTCTCTCTTCCTCTGCCTCTCTTCCTCACCCTCTCTATCAAATTAAAAACATAAAAAATAAAGTGGCATTCAGACATCAAAATCAGACTGGATTTGCCAGACAAGCACAGAGGGAACAGCCCTGAGTAGACTACACCCTTTGGACATTGTTCGGCTGTCTGTGGCAGTGGCTGCTCCACCCATACTGTGTTCTATTAAAAAGAAGCTGCCTGAAAGAGATCTGACCAGGCAAGATCCTGTCTGTGCTTTAAAGTTTGTATTAAAGCAGTAAAGCAAGTATCATTGTCCCTGGTCAGGACAGCCTGAGGTGGAACTGGGAGGTAGGCAAACTCCCCTCTACCTCCCTTTCTGGAATTTCTGTGGCCTTGAGGTCTCCATGACCTCACTTGGTAGCCAGCTTGCTCAGCAATCCCTTCACTCTATTTCCCTTCCTTTCTAAAAATTCTCATGATCCTCAGTCTTGAGTGCTTTCCTAGGTAGCTAAGTATTTAACAGAGAAACCATTAAAGGCACTGGCAGCAGCTGGATGGTTTCTTGCTACTCTCCATTCGAAAAATAAAAGCATTTTTAATTCTAAAAAAAGAATCAGCTGAGTTTAGCTTACCATCTTTATTTTACTTATGGTAAATATATTCATCTTGTGTTGTTTTATTTACACACACAAACACAGACTTAAACACGTTTTTTGGTTACCTCTCTCTTTACAGAGTAAAGATTCCAGGAAGCACAGGCAGGGTTAAGTTTCTCCATATGTTTTTGCCCCTGCACATCCAAAGCATATACTATAATTCAGTCAGGAAGTGTGGCAATGATTCTCCGGGGCAGGTGGGGAGGCAGGACATGGTGCCAAGAGTCTTCTTGCACACGTGGCCCCTGGGCTTAAGGTTCGTAGGCCTCTACCAGGGTTTCCTCCTAACCCAGCCCACCTTAGGTCATGATCATTTTTTTACTTGGTATAATATTCATGAAGCATGTTCCCTTTCCTGCCCTTTACAAGTGATGCACTTTGAAAAGCACCTCTCGTGGCACCTGGGTGGCTCAGTCGGTTAAGCGTCCGACTTTGGCTCAGGTCATAATCTCACGGTCTGTGAGTTCGAGCCCCGCGTCGGGCTCTGTGCTGACAGCTCAGAGCCTGGAGCCTGTTTCAGATTCTGTGTCTCCCTCTCTCTCTGGCCCTCCCCCGTTCATGCTCTGTCTCTCTCTGTCTCAAAAATAAATAAACGTTAAAAAAAAAATTTGAAAAGCACCTCTCTGCCTCCTACAAATTCTTTTCCCTTTCTTTTTCTTCTCAGCAAAGATCATAGCACCAAGAAAGCCCTGAGGCTGTGATCATCCTATAGCTGAATAGAGCAGAAGTGCAGAGAGATAGGTTGTTGGGATTTGCCTTCTGATCTTGTGAATAAGTTTATTCTATGAATGTCCAAATTCTTATTGGTGAAGATGATGTCTCTAAGTAGCCTACAGTTGGAAAGTATAGTACCGTCAGATTCACTGGCTTAAATTTAAAAAATGATAAATATGAAAACATGGAGAGCACTTCTCTCTTGTGGGAAAAATATCTGAAAATCCTGGTAACAGCTTTTGCAGCCTTCCCACTGGGCTTGCTGACCTTCTCCACGTCCAGCTCTGTATTTGAAGTTCACCAAATCAGTTCAGACTAAATTGTGCTGCTGGCCACAGGGTTTAATATTTAGTGCTGTTCAGATGAAATAAAGCTATTCCTTCCACTTTTTAAAAGAATAATCTCCTGAAACATTTTATTTAGACCATCCAAATGCACTGATTCTCAGGGGTACTAATTAGCAAATTAATAGTTAAATTATATTTCTTTAAATGTGTGTAAAATAATGAAAAAAATTTATTTGATGCTCATTTCACATTCATTTTTTTGAGCTCTTACTACTTGCCAAGTTCTCAACAGGGTGATATATTCCTTGATCTCTTTATAGTCTAGAAAAGAAGACATATGATAATAAAAATAATAATAAAATAATATAGTAATAATATAATATAACAATGTATAATTATATATAATAATATAATAAAATATATTACTCACCTTCTCTGTGTCAGGTATTAATTTCTTTCCTTTATTAATTAGTTTAATCCATACAAGTACCCTAGGAGGTGGGTGAAATTAGTATCCCTGTCCCTCAGAGGAAACTGAGGTACAGACAAGTAATTACTTATACAAGGTCACATAGGTAATTGGTACAAAGCCTGAATTTGACCCCATATATAAATTAGTAATTTTAGAACTATTGGAATTAACTGAATTATTTCACAAAGGTTGGGAATGTAGGAGGGAGCTATAACTGGTTCAGTATCACAGAAACATGAGAAAAAAATGGGGGCATGTCCCAAGATACTGCTAGAAGATTAAGATTTCAGAGGGCCTGGGTGGCTCAGTTGGTTAAGCATGTGACTTTGGCTCAGGTTATGATCTTGTGGTTTGTGAGTTTAAGCCCTGTGTCAGGCTCTGTGCTGACAATGCAGAGCCTGAAGCCTGCTTCAGATTCTGTGTCTCTCTCTCTGCCCCTCCCCAGTTCATGCTCTCTCTCTCTCCCTCTCTCACATACACACACACTCTCTCTCTATTTCTCTGTCAAAAATAATAAATAATAAAATTAAGTTTTAAATAATAAAAAAAAATATTTTCAAAGATTTCAGAAGGCCTTAATGTGCCAGGCAAAGTAAGTTCAGCTTTTTATCCTGTTTGCACTGGCAAGCCATGGAAGGTTTTAAACAGAAGAGTGGTAAGATCAGACATCGGCTTAGAAAGAGCCTAAGAGATAGTGCAAAAACTAAGTAGGTCAAAGGAGTTTGGAGGAGAGGCATTTGAAGGCTGTTACTAAGGTCTAGATGGAGAATAAAGAAGACCTCTGCTTAGGGGCAGATGGGAAATTGATGAACAAGGGAGAAATTTAAGAAATACTTAAAGAAGTATTGGGGTGCCTGGATGGCTCAGTCAGTTGAGTGTCCAACTCTTGATTTCGGCTCAGGTCATGATCCCAGGGTATGGGATCAAGCTCTGCATCAGGCTCTGTGTTAAGTGTAGAACCTGCTTAGGATTCTCTCTTTCTCTCCTTCGTCCCTCTCCCCTGTGCGCTCTCTCTCTCTCTCTCTCTCTCTCTGTGTCTCTCACTGAGAAACAATGTGGTGGAAATCAAAGAACAAATCCTGGAATCAATGATGTTTTAAAAAAGCTCTTTGTGAAGATATCTTACAGTCTTCCATGGGTCTTCATCTGCCATATTATCAAGTACTCCTTAGTATAACATGTGACGATAGTCTTTCATACACATACAATAATCAACACATAAAAATTGAAAAAAAAATTTTACCTGAAATAAATAAAATCAAGGAGTAGTCATAGCTGTGAATGGGTGTGTTCACTGAGGAAGAGTATGCCAAGAGTAAGGAAGGCTAAGGATGGACTCGTAGATAGAGAACCACAGATTTTAGGAGGTTGGGAGTGAAGTGTGGATTTCTTACTCCTCTCTTCCAAACCCCGTTTGAGCAGATGCACCTAACTCAGTAAAATAAGGTGCTACGGCACCATGGATCAAAAACGCCAGAATCTCCATCTGCACCTGTTTGCTCTTCATATACAAATGCAACCTCTTGGTATTGCCTAAAGGAGAAGGCTTAACTCCCGCTTATAATGATGGTATAAGTAGGCACAGTGGAAAAAGAGGCAGAGACTGCTCAGTTAGCTGAACTGTGATTATTTCTTAGCTATTCCAGACAGAATAGTCGGTCTTTCCAAAATTGATTGCTGCTAGTTGGAAAGAATTTCTCAAATCACATCCCTCTGAGCATATTTATGCAAGGTACCATTTAATGTGGGCATTTTATGACCCTCAGTGAATGGAAAAGCCCCAATTTGGTTTCTCTAAATGCAAAATAAATCTTCTTGATGATGCACATGTACTTTTAATAAAATACTTAAATGCTTGTGGAGCACTGAGAATACCAGTGTCTTAGAGTATAACAAACAGGGAAGAGATTGGGAGGAATGAGCTCAGAGATTTAATGCATAGGTGGTGTAGAGGAGGGACCAGATCAGACAGGCCTTAATAGCCCATCACAATGACTTAGGGTTTTACTAGGAATGAGATGAGAAGCTATGACGGTGAGTAGAAATTTTACATTAAAATACTTAAAATCAGGGCTCCTGGGTGGCTCAGTAAGCTAAGCATCCAACTCTTGATTTTGGCTCAGGTCATGATCTCACCGTTCATAAGATAGAGCCTCACGCCTCTCCCTCCCTCTCTCTGCCCCTCCCCTGCTCATGCTCACGCTCTCTCTCTCTCTCTCTCTCTCTGTCCCCCTCCCCTTCTCCTTCTCCCTCTCTCTCTCAAAATAAATAAATAAATAAATAAAATACTTAAAATGATTCAATTTCTTTAAAAAATCTAATTAATAGATGTAGTACAATAGCCATTGGAAACTGCTGCATTATTGCTTAGGCACATTGACTCAAAACATGAAAAGTTTCTTAATATTTAGATTTTAAAAATATTTTCTATATGTTTTTTTAGCTTGGGATTAATCCTCTACCACTAAAGTTGGAAGTAATGTTACTTCAGTTAAGCTAATTGTACTGAGAACTGATTAGAGAAAATTATTACCATGCCTCCTACACTAAGTACCATTCTGATTTCTAATGCAGTATCCTGAGCTCCTCAGCATCAAGAAAGAAGTCTGCAGGGTGCCTGGATGGCTCAGTCAGTTAAGCATCTGACTCTTGATTTCGGTTCAGGTCATGATCTCACAGTTTGTGAGTTCAAGCCCCACATCGGGCTCTGTGCTGACAGCATGGAGCCTGCTTGGGATTTTCTGTCTTTCTTTCTTTCTTTCTTTCTTTCTTTCTTTCTTTCTTTCTCTCTTTCTTTCTTTCTCTCTTTCTCTCTCTCTCTCTCTCAAATAAATAAACAAGAAAGAAAGAAAGAAAGAAAGAAAGAAAGAAAGAAAGAAAGAAAAAGAAAGAAGGAAAGAAGGAAAGAAAGACAAAGGAAAGAAAGAGAAAAGAAGGAAAGAAAGAGAAAGGTGCCTGTAAAGTAGGCAAGTCAGTTCTGGTCACCAAAACAGGATCTTCTTCATCATGCATGGAGCAGCTTTGGGGTTTCCATATGACTCCCATACAAGTGGTTATGCTGAGCTTTATCAGTGGGAGTCCAGGCAGTGTGCGAGCACTGACAGCTCCTTTTGTGGAACAGAATGTGACCAGAGTAAGCTCTTTAGGGCATCACGTCCCTGGTGAGATGTCTTCACCTTCCACAATCAGCCATGGCCTGGCCATTCCCTTTTCAAATTCAAATATACCCATTTGTAACATGTCTTCGTCAGATGGGGCCGCTATAACAAGAATACCATAGAGTGGACAAACTTCCATTTCTCACAGTTCTGAAAGTTGGGAAGTCCAAGATCAAAGTGCCAGCAGATCCCTTGTGTGGTAAGGGACCTCTTGCTGGTTTGCAGATGGCTATCTCATACCTTCTTGTTGTAATCTTCACATGGCAGAGGGCAGAGAGAAGAGGCGAGCTCTCTCCTGCCTCTTCCTGTAAGGGCACTAATCCCATTCATGAGGACTCCACCTAATTACCTGTGGCCTAAGTACCTCCCAAAGGCCACATCTCCAAATGCCATCACACTGGGGGTTGGGGTTTCAGCATATGAATTTGGGGGGACACAGACATTCAGTCTGTAGCATGGAGTCACCATAAAGATACAATAGTGCATCGCACATGAGATACAGATCCTTGAAACCATGGACCCCCATGTTCCCCTGCCCTCCTCGTGCATACTGAGAAATGGTTTTAAAACTCTATGCTCTTCCTTGTGGTGATCTGGTGCTGCCAGTGTCCTCATAAACAGAGATTTATTGTGGGCACTGAAATGACATGGTGGTGTCTCTTGCAATGTGGCCATCTAGAAGAGTATCTGGATATCCTTATTTTAAACACATAGTTATACACACATATATATGATACATATATAATCATATATATGTGTAAAAATATATTTTTTAATAGATAGGACTTATGTCCTTCAGCGGTCAGAGGATATTAATTTGGGAAACAACTTACTGCTTTGTCTGTTAATTTGGGAAACAACTTACTGCTTTGTCTATATCAGTTGTTTTCAAATTATGGGACTCTAGCTAGTTGGGCAGCAGCCTTTAGCTACAGCATATACACCCGGATCAAGTTCATGCATCCCAGACCTCCTGAAGACCAGCCTCTTCGGCTTTAGTGGTTCTGTGCTTCCCACCTCTGTCATGCGTTCTGATGCTCATCCACTGCCTGGCATTATCATTAAGCCACTTTGTGTTTTTTTCTACCTCAGTTTTATGCTTTTAGAGAATAGAGTGTTCATCTTATGTGGATCCTGAGAAACTTAACAGGAACCCATGGGGGAGGGGAAGGAAAAAAAAAAGAGGTTAGAGTGGGAGAAGGAGTCAAAGCATAAGAGACTCTTAAAAACTGAGAACAAACTGAGGGCTGATGGGGGGTGGGGGGGGGTGGGTGATGGGTATTGAGGAAGGCACCTGTTGGGATGAGCACTGGGTGTTGTATGGAAACCAATTTGACAATAAATTTCATATATTTAAAAAAAAAGAGAGAGAATAGAGTGTTCTGTAAATCCTAGTCCACATCTGTCTGCAGAACACTCTCCCTAACCCTCCCCAGAAGCCACACCATCACTCTGTCCAGACTGCCGGCTGTGCCATGTTTACTTCCTATCTTGAAAAGTCGGTGCGAGAATAAAATGAGTTGATGCAAGAGAGAGTCCTTTGGGAAGTTCCTAACTACTTACATGTGACATGGTACTATTTTTTAGTACCCCCCCCCTCTCTCTGTCACACACACACACACACACACACACACACACACACACACACACACATATGGGGAAAACACTTATTTTTTGCCAGCTCAAAAAGACAGGTTAAATAATACTTTTGCTTCTATTTAGGGTAGCTGTTACTAAAAGTATACTTATGAGGTTTCTTTTCTAAAAAATATAATTACAGATGGGATACACACCTCTCCATGTGGGCTGCCACTATGGAAACATCAAGATTGTTAACTTCCTGCTCCAGCATTCTGCAAAAGTTAATGCCAAAACAAAGGTAAACTCTTTTCTCCTTTGTATCCACCAAAGTCATTGATTTTTGTGTCCAAGGAAGTAAATGTCCTTTCTTCCACCTTCCTTCTGCAGAATGGGTATACGCCGTTACATCAAGCAGCTCAGCAGGGACACACACATATAATAAATGTCTTGCTTCAGAACAACGCTTCCCCCAATGAACTCACTGTGGTAAGGGGGAAGGGAAGGGAAGAGGGAGGCTAAGGGAGGAGGGAGGAGATGAACCTGGATACTGGAATCTTCTTACAGTTTTTATCGGGCACCAATGTTGCTGTTTTACTTTCATTTATAGGTATAAACAGAGCATTCAGTGGAATGCAGGGCAGAGACAATAGCTATATTGTGAGCTGTCCAGAGAGAGAAAGATGTAATTAGATGTTTCATACTTAGAAACTACAAATCCATTGCCAACTAGTAGGAAATACATATATAAAATGAAAAACGTTTGTTTCTTTGATGATTTAGAACGTTAATAAGCCTCTTGGGTTCCGTGTGTAGAAGCCGAGTCTCTGCTGCGTGAGTGGGAACAGGTTAGGTGGGTTTTGTGCAAGGTATGTGTCTAATGAAATAGTGTTTTGTGTATGACAGTGGGTGGGGCCAATGAGACACTCGCCTTCTGTTTAGTATGGGCGAAACATGTGGGAGCACACAGACACTAAGACATGGGGAATGACTTGTTAATTCCTTGTCCTCATTTCCCTCTGGCCAGAATGGGAACACTGCCCTCGCCATTGCCCGAAGGCTAGGCTACATCTCAGTGGTCGACACCCTGAAAGTAGTGACTGAGGAAACCATGACCACAACTGTAAGTAGCAGATGCTGGCCCTTGTCCCCTCAGAGCCAGCTCTCAGGCTGTAGATTTTCTGGGACTTTTGGGAGATGAACCTACTTTCCCCTCTTCACAGACTAAGCGCCATGTTTCCGAATGCTGTCCCTCTCATTTCTGATATTGAGAAACTAAATACTAAAAATACCTTTTTAAAATTTGCATTAGGAACTATGGAGTTTTTCATTCCACGTGAAGCTAAATGTATGTATTCATTTGTTTTGCTGTAAAAATAGTTTTAATGAAGTGAAGGCAGAAATATTTTCACATTCTTCTTTGGCAGTGTAGGAAAGTTGAAGATAAGTTGGTTCTTTACGCTGTTGTGACTCACAAATCATAATGGATACGTTGCTATCATTGTGAAAACAGTTTTTACGTTGTTGCAAAACTAAAACATTTGGGAGAGGATCGGAATGGATTTTTATCACCACCCTCACCACTCTTCCAGTCAGCGATTGGCGTTTTCGTAGGAAAAACAATAGGATGTTTTATTAAAATTGTAAATAAATCTTTACCAGGGGGCCTTATTGCGTCAGATACATTTTTACAAGCTGCAGCCTCTAGGATAAGTCATTTCTTATTAACACCATCTGGAGCCTTTGAACTGCATCAGGATTTGGTAACTTTGGAATCAAGAGCTGATATTGCGCCATTATCACAGGCTTATTGCAGTTATTCCTGACTCCATGACTCAACACACATGCCTGAGATTGGCTCTGTACAATGTAAATTTAGGACTCTGGAACACTGGGATTTATCGACTCTGCCTCCTTGTCTCATCCACCATCTTCCGATATGAAGAAAGGCATAGTTAGCATCTGCAAACAGTTTGTGTACACAGTGCTTCACATAAAAGAACACAGGTTGAGGGTCTCTGCAGCAACCCGCTGGCTGAGTTATATACAGGGTTTACAAATTAAAACAATAAGCCTGCTGATCACAAGAGAGAAAGTGTGCTATTTGCCAAAGAGAATACAGTAGCTTCAATGGACTAGAGCAATGGTTATCAACCAGGGCACATTTCTAGCTTCAAGATACAGTTTTTATAGAGATAAATTACCCTGTATTGCTTTTATATACCTCTTGAGTATTTCATGATCTTAAAATCTGGTATTAAATTCTTGAGAAACGAGTTTAAACAAATAATGTTTATTAACCTTAATCTTAAAAATATTCCATCTAGCTCTCTGTAGAGTATGAAACAAGAGGGAGAAGGACAAGGTAAAACAATGGTCAAGTGTCACAATGCTATAAAAGATTTGAAGTCACTGTAATAAATATATAGAACTTCTTTTCCAGTGTTGGAAAATTGAAACTTGTATACTAGTTCAAAATATAAATCTTGGGGCACCAGGAAGGCTCAGTCGATTGACTGTACGACTTTGGCTCAGGTCATGATCTCATGGCTCATGAGTTCGAGCCCTGCGTCGGGCTCTGTGCTTACCGCTTGGAGCCTGGAGCCTGCTTCGGATTCTGTGTCTCCCTCTTTCTCTGCCCCTAACCCACTCATATTCTGTCTCTGTATCTCTCAAAAATAAATAAACATTAAAAATTTTTTTTTCAAAATATAAATCTTATTTATCAAATGTAAAAAACTTTCTCACCCATCAGGAAAGTTCAGAATGTTTCTTTAATATCAAAAACAGCTTGAGAAGGGGTGCCTGGCTGTCTCAGTCGGTAGAGCATGTAACTCTTGATCTTGAGGTTGTGGGTTCGAGCCCTGTGTTGGGTGCAGAGATTACTTAAAAATAAAATCTTAAAAAAAAAAGAAAAAAAAACCTTGAGGAGAAAATAAAGTTAAAGACAGAGAAAGTAAAGTGATAGCCTCAGGATATCTACTGAAAGAGAAGTGTTTCAAGGCTCTGGTTTCTAGTGAAAGACAGAAACGTATGGGAGTCAGGCCATAGCCTTCAGTGTCATCAGCTGAGTTGACTGGTAATTTCTTCAAGAGAGAGAAGACGGGACTTGTGCTGACAGGAAAGGTCCAGTTTGCCTAATGAAGTGAATCAGGCTTCCACCAAATGAAGTGGTCCCGTAGGTTAGGAAAGAGTCCATTGTTGTCCCTAAGACTTAGTCCATCATTGTGGTATTTGAGACTTTATCTCAAGCTAAGACACAACCTTGTCAACTCTGCCTTAGCAGATACATGTAACCTGGCACAGATGAGGACTGACACAGCTCAGGGTGGAGTCTGTGATCTCAAGCTCACAGGGTGGCCTGCACTGCTGGTGGTCTTTGCACAGCCAGTTGCTGGGGCCCCAGCAGCCATTGGCTCCATAAACAGACGTCTCTTTTTTCAAAACGCTTAAAGAGAAGATTCATCTTCCCCATGAGTATAACATATGATGTGGCAATTCTAAGAAAGATGCTTCAGTTAATGACATTACAGTCCTGGCAGAGTAGAAAACTGAGTAGCTAGAAGCTGACACTCAAAAGATGAATTAAGCATTTAAATTGCATTGTTTAAAATATTCAGTTTCCCTCATTAGCAAAGAACAGAGCATGTCTCTCAGATACTGGTTTCTAATACTGTTCTATAGTAAAGGGAATCAGGGCTTCCTTGGGAAATGACTGAATCCAGATCTGGAGAAGGAAATACACAAGATGAACGTCTTGTAGTGCCAAAAAGTAAGGAAGTGTCTGCTTCCACAAATAAGCAAATAAACACACACACTCACAATGATGAGTGGCCAATGGCCAAAGCTGGAACAATGTAATATAGATAGAAAGAGAGAGAGACAGACTGACAGACACACCGAGAGACTTGGAGTATAGTGCAACGTATAAAGTAAATATCCATGAGTCCATATGATATAGATAAATGAATAAATAGGGAAGAAGAGACAAATCAGGGAAAAAAATCAAACAATTTATGAAAATACCCGCAAGGAGGTAGAGAACAGAATTCTCTACTGCTTAAGTGTGGGCTGGGCATAGTGTTTTCCCTCCAGTGAAGACAGTCTGCGGAAGGGGGCGGAGAACAGAGTAACTTTACAATGGAGAAACCTAACAAGCACTGCCTCAGCCAGGTGACCAAGCCTAATACCAACGCTGGTAAATCATGTTGATAGTATATTGGCACTTTACCTCTGTGGTCTTCCTCCCCAAAACATGTGACCCAGTCCAGTCATGATAAAAACATGAGACAAATCCCAATTGAGGGACATTCTACAAAATACCTGACCAGCTCACTTCTAAACGGTGAAGGTCATTAAAAGCCAGGAAAGTCTGAGACACTGTCACAGCCAAAGGAGCCTAAGGAGGCCTGCCAGCTAAAGATAATGTGGTATCCTGATGGGTCCTAGAACAGAAAAGGGACATTTGGTAAAACCTAAGGAAATCTGAATAAAATATAGAGTTTAATTAATAGTAATATGTGAGTATTGGTTCAGTAATTGTGACAAATGTACCATAGTTTTAACAACCTAGCTTTTTTTCCAGTTGCCTTATTTAAGTATCTTCCCTTGTTCCATTAGCCTTTCCTATGCTCAGGATAAAAAGAGGACTTGTTTTACAACTAAAACATTAAGTCACTAATATTTTTTAACAAGTTATGTTGTTGGTGTCTTTGGATGGATATAATCTATATAGGTAAAAAGTCATCAAAGAGCAAGTAAAAGATTCACTAAGGTCTTTGCTCTGTAATATACAGTTCTTTAAAATTGTGTAGGGGTTAAAATGATCTTGCAAATGCATTACCTCTAAAATATTTTCTGCAAGGCATAGTTGCACAAATTAAATAATTTATACAATTTGATGTTTTGTATTTAAGCTAGGAATCAAAATGTACATATAGAAGGCCAAGACAAAAATCAATGGCTGGCATGGCACAGGAATAAAGACACAATGCTTGCTGTTCATTTGGCTTATCTTCAGCCAAGACTTTTAATGGAATGAGGTGGCAGGTTCATGAGACCATGAAAAAGTATAACAATGGACAAGGAGAGGCAATATCTCCCTTCTCTTTTCCTTTGAACAGCCTTATTATGGACCTAAATCTTTTAAGCCGGTTTGCTTTGCCACTAGAATTTGTTCACCTTGTATTTGTTCTTATCAGTGTATCTATGGTGAGGACCTTAATGCTAAGGGACAGTTTTGATGTTGTTTTATATGTGGGAGCTTCAAGATATTCAGCACATAAGTCCTGTAATAAATCAACTGATTAATTTAGAAAGAAATAGTGTCACTAAAATGTTCAGTCTGCTTACACTAAAGTACTGCTTTTTTGTTGTTACTAGACTATCATAGAGAAGCACAAAATGAATGTTCCAGAAACGATGAATGAAGTTCTTGATATGTCTGATGATGAAGGTACGAAACCCACCTTTATGTTCGTAATTAAGTGTGACTTCATATTTGTTTCCTGAAGAACGTTTATTGCAAAAATGTTTTTAGAAATGTTCATGTTTTTTGTTGTCGTATAAAGAGTATGCATTTTTCACACACTTACACTGTTCACTTAAATCATGCAGTTCGTAAAGCCAACGCCCCTGAAATGCTCAGTGATGGCGAATATATCTCAGATGTTGAAGAAGGTATTTGGAACTTTTTACTGTGATGAAATTTAACTATCAGCTTTATCTTCCATTTCCTATCTTTGAAATGTAACACTTCCTTGAGTTACTAACTTTTCACTTAACTTACAATTATTAACTTACATATCATTTAAAAGATGTGCGTTTGGAATTAGTGTCATTTCTTTGAAGCCCCTCTGCTTGAACCCATTTTCCAACTTGAAAATACAAATGTCACTATGTGAATTACTTTCTTTCTTTTTGTTTCTATTAAGCAGAAACTTGATTTTTATTGTTTACATTTGAAAATCTAGAAGAGAAAAATCTGACTAATGTTTATGCATGAAATATTTTTTAAAATAAGTGAGAGAAGGTATCTTATAGGTAAGGAATTAAATGCCCATTTTTAAGGTTTACTCTAAGCTTCATAGTAAAAGCAGCTTTTGAACTTGAACTAATAATGAAAACTCAACCTGAACAAAACTGCTTTCAAAATATAAATTTTCAATATTGATTTCATTAAAGAGATCAATATATAAATGCTGGTAGTCATACTTCATTTGCTTAAAATAAACTACTTGTTTTCTGCCTTATTTAAAAATCGATACATGTGACTAGCTCATGACATGTAGATATATCAATTAATGATATCTTTAAAAGTTACATTGGAAAGGTAGTACTTTTACAGAGCATAAATATTCTAAAGATGGCAAATTTGAGAGTTTTACTGGAATAATGAAATGTGTCCTTATAGTAGAATTTATATTATATTTATGTTTTTTTTTCTTACACCATTTGACTCTTCCAAACTACATCTATCTTCTTGCTCCCTGTATTTGCCATCTCTTGTGTATTTTTCTCATAGAGCGGACTCAATGCTGTTAGTCTTTCTCTGCGGTTAGGTAATTTTCCCTATTTTAATTATTGGTTTCAACTTTGAATTGCACAAATGTAACTGAATATCTAAACAGTGGAAAGCCTACGTAATCCAAAGTCACTTCAACGTTTCTGGCATCCTATGACTGCCTACTGTAAGTGCACTGTGGCCAGGGCGCTGCGTGCCTCGAAAAACTAATGCCCTGGTGGTCATTCAGGAACCTGGAAGGACCCGTCTCATTGTTTGTAAATGTCGTGTTGATAAATGTTAAGGGCTTTTCCTCATTTTTCTTTCCTTTTGTCTCAGCCATAAGCTATATGTTTACCACTGTTCTATCGCCAATTGAATATTTGTATCAGCTTTAGGACTTTAAGAATATTATGCTTTGCTGTCATGTTATGTTTCAATGCCTTCTTATGTAACATTTTAGGAGTAATTTCTTATGTGCAAAAGATAGAAGGAAAGTGATGTTCTCACATGGATGTGTACGCACATAAAACATGTCAGAAGTACATTTTCAAATGAGCTTTTATGAAATATGACAATCACAGACCTAAAAATTTGCTAGCTTTGACAAAATATCTCAATATTTGCATTGACGAGAGGCCAAGTTTGAATGGAAGAAATAACACTTTATATATGTGAATAACCAAATAATTTCCAAAAAGGGAGAAATTTTGAATCTTTTCATTTGAAGAGAATTCATCTAGCCATTTAACTAGAAATGACAATGATTTCTTATAGATTTATCTCAGCTTGAGATTTTGAAATTAATAAACAAATTTTAATTCTCCTTTTAATCATCTTTAAACTTTTTGGCCCTTGCTTTATGGGTGGGTCATGGGCTGTGAGAATCAGATGGCTTTTGATTTCATAATATTGTAGAATTTGATGGTGGAAGGGGTTCCTAAAAGGTCACTTGATCTGAACAATAACCTTCTATGTTGGGGTCATCTCTATGAAATCCTCTCGGGGAGATCTTTTGCCCAGATGCCTCAATGACAGAAATTCCCTAATTCCCAGACTGCTTGTTCCATTTTTAAACTCTGAGTTTAAAAATTCTTCATTTTACTGAGTGTCCTTCTCATTGATTCAGGCTTCTACTCATTGATTCAGGCTCTGATATTTTTGGCACTATTTAAAACAAAATCTGCCTCTTCTATGTGACAATCCTTGCGATATTTAAAAAATATGTTCCCTATTTCCTCTTACTCTATTTTTCTCTAATACCTCCCTTTCCTCTGCTCCCTCATCATCATGGCCAGTCACCTATGCACATTTCAGTGTGTCAATTTCCATCTCAAATTGAGGTGACCAGAATGGAACACAGCATTCCAGGTACAGTCTGATCAAAGCAGAGTAATGCAGGGCTATTGCTTTGTCCATGGATGATACTAAAAATCTATTATTGAAGATTAAAATGTTTTCAAGGTTGGGGCACCTGGGTGGCTCAGTCAATTAAGAATCTGACTTTGGCTCAGGTCATGATCTCATGGTTTGTAAGTTCAAGCCCTGCATGGGGCTCTGTGCTGACAGCTCAGAGCCTGGAGCCTGTTTTGGATTCTGTGTCTCCCTCTCTCTCTGCCCCTCCCCTGCTTGAGCTCGGTCTCTGTCTCTGTCTCTGTCTCTGTCTCTGTCTCTCTCTCTCTCTCTCTCAAAAATGAATGAACATTAAAAAAAAAATCAAGATGTTTTTGAGGTTATAATACCCACTTAATTTGACTCCTGTTAACATTACTATCAGCTGATGTTCCTAAATTTTGCTTATGTGAGTCCCGATAAGCCATATCTGCCTTATCATGTATTTACATGGTTCTGTGCTAAATAAACTAGTGTTTCTGTATTATTCCAAATCCCAAAACAAATCCCTTTGAAATTTTAATTCTAAAAGGACCCCTCCAACTTTAATGATAGCTTTTACTTCTGACTCATTTACCATATAGTCTTGCCACTGCTTTGCTACTTGAGGTGGATTCTGAGTTGCCGTACAGACTGTGGCAAATGTTTATTTCCATGTCACCACAAGGTGTTGTGAATATCTTTCTCTAAAAACCAGTAAGAGATCATCACACTGGTATCCTATGTTACTGAGGATATCAGCAGGTTTTAGAAGAAAATAAAAATGAAAAGCGATATACACTGCCAGTGTTTCCCAAGAAAGAAAAAGAGAATGAGTTTGCAATATGGAAAAATATAATTTTAATCCTGTATTCTAAAAATTGGTAAATATTAAGGGAATAGTGTCAACAGTAGTCTTTCTAGCCCTTCTCCTTTTTCTTCTTTGCTTTCTCCTTCTCTGTCCCCTCTCTCTTTTGTCCACTATGCAAAATTAGCATAGGTAAAAGAATGTGTGCATTAATTTCACACACTAAAAAAACCAAGAAAACAAATCTAGATAATGTTATAAGTTAATGATATAGGGGAACAATGGAGCCAAGTCACAGAGTAGAATAAAGGCTGAAGTATCAGCAAAGCAGAGCAATAGAAGGAAAGGCGATAAAGCAGCCTTCTCTAACTCACACATTACCCAGGCAGAGCTCCTAGACAGTCAGACTGATCCACAAATATCTTAATGCCCCACTATCTTCTTTCCCAGAAAATATGTTACATGCATGTACAATTAATATACATGCAAAATTAATGCTGGTTCTGGTGCCAGTTACATTCTTATGTTTGTAACTCAGTTTATAATTTAAAAGAAAGAAAAGCAAAGATGAAAGAAGGAGAGAGAAGAGGGAGGGAGGGAAGAAAGAGAAAGAAGAGAGAGAGGAAGTAAGAAAAGAAAGAAGAAAGAAGCAAGAAAAGAAAAGAAAGAAGAAAATTGAGATTAAGTTTCAATCTGTCTTCTCTTTTGGGTCCCCCCT
The DNA here is from genome assembly GCF_018350215.1 of Panthera leo. NCBI lineage: Eukaryota > Metazoa > Chordata > Mammalia > Carnivora > Felidae > Panthera > Panthera leo. The sequence continues at coordinate 21,463,743 of NC_056689.1, read as the reverse complement.
CCCAAGAGATTTTAGAGTTGGCTTTGGTTCAGTGCTGACTTTAAATTGTAAATTCCTATAAAGTATATTTTATAAATTTTTAAATAATGTATAAAATGTTGTTTTAGCTTGCAGAGTTCTAGTGAGTTGGGTAATTGTAACAGAGTTAAAGAGCCATAGATGGGACATAATGAGAAATGCAATTAAACCATGGAAAGTAGACCAAAAGCAGCTCTGTGAAATAGAACTCTACTGAACAGGTTTGGGAGATAACTGGGTAAGACTGGAAAAAATTGCTTAATTCTTAGCTACTTACAATTTTGCTAGGGCTGCAAAATCTCTCTCGGGATCTAAGGCAGACACTGAAAATTAAAAGGAAAAAAAGAAGAGGCTGAGTATACATGTGGTCAAATAATTATCAGATAGGTAGAGGTTTGAGATAAAATGCCATCAGATGTTAGTGACATGAGGGGTGAGGAGAATCAGGCTCAGTCACCTCTGTGCCAAATTCAGTGCCCAGTGAACTGAATCAGTCATGTAGCCTATCCTCTCCACTATACTGATGAGGTAGCAAAGCCCAGATGAATGTTGAGTGGCTTGCCCACCCGGGTTAGTGGCAGAACTGAACAGGAAGACGATCAGACAGTCTGGTTCTAGAGCTTCTCTTTCATTGCTACTCTAACATGATCTCTTTTCTTATACACAGAACCCAAGAATGTATTATTTTTAAGCTTCTAAAAGTTTTAAAAAGGGAAATATTAGGGAAAGGGACAGATTATGCTCTTGGATATTATCACAAGTAATAAGAATTATTTTGTAATGAGCTCGATGAGACTATTGTAGAAATAGTTTACTTTCTCCTGATCATCCTGGTAAAAGAAATATGCAGACCTAGATGCAAATACAAGTAAAATAAATAGACATGGAATTTAGAGTAGATTTTAAAAACTCAAAGCAAGGAATTTTAATAAACATATCGGAGTCTTCTCAGGAGGGAGTAAGTCGAATTTGAATGGCACAATCTGAAACTCAAAAAAATTACTTCAGGAGACATGAAGATGGATATCAAGGGAACCACCAGAAAGATGCCCTTTTAGGACCTCTTCTCACAAATGCCTAGGACTATCCTGCTACCCTAATCCCCTGTCCATCCTAATAAATAAGTCAGGCGATGAAGTTTTTAGCTTTATAGGTCAGGAAACAAGCCTTGGAGACTAGCCTGACCCAGGTGGTCCAAGGGAGTGGTGGTGGTTGTGCAGAAATTGTTCTTTACCTGAAATGTTATCATTTTACAAATGATAACATCATAAATCCTGCCTTTGCCTGATATTTCTCTGCTTACAATTGACCTTTCAAACAGACCTTATATAACTGCAAGCTTCCTTCAGTGATAAAGTCAAAATGAAATACCACAAGCAGAACCCAAGTCTTATTCTCTGTTACATCCCCAGAACCTAGCACAGTGCCTGGTACACAGGAGATGTTCAATATGTGTTAAGGTGGTTGCACCACAGTGGAGGGAGACTCAAAGAAAGGAGAGTTTTACAGGTTTCTGAGAACTGGCAGGATAGAGAAAGTTTGCCTGCTGTGTCCCTCTTCCTTCTAACAAACACCTTCCCACTGAGACAGTGCTGGGCTATGTATCGTGTCAATAAACAGCTTTATAATGACTCTCCTAAGGTATATCTGCATCTCAAAGAATAGTTAACAAATTTAAAATAATTTCCAGTGAAAGAAAAAGAACTGTTAACTGGGGCAGAGGCCTTTATTCTAGTTTTATTTAATTTATTTTTTTTTAATTTACATCCAAGTTAGTTAGCATATAGTGCAACAGTGATTTCAGGGGTAGATTCCTTAATGCCCCATACCCATTTAGCCCATCCGCCCTCCCACAACCCCTCCAGTAACCCTCTGTTTGTTCTCCATATTTAGGAATCTCTTAGGTTTTGTCCTCCTCCCTGTTTTTGTAACATTTTGTTTCCCTTCCCTTATGTTCATCTGTTTTGTATCTTAAAGTCCAAAGGTCTTTGTTCTAAAACACAGTCCATCCTATCTTTGGTATGCTATCTTTGGTTTTGGAATTGTTGAGTGATTTTCCTCCACACCATCCACCTACCTAGCTACATACCTGACATTTCCATCTAGATTCTCATAGACATCTTAACTCATCATGGCCTGGACACCTGCTCCAAACAGTGTCTCCTCCCGCCTTCTCCATCTCAGTAAGTGGCTCCGTCATGCAAGCCAGCTCTGAGGTTCTGTGTAGTATCCCTTTTCTTAGCACTCATGCCGGGTCCCTCGGCAAGTCCTATCAGTTTTCCAGAACCCATCTCACATCCCTCTTCTCTGCCTCCCCACTGCCACCATCCTCATCCAATCCCACATACTCCGTTCTCCTGTGGACTACTGTAGGAATCTCTGTACACAGGTCCACATGTTTCCCCACAGACTTAGCTTTCTGCACAGAATACTCAGCAATCTTTTAAAAAATATAAATTGCATCATATCATTCCATTCCCCAGCTTAAAACACTCCAAAGCTTGGGGTGCCTAGATGGCTCAGTCAGTTGAGCGTCCGACTTTGGCTCAGGTCATGATCTCGCAGTTCGTGAGTTTGAGCCCTGCTTCAGGCCTGCACTGACAGCTCAGACCCTGGAGCCTGCTTCAGATTCTGTGTCTCCCTCGCTCTCTGCCCTTCCTCTGCTTGTACTCTGTCTCTCTCTCAAAAATAAGTAAACATTAAAAAATAAAAATACACTCCAAAACTTATAGTTACGTTTTTAAAATTCATTCACGTGGTTGCATATTATCATCGTTCACTTGTTTGTATTTCTATATAATATTCCACTGTGTGCCTGTACCATAGGTAAGTTATCCATTCCACTTGGAAAAGGGAATGCGGGTTGTTTCCAGTTTGTATCTGTCCCCAGGTACACGTCTGCGTATATTTCTGTAGGGTATAGACCTATGACTGTAGTTGCTGGGTTGTACATTATGCAGAGACAACAGAATTAATCAAAGCCAGGGAACAGTAAACTAGGATTATAAAATTAGTGAGGCTATTAAAAAAAAAAAAAGGAAGGGAAAGAATGTTATAAAGTGATTACCATGAGAGAGGGAGGAGAAGGCTGCGATTGGGATAGGATATATTCTAGTTGTTGACCTGGATGCTATTTATTTTGTAACAGTTTGTGAAAATGTACATTTACATTTTATGTACTCACCTGCCTGGTTGCTGTATTTGATGATAAAAGTAGCCAGCCCCTCTAAATAATGTACAGTATAAATACAAAACTCAAATGAAAACCTCCCAAGGCTTTACACTGCACTTGAAATAGAACTCGGGCCCTTCCATGGTCAGTGAGTTCGGTGTAATATGACTGTGGCTACCTATTTTCCACCGTCCACTCAATCACTTTTTAACTTCGTCCTAAAACTCATCTCAAGGCACTAGTCATTAATATACAGGCCAGTGGTAATTTATATTACCTATATTAATAGGTATTATAAGTAATGCCTATATTAATATACAGGCTAGTTTTGAATTTTCCTGCCATGTGGTCTCTAACTACTCCACCCTGCCTCTGTAGCACAGAAGCAGCAGGAGACCATACCAGGACAAATGAGCATGGCTGTGTGATGATAAAAATTGTTTTAAAAAATAGGTGGGAGGTGGGGTGCCTGGGTGGCTCAGTCAGTTGAGCATCCGACTTTAGCTCAGGTCATGATCTTGCTGTGTCTCCCTCTCTGTCTGCCCCTCCCTCACTCATGCTCTCTCTCTCTCTCTCTCTCTCTCTCTCTCTCTCAAAAATAAACATTAAAAGAAATTTTTTTTAAAAATAGGTGGGAGGCAGATTCAGCCCACAGACTGTGGTTTACCAATCTGTGGTTCATTTTTTTCATTTTCTTTTAATGTAGACTGTTAGCTGCATGGGAGTAGACCTGTCTTTATCCCTGTCCCATCACTTAGGACACATACAGATAGGCCCTCTTCTATGGATGTGCCCACTGGCTTAAATCCACACATTTACTTGTGTCTGTCCCCTGACAGGATTCCATATAAATGAACACTCAAAACATCATAAACAAGGTACTTACCAGAGCATGCGACTCTTGATCTTGGGGTTGCAAGTTTGAGCCCCACGCTGGGTGTAGAGATTACTTAAAAATAAAATATCTTTAAAAAAAATAAACAGGTACTTACCATTTACTGAGCCCTTTCTATGTGCCAGGAATGAATCTAAATACATTTCATGAATTATGTCATTTAACCTTCACAGTAACCTCAGAGTTAGAGCCATTAGATGTGGAAAATCAGTTCCAGCAAGGTTAACAACCTTGATCAAGATTACACAAATCAGTGCAAGGGATTATATGCAAATCCCTGTCCTAACCTCTTCTCCAACATCCATGGTGCCTGGTAATTTAGATAACAGCCCCACAACTGTTGGATTTTTGCACATTTTAAATGAGATCATGTATAAAGGGATCTCAGTGAATGTTAGTTACAACGTACTTTATCTTGCTTAATTTTCTCAATCACTTTGAGAAATTATTGGTACTATTATTATTCCTGATTTACATTTACTATTTTTTTTATTTTTTTAAATGTTTATTTATTTTTGAGAGAGACAGAGACAGAGCACGAGCGGGAGAGGGGCAGAGAGAGAGGGAGACACAGAATCCAAAGCAGGCTCCAGGCTCTGAGCACAGAGCCTGATGCGGGGTTCGAACCCACAAGCCGTGAGATCATGACCTGAGCTGAAGTTGGACGCTTAACCGACTGAGCCACCCAGGTGCCCTAATTTACATTTACTCTTAATCTAAAGTGTTATTTGTTGTAATTTATGTTAAGGAATCTGGGGCTCAGAGGGTTTAAGATGTTTGTTCAGGTTCACATAGTCAAAGAAACTGGAGTTTGAATTTAGTTCTTTTACTCTTTCTACTCAAATTAGATGCGATAGAAAACAATAGATAAAAGTGATAAAAGTGACAAGGAAATTCAAAAGAATGAGAGATACTAAAGGCCTCAGGAAGAAAGCATTTCAAGGAATAGATAGAATGTGGACAAGTAGAAATTTGGGGGCAGGTGGAAAGAGGTGTTCTAAGTGCAGAAAGTGTCAGAGATGGGGCACCTAGCTGGCTCAGTTGGAAGAGCATGCGACTCTTGATCTTGGATCACGAGTTTGAGCCCCACATGGGTGTAGAGATAACTTAAATAAATAAAACTTAGAGAGAGAGAGACAGGAAAGCAGAGGACTTCACAGAAGAACTCAGCACAATGGGGCTTGGGAAACCAAGCACCGGTCTGAATGAGGACCCCGGGAAATGTCATAGGGAGGATGAGAAGCAGTTCTAGAAAACTCCAGGCACATTCTCATGTACAGAGAAAGAGGAATGCCAAGGGATATGGAGAGAGAGCAATGAGGAAGAAAACCAGAAAAGGCGGGAGATTCCCTGACAGGGTCCAGTCAGCTGAGCACAGGTAATCTGGGATCCCTGGGGATCTCAGGCAGCTGCCGCCTCCATGACATTGTGGATGTAGACACAGAATAGAGTAGTTCTAATGGAGTGTGTGCACTTTTTCTCCCAAGAAGTCGTGACAGGATGAGTAGCTGGAGTGGCCTGTGGAATGAAACAGACACAAGGATTGATGGCTGGGAATTAGCATGCTTATTGATTAAGGACAATAGGTGTTTTTTTAATCTGGCCAAAACAAGTTGTAATTTTGAATATGCTTTCTTCTCCCACCCTCCAATTATTTTAGTCCCTGCCCATCTACCTGGAAAGTCTGACCTGCTTCTTATGGAAGTGGGTCCTAATCTGACCACCCCTAACCCTTTCCCTTCACATTGGGAACCGTGCTGCAGAGAGAAAAAAGCGGAGCATCAGCACTGGGAATGGACAGGGAAGGGAAGGCAGGGCAGTGCAGAGAGCTGGGAATAGGAGGGTGTGGAGAAGCAAGGCAAGATGCTACACACGGGAAGGGGTGCTTTGACGACCTGGGCCAGAACCAAAATGAGGACAACTGACAGCAGACCCCACCTGTCTTTACCTTTTAAGCACACATATTTCAGGTGGAGGTAGGAAATATATATAACATGCGGAAGAGGCCAAATGCTTGCTCACAAAGCATAGGAGCTCCTGATACTCCTTTATTCCTAGGACAGTGAATATGTTCCTGTTGTGCACACACTGTCCTTACACACCTAAGTAAGGAACAGCTGTCACTACTGAGGTCTGGATTTTGGGTTGAAGCTAGACAAATAGCCAACAAAGAATAAATACAGGAAAGAATCAATTGGCATGATGGACATGAGCACCTTGAATTAAGCTACCTAATTTCTCTCTAAGTGAGAACCAACATTTTAGTGCCTGATTTCACTGGGCTAGTTTGTGGCTAGTGATTTATTCATTGTCTAGTCTTGTTTACAAGGAGCATAGATTTTAGATAATGAGAACAGGGTAAGTAACCTTGTACTTCTTTCTACCTGCTTTCTGTCTCTAGTCTCAGAAGTTTATGTGACCAAGTCAGTGTCATCTTACTGAGATGACAGAGGGCAGTTTCTGGATGAGAGTTAAGGTATATTGATAAGAATGATAAGAATATGAAAAAGTTATAGTGTCTGTCCCAACATTGTCTTTTTCTACCTCTTCACAGGAAGGACACTGAAATCGTTTTCCTTTCTGGGATGAGTTTGTTTATTAACCCAACCAAGATCACAGGGGACATTTTTCATTGCTACATCTGGAAGAGTTCCAAGACTGAGTCATGCATGCTTATTTAGAAACTATATCTAGCTTGGATTAAGGAACAGTTTAAAAACTGTGATCCAGTTTTTAAAAAGAAGCACATCTAGCCACAAAGAATAGAATAATGTTTGAGAGTAAAGAATCAAATGGACTTTGTTTACTCTTTAAAACAAAACAAAACAAAACAAAACAAAAAAAACTAGCCTGAGCAGAAAGAGTCATTTGTTCTGTGGGATAACAGCAACTTGTTCTTGTTGGTTAAGAGATGTGCAAACTTTGCCAGTCAAGCCTGATTTCTCTTTGGCCACCTGGGAAGGCTGGCTCTTATGAACACCTAGAGCTTGGGAAAAAGCAGGCAGAGTGTGGCACATGGCTTCCCACAAGAAGTACATGAACCCCTTAATGACACACACTTCCTTAGCCTTCTTAAGACCACCTATTTCACCCACTGCTCATCTAACTGTTGTCTCAACTTACCCATTGTTCTCACATATTTTGAGAAGGAAAGCAAGAAAGCATTATATATATTCCAGAATGTAGTTGGTAAACTGTTTTGAAAGAACCTAGTACCATTGCTAGGAGATGCTGGAAAACAAAAGGCTCAAGGGAAGGCCCAGCATCTGCTGCTTCCAGGCTGAGGGAGGGAGCTCTGTTCTTTACCTGGCCTGGGGCTGCAGCCTCTCCCGGAGCCTCCACCCCTTCTCGAAGGTAATGGAGTCCTGAGCTGGGCCTCCAGCCTAACACGGAAGAGCCTGTGCCACACACACGACCTCTTCACCTGCGTGGAGCAATTGCACGAGCCGTATGTCACTCCCTCTTTATCAGTCTGTCAGATATTCACAGGAAACCTTGCTTAATCCAAGCTCTTGCCCCAAACTACAAAATGAAAGGTGAAATACGTGCAGATCTGGAATCTGAGTAACTTCCCATTGCTCATTGTGTAACTCTGGGATCGAATCAGACACTGAGAACGAGACCGAGTGCATCAGGCTTCTAATATTACCACACTCCTCTTCCATGCGTTTCCCGCTCCCTCGCTTTTTCTGAGACTAAAAATATCAGGGGAAGGAGAGAAAAGACTTGTGAGCAAAATATAGTCATTTGGATTCTCCATGCTGAAAATTTATTGTCTAACATGAGGGGAGACAGACATCTTTTGATTAATGCTTTGCGTTGATGGAAACTGTTTTCTCTTCAAAGTTATCTGTATTTTATGTCCCTTATTTGAACCTTCAAAAAATAAAATATGCTGAGTCTTATTTGTCTCATCTCTAAATGGTTAATTATACCACATGGAATTGCTGAGAAGATGAAAAGAAATAACATACTAAGCATGTAGAACAGTGACCAGCATATAGTAGGTGCTCAATAAACAGCTGAGTCTTTTTTTTTTTTTTCTTGTTTTTATGAAACAGGCAAATATCAGTGAATCCTGCTTCCTGCTATAGGATTAGAATTAGGATGGGAGAGGGGTTCCTGGGTGGCTTGGTTGGCTAAGCATCCTGACTCTTGATTGCAGCTCAGGTCATGATCTCGAGGTTCGTGAGATCGAGCCCTATAGCTAGCTCTCTCTCTCTCTCTGTCTCTCTCTCTGCCCACCCCGCCCCCACTCTTACAGTTTCTCACTCTTTCTCTCAAAGTAAATAAATAAATATTAAAAAAAAAAAAAAGAATTAGGGTGGGAGAAGATGAGAGGAAGAGGGTTTGGGTCTCCAGTTTGTGTTTGTGTGTGTGTGGGGGGGTCAAATAAAGTGATTGCATTTTCACCCCCCCAAAAAAAAAAAAAAGAATTAGGGTGGGAGAAGATGAGAAGAAGAGGGAGAACTTTGAGGGTTTGGGTCTCCAGTTTCTGTGTGTGTGTGGGGGGGGGGGGGTCAAATAAAATGATTGCATTTTCACCCACTGATGGACATACAGTGGACATACAGTTGCTTGTCACTTGGATCGCAATGGTTATTCTATAATCCAACTTCAGAGACCCTAAAAACATGGCCCAACATGGCCATCACTTCCCACAACTCAGTTGACTCTCACTTTAGTAAAATTGGCTGCTTGCTGTTCTCAGAACATTCCCATCCTTTCCCTGTCATGCCACATCCACTGGCTGGGATGGCCGACTTCCCACTTCCACTCCTCTCTGCTTGTCTTTACTCACACACCTCCATTCAACATCTGCCACATCTCCTCAGTCCAATGTGATGCCCTCTTCCTGTGAGCTCTTGGATACTTTCATCATTTCTCTTGCACATCCTCTGACACTGGTGTGGTGGTGAAGAGCTTGGGCTCTGCCACCTAACTGTGTGGCTTCTAATCCAGACTCTACCACTAACTAGATATGTGAGCTTTGAAAAATAACGGAACCTTTCCATATCTATGTCTTCATCTAGAAAAGGGAAGTAAGAGTATTTGCTTTGTGGGGTTGAGAAGTAAATGAGACATGTGTATAAGTGCATATGAAGTGCTCAGTTAGCACAGTGCTTCACACATGCAAAGCACTGAGTAAAGTATGGAGTAGTAGTATAGTATTTCTATTATTGTTTGTGTTTTGGTCTTAGCTTCTTTATCGGAGACAAAATGCCTCAAAGGCAGTAGTTGGCTTTACTCATAGCAGATCCTAGTCTGGGGCTCTACTGTCTCACTGCCCAAAGTGTGGTTTGCAGTCACCTGGGAGCTTGTGATACATGCAGGATCTCAGGGTCTGCCTCAGACCTGCAGAATCAGCATCTACAGTTCTACAAGGTTCTCGGATGATGCAAACATACACATGGCAATTTAGAAACACTGCACTCAATTCTTTGAATTCAGTTGCTGAAGCTATGTCAATTACTCTAGAAATTCCCACCAGGAAAATAGACACTTAATTCTGCAGAATCAATACTGCCATTAGATAACTGTCATTTATTTGTAAGCATCCTTTAAAACAGTGCGATTTTGGACCAGAAGTGATTAGGACCAGAACTTGGGAACTTGTGTAATTGTAAATTTTCAGGTGATTATAATGCATCCTACAGGTTGAGAACCACCATTTTAGAACAATGGGAAGCTACTACAAGTACCACATTAATAATGTGTATCTCCTTCCTCTTGCCTTGTTGTTTTATTTTTTCTGGTCCATCTCTTAAATAGTAAGGTTGAATATCGTAACTAAGTTTTCTCTCCACATTTGCCAAATATTTGCTGGTGCACATACACATCTTAATATCTACCTGGCAGACCTGTGTATGTCCAAATACCAGTTCTGCTGTATGGAACACAGCCTATCTGATTTATCTGCAGTCCCTGTATTTTGTTTTGTTTTATTTTGTTAATTTTATTCATTTTTTGAATAGGTGATAGATGCACATGGTATAAAATTCCCAAGGTACAAGAGTTTACGGTGAAAAGTAAGTCTCCCTCCTTCTCCTCACTCCAGTAATATAGTTGCTATCTCCAAAGGCAATCACTGAATTTTCATTGCACACATTTATTGAGCACCAACTATGTGCCAGGCATTGTTCTGGGCACTGGATATGGACCAAAACAGACAAAACTTTGCCCTCATGGACCTTACATTTTGGTTACCAATTTCTTGTAGTAGTTGTTCAATAACATAGTGTATTACAATGGTTAAAAGTAGGGCTCTGTAGTCAGACCAACTGATTTTGAATCCAGTTTTTCTCATATTCTAAGTGATCTTGGGTTATTTACCATTGTGAACTGGGTTTTCTTTATATTGAAATGGAGACAATGATTCTATTTTATAAGGTGGATTTGAGAATTGCTTCAGATCATACTTACAAAGCACCATACAGTGCCTGGAACATAGTAAATGCTCAGTAGATAAAGTGTTGACTATAATGGTGTGATCTCACTCTATTGTTCTGTAATGCAGACTAGAAATGCTTAAAGGATTTATTTTCCCAAAAGTTTTCATTTCTTCTCTTTGCTATGTGATGATCAAAAAAATCACCTTTTTTCAGAATAAGTGTGCTAAATATAAGCCTAAGTTTTGATCATTAACTAGTTGCCTACAAGACCATTTGCTAAGTTCTGTTAAGAAACCAACTCCTAATAAATCACTAGAGCATAGGTACTATGTTCCTCTGTATTCTTTCTGATCTAGCTTTTTTGTAATCCCATGTAATTTGAAGGTTTTCTACTATCAATTCATTTGAAGGTGTTATGTATTGTTACTTGCAACTCTATAAGTTTACAAAATACATACCTTGAGAAGAAAATTCTGCATTTCGTAGCAGGGAAATAAAGCACTTCTGAGCAAAGTTTCAGACAATATAATTTGGTACACTTACCTTAAGGAAATTTCTTTATGATTCTTGTCTCCAGACAGATGGGAAAACAACTTTCAACCCCTAGAAAAGCAACAAAAGTATTCCTTGGTGATGATCTTAACATGGAAAACATTAAAAAAAAAGTTACATGTAAAAAAAGAAAGGAGAAAAGAACTCCTAGGGCATATGAAACACTTTCAAATATCAGGCCAAGAACTGTTTCCTCTGTTCAGCATAAAAAGGATATTAGTGGGCACAATGAAAGATTGCAAGGAATTGGGTTCGGTATATTCCACCACATGCTGACCTGAACCATTGACTTGGAATCTAAAAAGAGTGAGGGCTGGGGTGCCTGGCTGGCTCAGTCAGTGGGGCATGCAACTATTGAGCTTGGGATTGTGAGTTTGAGCCCTATGTTGGGTGTAGAGATTACTTAAAAACCTAAAAATAGGTAGGTAGGTAGGTAGGTAGGTAGGTAGGTAGGTAGGTAATAGATATAGATGAATGATGGAAAGAAAGAAAGAAAGGAGGATACATCTATCTGACCAACTACAGTCCTGATAATCATTTTATATATTCTTTCTTTCTCTCCTTTGTTCTTGATTCTATTTTGCATGATTTCCTGGTAGTCAAAGGGTGTGGATCTTTGAAAGGTTGATTGTGGTATGAGAAACTTTTTTCTTAACCTAGTCATGATAGGAGGACCAGGAAGAGGAGATAGCTGGAAAATTGAAGTGAAATCCTCTGAATAGCTTTTATTATTTGGTGAATGGTGGGATCACAATAGATTGGGGTGTTTTGTGTTCTTCTTTAAACATTACATTTCCAGTCTCTGGTATTTTATTATCAGAAATGGATTAACAATGAGAACTTCAGTGCTCATAATTTTAAGAGGCACAAAGTCAATACTAAATAGATGAGGCTTCCTCTAGTGGCATTTACCAGTGTGGTCTTCCTGGACTTGGTCTGTGCTAATTGAGTAGCACACTACAGAGCTGACTCTTAATTCACTAGGGATGCATTAAGCAATCAGCGTGTGACCTCTTTGGCCGACTTTTGGACCTTGTCATTTCTCATTCCTCTCTGTTTTCACTGCTTACTACACTGTGACAACCTACCTCAATATTTTAATTATTCATCTCCCATGGTTGTGTGGATTCATTAGGTTCAGCTGGATTCTTGAGATCTTTGCTGAGATTACAGTCAGATAGCAGCTGGGGTGGGAGTAATATGGCAGAATGTTCAATGTGGTATCTTCATTCATAGTCTATCAACCCCACTAGGACGAATGGAACATCTGAGCACTAACTGGGCCTCTCTCTATCTCTTTCCATGCTGCCTCTCCTTACGGCCACCTTGACTTTCTTTACATCATGGTGGTCTCATGGTAGTCAAATTTCTTACACTGGGATTGGCTTCCCCCAAACTAATGTTTGAAAGAGACTCAAGAAGAAACTGCAAGGTTTCCTTGAACTAAAACTGAAACGGCATGCAAAATCACTTCCCCTGCACTTTATTGTTCAAAACTTGACCCAGCCCAAATTCATTTAAAGGCAGTACACATGAATATAAGAGACATGGTTCATATATATATATATATATATATATATATATATATATATATATATTTCAACTAAATATGTTTGATATTATAACAGAGCTGTCCAGTCATAGAATTACCTTTGTTAGCTTATCTACATTTGGGCATGTTGGTCAGAAGCTACTACCAATCAAAATATTTTTGGGATTAGAGACAGTTAACAAGTCACCCAACACAACTCATGTCATGCTTTTCGAAGTTTTGGTATACAAAATTATAGAATATTTTGATTATTGAAAGGAGAGTGAGTTTGTTCTATTATTATTCATTCATTGAATCAATCAACAAATATTTGTTGAGTCCATATGAGCCAGGCCTTGTGTTACATGGTACAAAGCAGAGACATTTGCTGCTGTGGTTGGATTTTGCCTTTACCACTATCAATACTAGCAATCTAAATGCTAACTACATGAGTTCATGAATTCAGATGTTTGGGCACTAGACAAAGCTGTGTTACAGAACACTAACAGAGCAGGTTAAGTCCTTTTTCTGTGCATTATTTCACTTAATTCCCCACAAGAAGGCTTCGGCTGGAAGGCAGCGTTATTATCCCAGTTTTGTAAAGGTTGAAACCGTGACTCAGGGTAAACAGTGCTCCAAAGGTCAGCTAATTAGTAAATGACGAAGCCTGGATTTGAATCCAGAGCACTAACTGTGCAAAACTGCTTTAAAATAATACCATTGCCTTTGTTTCTACTTGCCATGCCTTTTGAGAAATGTTTTCACCATGTGGTAAGGCTATTTTAATTAATCTTTGGCCAAATATATTGACAGCTCTCACCCCATTTCATCTCTGGGCTTCTTTTGGTTTCATAGTGACCATTTTTGAAGTTTAAGAAGGATGGGCAAAGAAGAATAGAAACTTAACCTTATTACCATTTAACTGTATACCAAGCCATCAAGTTTGACTTGTCAGAAGAGTGCTATGTTGCCATTGCCAAGGCACATAGATGCAGAGACGAGCACATTACCTACCTCTTTATTTTCCTCGCCCATCCCCCTACTCACCTCCTCTCTGGTAACCACCAGTTTGCTCTCTGTATTTAAGAGTCTATTTTTTTAAACCATACTCTTTAATAAAAGCAATGATGAAATCCAAAAATATTTATTGGGCACTTGCAATATGCCAGGCTCAGGAAAATTTGGTTCCTAATCTAGGGAATCTCACTCTCCAGTGGGAGAGACTAAACAGATGTTTTCACCGGCAGTACACTCTGATAAGGGAAGCCCACATGCAGAACCACTAACTTAAGATGGTGAGTACAGGATGGGAGGAATTTTAGAGTCAAAGATTGGAGAAGTAGAGGGGTGAAGGTTCCATCAAGAGTGCACCCTATGTGGTGGTTCAAAGTCTAAAGTGTTTCAGGAATTCTAGGGACTGAAATAATTCTGTTTGACAGAAGGGCAACAGGTGTGGAGGAGTGGCCAGAGAAAGAGAAAGACTGGCCAAGAAGTCAAAAGGAAGGAACTTGTTCACTGCAGCCCTTGTTAGGGAGCTTGAATGAGCAACAGTCGTTGAATGAGGTTTCGCTAAGCAGTTTGGATTTTAAGTGCAGATGTGGAAAACAGATTAATGTTTAGCCCTTTTATCCATTCTAACCATGACTTCCCCTTCCATTCTTTACAAAACTGAAAATTTTTCTTTTGCTTGGGAGTATTTTTCAATATGTACCAGGCATTATAAATGGCTTTCCTTCTATCGCGGCATAATTACAGTGCTGACTACAGTCAGTCTCGTCAAATTAAAGCACCAGGTCTCCAATTGTCTTAATATTAGATGAGCCATTGATTCATTGATTGAGGCATTTATCCAGGAAAAATAAATCTGTACCCCACTTCATCAGTTATACAGATTCAAATTTCTGTATCTTTAGATAACAACCCAAGAGATAGAGACCCAATCAGAAAAAAGTACCATATGCCACTGATTTCAGCAAGACTGTTCAAAACCCTTTACTTACTCTCTAACCTCATTTTCCAGCTATTCTGAGAAAAAAGAAATTGAAATTGCCTCTCTAGTGTACCCAAATGGAGGATGCAGAATTCCTGCTAGTTTTCTCCTCCACTTGCCAACACAGACAGGGTGGAGCAGCTGGGAAGGGAGGCCGGGAGACCCAGAGAGAGGCCAGGAGTCCCAGAGGGAGGGAAACACCATAACAGCAAAGTGACAGCAGTGCCTCCTCCGGGCTGTTTCCTGCCCTTCGCAGCAAATGCTTCTTCCTCTCTGCTGGGAGCTCTCTCCAGAGCCTTCTCAAGGGGGCGGCGGGGGGGGGGGGGGGGGGGGTTGGTGGTGGAGGGATGACCAGTTAGTTCCTTTGAGTGGGTTAAAGAGTCGAAAGAACTTATGCCCAAAATAAAGCAGACATTCACTTGCTTTTTCCTTCTGCTCCTTTCTTCCAACTCTTGACAAAAAGCAGTGGGGATCCATGTACTCTCAGGTGCTTCTCGGAGAGCTTCTGGAATCGCTGCGGCTTCCCGCAGCCCCACAGTTTCAGCACCTCGGCTCAAGGGCAGGCCCTCCCTCTGGCTCTTTTTTTCCCCTCCTTCCACCTGACAGGGACCATAAATAACCAGGGCTCCCGGTGTTCCCAGCTGAGAACAAAGTTGAAAGTTTGCCTGGAGCTCCCTGCCACTCCCCGCCTGGGCCATTTCTTTGTTTTGTTCTGTTTTTTTCTTCTACCTGGCTTGGCCGTTTCTTCATTCATGTTGGAGAAGAGTGACCTCCTGACTAAACGCAGCACCCCGTTCGCCGGCTCTCCCTAGATTTAAGGCGGTCTCGGTTACCCGGTTAGGCACCGGGCATTGGTATCAAATTACCGAAAGTCTACACTGGAGCAGTCCTCATATTTACATACAAATAACTCAAGGGCTTGCATTTATGTCACCATTCGGTCCTGCTAGAGGCTTGCCAGCGGAGTTCTTGGTCCAATCAGAAGGAGCTTTGAAAGGATGTCTGCAGAGTGATCAAAAGGGTCTTCTCAATTAAGTGTAGCCAGGTTTTGCTCTTTTTTATTTTTATTTTTTCTGGTCTGAAAGATCGAAAATCTTTGCACTCTGATGAGTAGAAAAAGATGTGTAAGTCCTCCACTGCCTACAAGAAGACAAAGATGCTGAGCAGGACTCTGCGGTGGTGGTGAAGACGTGAATACACCCCCAGGGGTCGGTTTGTTTGGGCTGATTCGGAGGTATATTCTAAATCACTGCCTAAGGAATTCCTGGAAACATCAGGAAAACATTTGATCAGCCCCGCCTGGTGGAAATGGCTTTACCGCAGAGTAAGCTCTTTCTTTAAGTTGTACTTGGTGTGTGCTGTTTTTGTTTCATGTGCAGTGAATGTGCAAATAGCCCAGCTGTGAATAGTTACTTAAAATAATCTCTTGGTACCGGGTAGTAGTAGAAAACAGATCTGTTTAGTTTTTATATTTGCAAAAACAGTAGTTGACAGTGTATTTTTAGACTTGATTGGTAGTTTAAAAGCTAAGCTCTGTGGTTTCCTGGGTTTAAATGAATGGAAATTATAAATGGTAGCAAATGAAGGAATTGGAAAATATAGCTGGAACAGATGAATCACTTACCTTTGAGAAAACATAACATACATGCTTTTGAGATCTCTCTCAGCCAGACATGCTTGTGTCCAGAAAGACAAGGAGAGTCGTAAAAAGGAGATAGGCTTGCCTGTTTTCGGAATGAACTTTTCCACAGTCTGTGATACGTTTTGAAAAGGATGGGAAACGTCCCAGAGGGCAAAAGGCATTTGAAAAACCTGCTCTGTCACTCTTGGAATGTGGTTTTTCCGTGAGGTCATGCTGTGCATATGTAGCTAGTAAAAGTTTTACGAAATTAACTCTTTGTATTGATGGGCAAAGAGCAATTTATATCAGTCCTTTCAAACTGCTGGTCTCTACATTTGGTCTCTACAGAAAGTAGAGCTCCTTCCCAAGTAGGGTTCCAGCCCTGGGGCAGCTGCACTGAGCTGTTACTGTGGTTGGTGTAGAAACAGTTCAAAATTGATGTGTTTCAAGGTTTTCCTTGAACTATTAAGCAGTAAAGTTCAGATTAAATAACTTGCTAGTTTCTTCCATAAGCCCCGAACTGGAATCCTGTGTGTGAGAAGACCATTTTGAAAAAGAAAGTCCATTCCCTTCCCATATATGATTTTCCAGAACGGTAATGGAGAGGTGGCTCTTATTTTGCAATCCACGTCCATTCAGACGAGCTGCCCTTGTCATAGTGAGGCATGGAAAGCTAACCAAAGTAAAAGATCCACCGTTCTAGTCAGCCTTCTAGTCAGCCGGGGCTTGAGGAGGGGAAATGAGACAGGGGAGACATTTTAATATGGAAAACTTAACACCAGGAGCTCTTTCGCTACTTAAATTCACTCTTGAAATTATGGACTAACCTCTACCTATGCTTTTTCCTTCTAAATGGCAGTTACAGATATTATCCAGGGGGTAGGGGATTATGAGAAAATGAGTGATTTGCTGGTGATCAAAGGAGTGGTTTTCCCCACAACAAATGCATTTTCAAAAGGGAAGCTTCTGATTGTGGTTTGCTTTGTCCATCCACAGGTGAGGACGCAATGACAGGTGACACGGACAAATACCTGGGGCCCCAGGACCTTAAGGAGCTGGGCGATGACTCTCTCCCTGCAGAGGGCTACATGGGCTTTAGTCTTGGGGCCCGTTCCGCCAGGTATTTTATTGTTGCTGTTTTTCATAGTTACCTTAATACAACCATGATTTGTCATAAACCAAAATCATTTTCATTGTTCACATTATCCCCAAATGTGCTCTTTGGATGAGGATGTGAATTTGGTAGAATGTTCTCAAATGTTCTCAACTCTGGTATACATGCTCTGCTGTTTTCTTTTGTGGTTTCTCAGTCCTTGGTTTTACGTGATTGAACATGTTGAGTGTTGGTTCTTTTTTCCCCACCTTGCAGTCATGCTTCAAGCATGATGGCAAAAGAGCTCACTGATAAAACTGGGATAGTCAGTGTGGTCTCCATGTTTAAAAATTAAATTTTGTTCCATAGTGAAAGAAAAATCTTATTTTCCACTAAGTATGAAATAGTTGTATTGATTGTTCACTATTCTCTAACACTGAAAGAATAATTCATGATTGAAACTTAAGAGAGCATTCTAAAAAAGATTACATATAGCTTATTAGAATTGTCTACCAAGTGTTTGGGTATCTCTCTAAAACTGTGGCATTACTTTGTTTACTATGGACATGTTAGGAGCGTTGCAATGACTTACCCAAAGTCGCGGACAGGAATGGTAGCAAATTCAGCCTTTAAAACTGAAGTATAAAACTTTTGCATGTGAAAAACCTTGGCTCAAACTTACCTGACACTGGTTGAAAGAAACAGGACCTTGTCCAGAATCTGGGGACTTCTTTTCCCTGGTTGGTTTAACAGCATGTTTGCTGACAGTCAAGTTATTTTAAAGCTAATAATTAAACTTTCTAAGCTAGAACCCTGGGGACATTTTCCTATAGTTTAAGGATCTGTTGTAAAAAGTTTCATTGTCTAATAGTAAATGGCACTTCCCACAAAGTAAGCCTGGGAGTTTATTCTCAGTGTTGTTGATGTGGCCAAGTTTAGATACTGAATTGATTTTTCTTTGAGCTAGTCTTTTTATTAATACAACTTGGAACCTTATGTAACTTCATAGAATTTTTGCTTTATAAATATATTTATAAAAGTCCTTAAGATCTCAGTGTAACAGGGGATCATTAATAAGAAGAGGAAAATAACTGTTTAAAAATATGTAATATCTCGTGTAATCATACAGAGCCATGAGTTAAACTGAAAAACATACAGAGTCTCAAAGGATCTCAAGGGAAAATTCTACTTAGAGGCTTAATAGCTTTTGTAATCCAATAACTAGCTGATTCTCTTCCTCAGATGATATGTAAAAGCTGCATTTTGTGAGTCAATCATTTGTATGTAGAAAATTATAGAGGCTGACATTCAGGGAGAGATGACACCAGCATATTTTCCTAAGGCTTTCACACTTCTGGTTTTGATTGCACCCATTATTATTTGTTGCTATTATATGTAACTCATTTTTTTTACATTGGCAAGTCATGTTATGCTCAGAGGCAAATCTGAAAAAAAAAAAAAAAAAAAAAACAAGACAAAACTATAACACTGATATATTTCTTAAAGTATTGTTAGAGTATTACCAAATATTCTGAGTGTAACATTTAAAAAGGAATACATTAAGTGTGTAACTCATTCAACCATAACATTTTTTTCTTTTTTCCCTGTCTGATTTTTTTGCTTTCTACTTCTCCTGTGTTTTTCTAAAAATACTTTAAATTAGTCCCAAGATCAGGTAAGAAGATATGTCACTTTTACGGTGTTTTTCTGCCCTTCCCTGACTCATTTTCTGATTTTTATTTTCTTCAGCATTGTGCTGTGCTGTGCTGTGATGTGCTGCAATGTGCTTGTTTTTTTCCTGCTCTGCATTAGAAAATCATTTTTGTAATTCTTAGAAAATTAGCAAGTAACTGAATGTATGACAAGAAATGTGACTTAATGCAAAATTGAGTACTTAAGGAATTTCTTTCCTTTAACTAAGTTTGTGTAATGCATGAAGTAACTGGAGAACTTTCACTGGGTTTGAAGAAAAAATCTTGATTTGAAAAGCAGTTTGTTTGCTAGTTGCTGTTTTGTTTGGGTTGTGCTAGGTACATTCATATAATTTTAGACTTCTGAGGCATGTGTTTTTCTAACACTTCCTATATTTAACACGTAGGGTATACTGATGGCTACAAATAATATAGTTGACCTTAGTTGAAAACAATTTAATGCTTTCCAGACCCCATGCAAATAATATCTAGTTTTAGTAGCTGAAAGGACTTCGATGTATTAAGGATTCAGAGTGAAGCTTAATGAACTCCATCTGTCTTAACGTAACTTGGTCCAGAACAGTGAGGAGTAGGAACTTAGACGTTATGTAAAAGAAAGACATCTTTAGGCTTTCCCATTGACAGCACCCAGTTCTAGGATATTCTTCAGTTGTCACTCATATAGAAGTTAAAAGAAAGAGAATATTTTTTAAAAATCAACAAATCTTAGATTTTTTTAAAGCTGAAGTTGAAATGAATATGTAATAATTTTTTTAATGTTTACATGTTTGTTCACATCTACTGTAAAGTTGTTCTTACACACCACAGCGTTACCATGTACAATGGGAACCAGAACTTAAAGAAATGAATGTGGTGTCTCCCAACCATATCACTGGGGGATATGGACCCTTGCTATGACTACTTAGAAGTTACGCTAATGGTATAGCCCCTAGCTACATAAGATTATTTAAATTAAAATTAGTTAAAATTAAGTAACAATCAGTTCAATTCTTCAGTCACAATAACCACACCTCAGGTGCTCAGCAGCCATACCTGGCCAGTGGCCAACGTATTGAACAGTGCCTGTCATTGCAGA
Organism: Panthera leo; assembly: GCF_018350215.1. Lineage (NCBI taxonomy): Eukaryota > Metazoa > Chordata > Mammalia > Carnivora > Felidae > Panthera > Panthera leo. Next base: position 21,443,692 of record NC_056689.1, on the reverse strand, counting down.
AAGTTCTCTTGGGCAGTATCTGCTTTTAGGAAGTTTATATTGTATTTGAGGGATGGTAAGGGGCTAGAAACAGGAGTGATAGGGGGATGTTTGCAAGTAACGCAGTTTGCAAAAAATTGTTTGCAAGTAACCCAGAAAAAAAAAGGAAGAGTTATGTATCATGTGACTGGGTCCAGAAGGCCCGCCCATGCAAGTGGCCAGATACATGGCTTACTAGGTAATCTCTGTGCAGAAATAAGGCTTAGTTCTTTTTGTTTTTGCTTCTATATCCAGTCTCTAATATTGTGCCTTACTAATAAGAATCAGTGTATTTGCTGAATACACTAGATAATGACTCTAGAATGATGGTTATTTTGAGGTCGAAAATCCCCCAAGGATTCTGGTGGAAGCCAAGGCTCTAATCCTAGAAGAATGCATCTCCTCATTCGTGTGGACCCTTTGAATGATTCCTATAATTCAGGGGCCTCTGTAACTTGATATAAAATACCCACCTTGGGTAATCTTTAGTATAGGGAACATTGGGGAGAAGAAGTCATTTTGTGCAAAGCAAGGAACCGTTCTTGTTTTCATCTTCTTTGCTCTTTTACACAAGCCAAGGCCAAGGCCAACGTCTTACTGATTCTACTGATAAAGATTCAAGCGGCTACATTTTAGATTCAGTATATTACTTACATGGGCAGTGACAGGTAGCAACTTCCCACCATCTTTGTCCTCCATACCAATAAGGACAACACCAGAACAAAAGGTTCTACGGTAGTTGTGGGATGCTGTAGGATGCTGCATTGCAGGGGGTCGACTCTAGACTGCAGCTAAGTGATTTCATGCTCTGCAGCTTATTCCAAGGAGGGTGGGGCAGGAAGTGTCAGACCTCATTGGAAACAAGAGACAATGAGAAATTACCTTATTACAGCCTATCATATTAGGTGGGATAGGGAGGTAAGAGGCAGATGGCTTCAAACACCTCCCCACAAGTTTCTGTCCTCTGTTTGCAGAGGATTAATCACAAGGTGTTCTGCCAAGGCTCAGATTAGTTGTGAGCCCAATCAGCCTGCATGTCCTATGTGCATATGTGCAAGCTTCCCAGCATCCCTTACTCTTTTTTTTTTTTTTTTTAAGTTGAGAGGTAATTGACATATTACATGTTAGTTTCAGGTATACAAAGTAATGATGACCATAATAAATCAAGTTAACATCCATCACCACACATAGTCACTCTCTTAGCAGCTTTCAAATACTTGATCCAGTGTTATTAACTAAGTCACCATGATGTGTATGTATTCCCAGGACCGACTTATTTTATAACTGGAAGTTCATACGTTTCAACCATCTTCACTCCCTTCTGCTGCCACCCCCTGCAACCCTCCATATTGGTTTTTAGTTTAGAGGTCAGTATATGAGAGGCACTTCAGGACATCAGGGGGCTTGCACTCTGGGAAAGTCAGGGGCTGTGTAGAGGATTTAAAAGAAGCTAGGAAGGAGAACAATTTAAGGCATAAGGAAGAAAAGAGTAGAGTGTGGAAAGATAAGATCACCATACATGAAATTTGAATTTTTCAAGGCGAGAAAGATGGCAAAGATCATGTAAGATATATTTGTCATACTATTTCCTTTTTGATGTTTTCCATGAGTACAGCTATAAACCAGAACTCTTAATAGGTCAAACCCATAGCTAGTTTCCAAAGACTTATGAACAGACCCATTTGAAGCAGACATAATTCCATTCAATAGTACAAGGTAAACAGATAAAGGAGACTCTGAGATAAGGCCTTACCATAGAAAAATCTCTTAAACTATCAAATTATCTATAGTCATCTGGTTCTTCTCAGTTACCCTCAGTTATCCTGTTAGTTCAACTATCATAGTGAAACATCCAGAGTTTTCATTCATTTCATATTGTCACAGGTTTAACACCATTTAGCCTAATTTTAAACAAAATCTGATCATGAAATTGTTTAAGCTTAAGAGATTTCCTCAAATTTAAGGGATTTTATTTTTGATAATGTCTTTTCAAGAACAACTTCTGTTGATATTTTTAGCCATCTTGCCTGTTTTCAAACTTGCATGCATTAATTTTATTTTGTTCATCTCATCATCATCCACCACTCTTGAATGGTTAACTGTAAATACAACAGCCTCCGCTCCTTCAGTTCGGATAGGTCGTACACCTTGAACAGAAGCTCCTATGCGCGGGACAGCATGATGATTGAAGAACTCCTTGTACCATCCAAAGAGCAGGTATGCATCCTCCTTAAAATATTGTTGGATTGTTGAACTTTCATTGCTGTGATTGAATTGAGCTCTTTGTTCTGTGACAAAATCTGTACCTCTGCATGTTTGATTTTGCATTTGTAAATCTTCTTGTACTGCCAGGGAAAAAGGGAAAAAATCAATTGTAAAAAAAGAGGGGGGAGGGGAGAAAGAAATCAGTTGTGCCATACACAGAAATAGCCTGGTCTTCTGCAGGTGAATCCCCAAAAGCCCACAGAGAGGAACTCAGAAAGTCCTAAGAATGACACAGATACCTTTCTCATTTCTAGATCAAATCTATTTCAGTTTTTTTGAAGAGAGTTAATAATAATTGGTAGCTAAAGTTGCTGACATTATCCACATGAATGTTTGATTTTCCTAAACAAACTGTGGGTGCATGCTGGAATTTGCTAGAATTGTTTTTAGCAAGTAGTTAAAGATGAGATTGGTCAAGTCTTTGATCCCTTAGCTTCAAAGCTGCCTGTGATGGGCCTTCTCAAGATATGACAGTATTTTGTTTTCTACCAGAATCTCTGCTGGTGTTCACACAGTTTCTTCTTTCTGATCATTGTGGTTGAATAGATACTGGCTTAATGCAGGAAGTTCCAGCAGTGCAATCCTGCTGCATATGGGCTCAGGGTTATTCATTATTCTGGATACACACAATACTTGATTTTAAATGTGAAGTCATGAGCTAACAATGGGCCATAAAACTAATTTTGAAGGTGGCTTATCATATTCAAGCAATGTAAATAATTGATGAAATCATGCTACACTTACTTATTCACTGAACAATGAAGGTAAATTGGAGCAGGTAAATACGTGATAGTAACATTATCAACAAGTTAGAGGTTTAAGTAGCCAGTAGTCAGATTTCAGGGACTCCCATGTGTTTGGGACATGCTGACTTCCAGACGTACAGATGTACATGGAATTTCACAAGAACCTGCAAGTAATATTTTATTGCTTTACACTCTCTGGAACATTCTTAGTGAGCAGGTTTTACAGAGGTGAATACAGTAGCCATTCAGTGTGTTGTCAGACACAAACAGCCTTTGTAGAATAATTATAGGTGCGATAGCATGTCATGGTTTAAGTGGGTATTAGCACTAAAGAAGGCACTCGTTTCAAATAATGGAGCTAAGCTCCTGGGTGTTAAGGTATTGCGCAGGTATTGGTTGAGATTTTCTGAGGTGCTCTCTCTTGGTTGGCTGTGGTCATTATCCTGGTTGGGTGATTCTGATCTCTTCATGTTCCCAATTGAAATGAGACGTTAGTGGATATATTATAACACCAGTGTAGAAATGCCTGTTATTCTCCATGACTAAGGAAAACCCACAAAACTTACAAAATTGCAGGTGATAGGAGATTCCTTAGGTATCAGTAACACTTTGGTCATATATAAAGTATGTGCCTAGTTCTATAATGGAATCTTAAATGCTTGATTGAATCTAATGATGGTTTATATTTCTGAATGTGTATTTACTTGAGGGCAAGGGTCTGAAATTGGGACCATCACCCCCATCATCACCATGACCTCACCATCACTACCACCATCACCACTACTCCCACTGCCAGGTACACTACCTCTCCATATCTGCACATCAACCTTAAAATATAGATGATTGCCATGCTACAGGTGGTGAACAGGCTTCTGAGGGGTTTCGCACCATTACCTCATAGCTACTGCCAACACCTGCTTACTCAGGGAGGCTGGAAGGGGTAGCTTTAAACAGAATGAAAAATTTGTGAAAAGAAAGGATAAAGAAAACTTTAAAGGTAAAGCTGGTGTTCTCTTGTTGAGTTTGTTGCTGCTTCAGTTTGAAAAGCACCTCTGTGGATGTCACAAACAACTCTCTAGACTAGTCAAAGGAAAGAAGAGCTTAGGACATCTTGAAACCTTTACAAATAAATCTTAAGTTGATAACTGCAGAGGTAGGAAGTTGCTTTCTCCCATGACCACAGAGAATCCCATGATCTGACAGGTGTTCCTTGTGGAACACATACATTATTCCTGGCCACACAACTTCATAATAAAATCACCAGAGATTCAAAAAAAAAAAAAAAAGTATGAATGACATGAAGACATTTTAGAGACAAATGAGGACATTTGACAATGTACTCGCTGTATTGTTAGAAAATCATTGTTAGTTTTGTTAACAGTGACAACATTATTGAAACTTTACAGGGTAATGTCTCTGTTCTGGGGGTATGCATGCTGTAGTTTTCAGCAATGAAGTAATCATTGAGTCAGCCACTTATTTTCAAATGGTTCAGCCAAAAGAAAAATACATGTGTAGAGAGAGAGAGAGCTCGTGCAAGTGCAAACATGGCAAAATGTTAATGTTGAATTTAGGTGAAGTGCAAATGGTGTTTCTTATATAGTTTTTTCAACTTCTTAATTTGTTTGAATACCTTCAAAATACAAACTTGGAGGAAAGGGGAAAACAAAATCTGAAAGAGGTGTGTTAAGTTATTTAGTGTCTGGTATCTCATTTATTATAGAAGAGAGACGAAGCTAATTCCTCAAAGAGAGGCTAAAGGGAAGGGTCTAGGTGTACTTTGCAAGACTAATGAGAAGCATTTACTTTAGAAGGATGCTTAATATAAAGCACAGACTTTATATCAGAATTAAGTGGCAAACATTATTAGTTTGTATCCATCATGCCTTTAAATCTGTATTTATAAACTTCAAAATGGAGTTTCTCCACAGTATTGATTATGTCTGAAAGCATGCCAGAAGCCTGAAATATTTAGAATGCTGGAAGCAAGGACACATGACTTACTGTCAGATTTAAAACTGCCCTATCATTGCCCAGTTAAAGTTGCTTGGACACATAAAGTTGAAAATGAATAAAAATGAACTCTCCATGTGTTGCTTGTTTTCAACAAGAGTAGACCTCACCTATACAAAGCATAGTTAGTTGCCTCTTTATTATTGTGCTGCTGATTAATGAGTTTGCACATTAACCACAGTGAAAGTAAAGTTGAGATTCAGGATAATTAGCACAGGCCTGCTACTTGCGTGTTCCTAAGAACCTGTGCTGTTGAAGGCAGGTGTGGAGGCCAGAGCTGGGAAGGGGGTTGGGAGAAGTGAGCCCGTCCTCATGCCCTGCTGAGCCTGAATCATGATCAGTTTGTAAACCACTTAATTCTCCCCCAGATAATCAAGAGTGGACTCTTTTGCCACTGTGATACTGGGTTATCCATGAAATGAACTCCCTGTCCTTTTACCTTCCCTTTACCTTGCAATCAAGAGTCACCTGTAGATATGCCTCAGAAAATATATATGTAAATAAATCATGCCTTTCATTTGTCAGAAGATTTTATTGTTTAAAGCAGTGACTCTCAGCCCTGACTGCTCATGAGAATCATCTTAAAGAATTTTTAAGGGCCCCTGGGTGGCTCTCAGTCAGTTGAGCGTCTGACTTCAGCTCGGGTCATGATCTCATGGTTGGTGGGTTCAAGCCCCACATTGGGCTCGCTGCTGTCAGCCTGTCAGTGCAGAGCCCGCCTCAGATCCTCTGTCCCCTTCTTTTTTGTCCTTCTCCCCTATTGTGCTCTCCCCCAAAATAAATAAATATAAAAAAAGAATTTTTAAAATATGATTGCTCATCATATGATTTCACTCATATGTGGGATTTAAGAAACAAAACAAAGAGAAAAAGAGAAACAAGGAAACAGACTCTCAATTATAGAGAACAAACTGATGGTTATCAGTGGAGGGAATGGGTTAAATAGGTGATGGGGATTAAGGAGTGCACTTGTCAGGTGATGAGCATTGGGTAATGTATGGAAGTATTGAATAACTATATCATACACCTGAAACTAATATAACACGGTATGTTAAACGAATTAGAATAAAAACTTGAAAAAATGTGATTGCTCAGTGGCTAGGAGGGGCTTAGCATAGGATTTTTTAGTGCACCGAGAGCTGAAGCCCCTGATTCCTAGTCAGAATTCCTAATTAGGAGAAGGAGCATCTGGGTGGCTCAGTCAGAAAAACATGTGACTCTTGGCAAAAGCATGTGACTCTTGAGCTTGAGGTCGTGAGTTCGAGCCCCTTGCTGGGTGTAGAGATTACTAGAATTCTTTTTTTTCTCAAGTTTATTTATTTGAGAAAGAGAGAGAGAGAGTGCATGCGTGAGAAGGGAAGGGGCAGAGAGAGAGGGAGAGAGAGGATCCCAGGCAGGTTCTGCACTGTCAGCACAGAGCTCAATGTGGGGCTTGAACCCATGGACGGTGAGATCATGACTGGAGCTGAAACCAAGAGTCAGATGCTTGACGGACTGAGCCACCCAGGCACCCCAAGATTACTAGAATTCTTAACGGGGCACACATTGGAATCACAGTAGCTCTTTGGAAAGAAGATACCTATAGAATCAGAGTCTCCTGGCTGGGTTCCTGGACACATGTGTTTTTTAAAGCTCCACATGTGATTCCGGGATGCATCTCTGCATAAGAATCACTTATTTAAAGCAACTCTGGTTGGGATCTTTTTGTATATTGATCATTCAACATCTAATGTATTTGTTTTATAAGCTCTGACTTGTGTATGTCAGATTGTTTTGGAACAACATCTGTGCTTGGAAACATTCGTTTCCAAATAGGAGGTAATAAGAAAAGGGATGATTCCAGATTGAAGCCCAGTTGTCTAGGATGAATACAATAGACTGGTTCTTTCATTTCTTCTGGCATAATTATTGAAAGCAACTGTCTGGTATGGCTTATGGAATTGCTGTGTGTGATCCATATCAGCCAGTCCTCATGTGTAAATGGCATAATATTTAGTAGATGCTGTGTCAAGAGGTATGGTGGTGATGCTTATGGGGATCATGGTGAAAACAGTTCATTTTGAGCTCCTACTATATGCCACTATTCTAAGTGTTTTGCTAGTATTAACTCATTCATAGTTCACAAAAAAAAACATTTGAGATAATTTCTTGGCTCCATTAAAAAGGTGAAGAAACTGAGGCACAGTCAGCTAACTCACCCCAGGGGGCACAGGTGATAAATGGCAGAGTCACTGGCCATGTGGCTCCAGGCTGCTTCCTTAGCGGCTGTGCATCTGTGTTGCTCTGTGTTGGAAGGAAGCCATCAAAGAGCCCTAGGACTTTATACTCTGTCCTCCAGGATCTCATACTTGCTGGTATTTTTAAGATGGATGTGATACCATCATCTTTACCCATTTTTTTAGCAGAAAAGATTGTAATCAGACATGTGTTCTTTTTTATAAAATTTTCTTTTTAATGTTTATTTATTTTTGAGAAAGAGAGAGTTTGTGAGTGGGGAATGGGCAAAGAGAGAGGGAGACACAGAATCTGAAGCAGGCTCCAGGCTCTGAGCTGTCAGCACAGAGCCCAACGCGGGGCTCCAGCTCACAAACCATGAGATCATGACCTGGGCTGAATTCAGATGCTTAACCAACTGAGCCACCCAGGCGCCCCCAGACATGTGTTCTTTATTATGCTTATGTCTAATTCTAATAACAAATCCTTATTTAATGTGACTTAAAGGGAACTGACAACTTATTCAGAAACAAGTTATAAAAATTATGGAGACAATTATTATGCTAAAAATTATGGCATATAAAGCATCATTAAAGGAATGGCAATACTTGACCATCACATAGATATGAGGTAGAAGGCATGATAGTGGTCTAAAATGTTTTGCAGGCTAACCAATTAATTATAGTTCCTTTGAATGACCCTAGAAGTATTTGTAAGACCAAGAGATGCATGTATACAGCAGGCAGAAACATTTAATCCAGTATGAATTTCTGGTAGTTATTCAAAAATAGAAGAGCAGGAATCACTTAGGGATATGAATTGTTTTTGCCTGTGTACACCCATTCCATTTTCATAGGTGGGAGACAGGATCTGATGGTCAAACCTCTTCCCCTGTCCATTTCTCAATGGATCTTTACAAGGATCAGAAATCACTTCCCCTCTAAGGATGGGCCCCAATCTGGCCATTGAGAGCATTCCTTTTCCTGGATTACAGTGATTACTTTAGGTTAAAATATAAAATCTAGGCAAGTCTAATGAGACTCCAAGTTGAGACTTTCTTTAGTTTTTGGGGGTTGCTAAGCTATAAAGATTATGTCAACCCAAAGCTGCTAAGCATGGAGCATGAAGACAAGCAGTTCCTACCATGTTTTGAGCCATGGCTGGATTCAGCCATTGCCTGAAGTTAGTCCTTCCCAGACTTTCCTGCTACATAAACCAGTGAATTAATCGCAATTTCCTCCCATCCCTCAGGGGCTGGGAGCATCTTAAGCCAGTTTAATTGGGGGTTTGGTCCTCACTAATATGCTTGTATTGTGGCGATCAAACCTGACATAAACAACCACATGTCAAGGGCAACATAGAAAGTCTTCCAGCATCTTAAAGTGCCATTCAAACTTGAGATTCTATTGTTTTATGCTTTCTCTCTAGAACAGTTGATTTTTTTAAGAGCATAGCTATAAACTTGGGTGTTCTAAAGGAAAAACTTTTAGAAAAACATTCTTTGCTAATTGATCACTGAGGAATGAGGGCCTTCCATTTGCTTTCAATTCTGTTGATCTAGAGGCAGCACGTCTGTGAAGAGAGAGATACAGAGCAGCTGTGTGGCCCTGGCCCTCGTTTAGGAGGTTGCTTTCATTTTGCAGCCTTCTCTCATACCAGATTTGCCCACATGGTTTATGTCTAAGGGGATGAGTGGCAGGGTTTCTAATAGTGAAGGTTTAACTACAGTAGTGTAGTTAGAAGGTTTAACTACAGTAGTGTGCGAATGGTTGCATTGGCTGTTTGAACGGGAGCTGTGAGGTCCTTCTGTAGTCACAGTTAGAGGCCCTGTTCTAGCCTCCCCATACCTGGAAGTAGCTGTCATCCTTTCCACCACTCTCCCTGTAACTCTCTCATTTATCTCAGCCCAGTACTCACTCCAGATCCTCTGGGTTAGACTTGGTCTTTTTTTAGGCTAAGGACAATCTCATGTATATTTAGTCATATAAATGTTATGTACTACTTGATATATTAGCAAGTCGTAAGTGAATTGGAAGGTTCTTCAGAAGAAATTGCACGTCTGTCACTTCAAGACCTAGGCAATTATCTCAGTAATAGAAAAGAAGAACACCTAATCCCAAAAGCTGGTTATGCTAATACCCAGTTTTTCCTTCTCTACCTCTCACTCCGTTCTCCTCCTGCACCTCCCCTGCCCCCACATCAGCAGACTGGTCTTCCTGTTTCTGGTTGTGAAGGTAATTCTAAGGGGCTTTCAGAAATGTGCATGGTGGCAGAAGGTAGCCAGCCTGGGATTAAAGATTTGCTAGAGATAGTCTCCTGGAAGATAAACACCTTTGACTAGTGACATTTAATATGCTGCTTTTTCTCTTCAGAGTGCTTTGCCAGCATTTCTCAGGTGATCCATTCAACACCTCTCACAGATTGGTCAGCAAGATTACACATTATGTTTTAAGGCAGACAGGTTGGTGTTGTGACTTACTTAAGGTGGTACAGTTAGTTTAGACATCTTGAACTAGATGTTGATGTGTTAACACCTTCCATGCTGACCTTGATTCACCTTCTTTTGTGGAAATTGACAGCTAAATTATTTTGAAACCAATCAGATTTGGAAGTTCCAAAGAGCTCAGATTCTATGGTTTGTATTTTAGTATAAACTAAATCTTAGCGTGCGCCTGGGTGGCTCAGTAGGTTAAGCGGCCGACTTCGGCTCAGGTCATGATCTCGCGGTCGGTGAGTTCAAGCCCCACGTCGGGCTCTGTGCTGACAGCTCAGAGCCTGGAGCCTGTTTCAGATTCTGTGTCTCCCTCTCTCTGACCCTCCCCTGTTCATGCTCTGTCTCTCTCTGTCTCAAAAATAAATAAACGTTAAAAATAAATAAATAAATAAATAAATAAATAAAATCTTAGGTGTAGCAATAGTTGACTTTAAGAAAAGAAATATTTTGGGGGAAAAAAAGACCTGCTTTAGTCAACCTTTAATTTTCATTTTATTCTCTGATTAAATCAAGTTTTCCTTTATAGAATCCATTTTTTAAAGGTGTACAACATGATGTTTTGATATATTTGTAAAATAATTTCCATAATCAAGCTAATTAACATATCCATCACTTTGATAGTTACCATCTTTTTGTGTGTAGTTGAGATCTACTCTCTTAGCAAGTTTCAAGAATATAATATATTATTATTAGCTAGTCGCCATGCTATATATTAGGCTTCCAGAACTTACTAAACTTATAACTGCAAATTTGTATGCTTTAATCAATATCCCCCCTCTTCCTCCATCCCTGAGCCTCTGGTAGCCACCATTCTATTCTCAGTTACTATAGATTAGACTTTTTGTCTTTAAAGATGGAATCCATCTGTTAAGAGAATATTTCCAACTAGTTGCACTGGATGTCTATACAGACCCATAGCAGTTTGCCATTTCATTCAGTTTGCTGTAGATTACAATACTTATAATACTTATTGTGGTACCTGCCACAACACGGATCCACGATGGATCATTTCATGTCATGCTTTCAGCTTCCTATGGACTAGATACTATCATTACCACATACAGACAAAGAAGCTGGAGCTGACAGCAGCATTTCACTTGCTCAGTTTCACTTCAAGTGACACAAGGTGATAGACCTGAGAATAGAATTTAGGTCCGATGGCTGTTTGGACCCATTCTGTTGCTGACCACTGAGCTGCCACTCTAATACGCCAAATATGGCGCACCTGTCAAAGCATGTTCACCATGGGGAGAGTCAATATTTATGCAGGTATTTGTCACAGCCCAAACACCACTATTTGTTAATCCAGCAGGCTGCTTCATCTGGTAAGGCATATGCTATCTCAAAAGCTCATAGAAGACTATAATGTCTTACCAATTTAAGAAATTAATTATCTTCACTTATAAAAATTCTGGGAAGTTTAGGATTATTATTATCTGTGTTTTTGTTTGCATAGCAATTTAAAATTTTCAAATCACTTTCACAATACTTCAGCCATTCCATTCGCACAGTAAATCAGGACAGTTAATCTTATTTACCAGTTGCCCAATGCAGAAATGGAGGTTCAGTGAGGTGATCAACTTGTCATTCGCTGGGCCGTGACATGAAGTAGCCAAAGTCAAACCCAAGTCATGTACTCTTGGTTTAAGGGAACTGACACCCACATGGGTTCCTCTGTCCTGGTCCTGTCTAGTTTGTGGTCATGGGGTAAAATTGTTCTTGTAAGCCTTTCCTTCCATGGGCTCCTAGTCTGGTGCTGTCATCCGGGTGTTTCTTAATTACACTGTGTTTACAGTTTTTCAGATTAGCTGCACTGCATTTTGCATGTGACCTGATATTGTGAGGTCTACCTAGTTATGTGAACAATAGCATGTCAAGGCCACCAGTTAACCTACAGGACTACCTTCTGCTGCCTCCCAGGGGCAGCAGAGCTGACAGTGAAGGATCTTCACTGGTGTCATCCCACACTGGGGTTTGACAGTTGGCAGCCTGGAGAATTATCTAATATTGAACTTAATTGGTTATTCTTTCTTTTCCTTGCATATATTTTCTTGCTCCCTGCCTCTTTGCTTCCAAGCCTGGACATTAATTTCCAGACCTGGGCATTTGGGCATGTCCTCTTTTAAGGCCAGTGCATACTTGCTCTTTTCTTTCCTCTGATGAATAGGGCTAGTGAGAAGCTATTTTTGGAAAGTATTAAGCTCATGGAGGCTGTGATATCATCATTAGTCAGGCTTTGGACTCTATTGAATAACGTGCATTTTGATTTTAATAGGGCCCTTGACATCATTTCCAAGATGAAAACTGATGTGCTTATTCATATCATTTTTGATGTGGGAGTAAAACGTCTTATTAAGTCAGTGTGAATTTTTCCTTAACACAGTGTTCTACTAACTAAAGCTACCCAGTGCTGAGTGTTGATTTTATGTTGTCACATTTTTGAAGTTTCTCTCTGAACTTCAGTTTCCTCAGTTCTGTACCCTGTGAAATGGGTATAATATTACTCCTAGGGCTACGAGGTTCTGAAATTCAAAGGATACATGAATGTAAAGGTCTAGGACAGTCCTTGACATTGAGTTGACACACAGTAGGTGTTGGTATTGCTCTTGTTAACATTAAGCATTTTTGAGTCAACAAGTCCTACACATTTACAAGATGCATTCTTCTAACTGAACGGGCTCCATTGATTTGATATAAGCATGCTGTGTATGTAACTGTAAAGGACTGGTGCTGGCACTGGAACGTTGTTGTTTTTGCTGTTTCCCCGATTACTGTATTTTAACAAATGAGCTAGCATAAATGAAAGTCCTTTGAAAAGCAGAAATGCAGTAGAACAAACTGAGGGTTGATGGAGGGTAGGAGAGAGGGGAAAGTGAGTGATGGGCATTGAGGAGGGCACTTGTTGGAATGAGCACGGGGTGTTGTATGGAAACCAATTTGACAATAAATTATATTAAAATAAAATACAAAAAAATTAATAAGAAAATTAAAAAGTTAAAAAATAACAGTGCTGTTATTAAAACACATGCCTTATGCAAATTATGGATTTTATTGTACAAAAACAAGGAATAAAATTAAAATAATGGAATACAAAAAAAAGAAAAGTAGAAATTACTATACTTATAAAGAAACATTAATATGACTCCATGCCAACACTGGCCTTGGTGCCAGATTTTTTAAATTTTTTATTTTGTTTTTTTATGAGAGAAAGAAAGAGCATCTCATACATGTACGTGAGCATGTGTGAGTGGGGGAGGGGCAGAGAGGGAAAGGGAGAGAGAGATGGCGGCGGGGGGGGGGGGGGGGGGGAATCCTAAGCAGGCTCCATGCTCAGTGCAAAGAGCCTGACGTGGGGCTCAATCCCATGACTCTGGGATAATGACCTGAGATGAGATCAAGAGTCAAGACACTCAACTGACTGAGCCACCCAGGTGCCCCTTGATGTACAGTTTTATTGAATGTCCACAGCAAGCAACTCTCAATTTGAAAATTTCAAAGGAAACTGTGACTGGGAAAAGTTAAGAAATTCACCAAGGACCATAAAGCCATCAAGTCATGTTGGGGCATCTCCAAAAGGGCTTTCAATAAATAAAGATAAGGAAAGGCCAAAAAATATAGGTTCAGTTAAATTGCCTTATTTTGTGTTTAAAGGGATATGGTGTGGGAAGAACATGTTGTTTGTGTTTAGGTTATTAAAATTGATAGGTCTGCTCATAAATGTAAGCAAACCTCTTTGGGGAAAATAAAGTTGGGACAAATATTGGGAACATACAGCTCATCATTTTGAACAAGTACATTTGCTCATATTACATTTGTTCATTTGTATGCTGACAAAGTTTCATTGTGTGGCAAAGGTAAAGGAGTCAGGAAGGACTGACAGGGACCTGGGACCCCAGTGTGCTGGCACACTCCTGCCTCCATAAATAGTACATGATGGCAGTGATACCTCCTTGCATGGTATAATTCATTGTTTCAATAATTAATGTTGCCAGTGAATGTTTCTAAGAGTTCCAAAGGTAAATAATTTACTGTAATTACCAAGGAGGAGTGATATTACTTATTTGTTAGAACTTAAAAAAAATGGATCCTTTGTGAAAAGTGACCTCAAGGCCCCAAATGTAGGATTGATACTGTGCTAAAAAATTAAAGTGAGTATCACCACCAACTTTATACTAATATTTGCCCTATTCTGAAGGTTAGTTGGTTGGAGTCTCCAGAAGTCAGTAAAATTGGTGAATAAGGCTGGACTAACACTAACACACAATCTTTGGTTAATCCATATAGAATTTAGGAACTTTCTGAAGTGATGTGTTGCTTGTTTGGGGTTAGGACCTTGCTATTGTTGACTCTAATTCTTTCCCAATTTGATTTCAGCGTTTTAAAAAAAAATCTTTGTAATTCACTGTAAGTTTTTAAATTTATGTTTTATTATTGAAGTTATAGAAACAAATAAAAAGCCATGTCATTTTATAAGACGTACTCATTAGGAAAAAAAAAGAATTCACATATATACCTTCAGCCTCCAATTTCTCCTCTCCAGACACAACTGCTTAGCGTACCTTTTGATAGCTCTTATCATGTGCTTTCGTGTGTCTAAAATGTGTATGTGGCTTCTTGTTGGCTTTCACCCATTTCAGGAATTATTTATTCACTTCCCAAAATGGAAGATGAAGTTGTTACTTTTTAAATACCTCTTCTCTCCCACCATGCACACTTTGCATCCCCTTACTTTCCCCCAAACAGTTGTATTTTACTTTGGTTATGCCAGCATTTAGTGCTTCTATTATGCCTATGTAAATGCTTTCCACAGATGCGAAATGTATTGATTGAATTTTCTTTTTGGCACAATATTTTGCTTTCCCTGGAGTTTTTTGCATTTGCTTGGTGTTCTCTCTACATATCACTGGTCCAGTCCACCAGTTCCTCCCAGTTATGCCAATCTTCTCTCAACATGATCACATTCATTAGGTGTTCTATAAATTTCATCTCTCTGGGAGCTTTCTTACTTGTCACGTTCCTTGTAGTTCCACTGCATAGATGTCCTCCTGGGTCTTCCTTCCCTGTCACCATGAAAATTCTCTATGTTCTTATATTAGACCTAAAACTTTCCCCTTCTTGGTTGAGTCCTTCACTTTGATGGAATACATCTTCCAATAGTTTCCTTACAGAGTTAATGAGAAATATATTTGGGGGGGGGTATATTTCTGAAGATATCTTAATTCTATTTCCGTACCTTTTTTTTGCCTGGTTTTAGAATTCTGGATTGAATATCATTTCCTTTCAGGACGCTGAAGGAACTGCTCCATTGCCTTTAACTTCAGTTTTTCCTATTAAAAGACTGGTGGAAGTCTGCCATGTGTGATCACTTTTCCTCTCTAAATTTGTAGGCTCTTTCTTTGTCTCCAGATTCTAAAATTTCATCATGATGTGCTATAGTCAGTTTATATTCATAATGCTGGTCATTCAAGTGGATTGTTTTACTTTGGGAACTTAGGTCTTCTGCTTTGGGGAAGTTTCTTGAATTATTTCTTTGATTTCTTCTCTATTTCACTATTTTTTTCTTTCTAAAACTTTTCTCTCTTTTTTTTTTTTTTTTGGGAGAAAACAAATGGGTTTGGAATTCCTGAAATTATCCTCTGCTTTCTTGTATGCTCTCCTATTTTCTACATTTGAAAATCTCCCCCTAACTTCTAGATATTTTTTCAACTTTAATGCTATCGTATTTGTTACTTTCTATGAGTTATTTTTTTCTCTGAGTTTTTTGTTTGTTTGTTTTTAGTGTTTTATTGCTTTATAAGTATAAAAAGATCTCCTCTCTCTGGATATTAATGAAACATTTTAAGTTTTCTTCTCACTGAAATGCCTCAGTTTCTTCTGATTTGCTTTTGTTCTGTTTGTTTATTTGTTTATCTTATTCCTCATATTATACACTTCACAACTGTCTAGTGACTCTTGGCTGTTTGCTCACTACTAAGCTCATGGGAAGCTCTCTGCACGGGAGCAGAAAGACTTTTCATCCATGATCTACTGAAGTAATAAGCCAGAGACATTTCACTGGGAAATCCCAATTCCCACTGATTCCTAAGTCACTGGGAAATCCCAGAAAAGATTCCCATTTTCTGCCTGAGGCTCTGTCCCTATCTGTCTTGGAGACCAGTAAAGGAAGGCTGTTCTCTCCTCAAATACAGCTTCTGCCTTTTTTCTCTTCTGAGAGCCCAATTGCACATGTTAAAACCTTTCACTGGGTTCCACATGTCTCATACTATTTTCTGTGTTTTCCATTCTGTTTTTAAATCCTTTCTTTTGTACATTTTTCCATCTACACTTCCAATTATCTGACCCCGTTTTCTATTGTGCCTAGTCAAGAACTGGCATTGTATTTAGACGTGATCAAATGCCCATTTGATTCTTTCTTATGTAATTCCAGTGCCTTGTTAACTTATCCAGCTTTTCATTTCTTTCCTCTGTTTTTTCCTTCATTTTTTTCAACATACTAATCAAAGCTGTTGTAAAGTTCTTATTTGCTTACTTCAAAATGTAGGATGACCTGGGAGTCTGTTTATGGTATCTGTTTTATTTTGTTTTTGTTCATGTGCTCTGGCCATGCTGGACATGATATATAAAAAGTTGTAGACAGGACACACCCGATGATGATGTAATTCTCCATAAAGTGTGCACCCTCCCTCTGCTAGACAAATAGGGTGGTAGCTGATCATTTCAATCCAGTCGAGGTTTGGCTGAAATGAGGCAAAATTATTCGCCTCCCTGGTAAACTTGGGACTACCTCTGCTTTGTCCCTGGCCCTTCAGGGTCCTTAAGTGAAAATTTTGTGTGATCCTCTCCCCTGAGAAGTCCCAAACTTCTAAATCTTTTTTTCATGAAACTGCCAAGAAGCAACACTGTGCCTTTTAGTGATTTTCTGGTTAGGTTTCTAGCTTCCTGTTCTGCACAGTCCCAGAATTCAGGAAATGTTCTGCACAGAAATCTGTGGCACGCTTAAGGCCACCCAGATCTCCACCAAAACTCCCTTAGTTTTTCTAGGCCCCAGTAGTGGCCCCTGCAGGTACAAAGCCCAAATTCTATCTGCACTGATAATTGACGAATGCATCCAAGTTAAACATGGCAACAAAAAGCCCACAGGGGTCTTCGAGCCCTTCCCCTCTCTGGAGGGCAGCTCCCTTGTTCTCTGTGCCTCTTGTCCATGGCGTTCAGAGCCCATCTGCATATTTACCGGGTGTGCTTGCAGCAGCAGTAGGCTTCCACTAGCTACTCTGCCCCACTTGGAAACAAAAGTCAGCAAGGTGGTTTTTTTTTTTTTTTTTTTTTTTTTTGAGACATGGGAAAGAATTTTATAATTGTAAGATGAACTTGGAGATGTGTTCAAGTAGCTGAAATCATGGTTAGCATTACTTCTGTGATATTTCTTTTGCCGTGTCAGTTACTGAAGATGCTGTCCTAGAAGACTAAAATAAAACAGGGCACCTGGGTGGCTCAGTCAGTTAAGCATCCAACTCCTGATTTCAGCTCAGGTCATGATCTCTTGGTTCATGAGATTGAGCCCTGCATTGGGCTCTGCGCTGACAGCCTGAAGCCTGCTTGGAATTCTTTCTCTCCCTCTCTCTCTGCTCCTTACCCCTGCAGGCACCCACTGTCTCTCTTTCTCTCAAAATAAATAAATAAACATGAAAAAAATGTGTTTCTTTTAAACTCATGCAGTGGCATGTATAGAAAAAAAGACTCAGAGGCACCTGGGTGGCTCAGTCAGTTAAGCGTCTGACCTCTTCTCAGGTAATGATCTCGCAGTTTGTGGGTTGGAGCCCCGCATCGGGCTCTGTGCTAACACTCAGAGCCTGGAGCCTGTTTCAGATTCTGTGTCTCCCTCTCTACCCCTCCCCCACTCGAGCTCGCTCTCACGCTCTCTCTCTCTCTCTCTCTCTCTCAAAAAAGATTAAACATTTTTTAAAAAAAGGTTAAAATAAAACAACTTATCAATAAACTTTGTTTTCTATTCTTGAAACTTCAGTGTAGACCTATAGAGGAGTAAGTACAAATTTATTTTGACTATCTGAAGTTACAGAGACATACAGGTATATTTTGTAGGTACAGAGAAACCAGTGTCTTATGTGAGTTATTGATGCCTTATATCATTTTATTTTGCAGCATCTAACATTTACAAGAGAATTTGATTCAGATTCTCTTAGACATTATAGCTGGGCTGCAGATACCTTGGACAATGTCAATCTTGTCTCAAGTCCTGTTCATTCTGGGTAAGTAATCTAAAAGTCACTTACCTTTATCCCATTAAATGAACATTACATTTGTTGTTTGTATTTATAAATTCATATTGACAAGCTTTATATGTATGAAATATTGTTCTTCTAAAAGACTTCATTAGTGAGTATATGTCATATATATTTGTAAATCATTTGTAAATGTTCTTTTCTGAGCAAATTGCTATACCTGTTTTTTGTTGAAAAAAAAAACACTGTTGGAAAGGAAAATAATTAAAGTATTGGTAAATCTAGTCATTTCCCTTAATTTTACTTTATTCAGATAAAGTTTTATTTCTGAGTGTCTGATTTTCCTTTCTAATGGAAAATTATATATGGAGGTATTTCTGTTCATCCCTTGCTGACTGCTCTTGTGCTTTGCTTCACATGATGAAACACCTGAAATCTTCAGACCAGTTTGGTACCTCCTGCACTCCTGAAATAAAATTATGATTAAGTCTTATTAAATTACAATTAGAAGAAAAGAAATTAATTTTTAAAAGAAAAGAAGTGAATGTACCAATGTGTGTACCCCAGAAATGCTGTGGTAAAAACCACATTGAACAGGCTCCTTACCGCTGCCCCACTGGTAGCAGAATTAGAGGTGGGCGGCTTACAAGGTAGCCTGCTCTAACTACTGAATTGATAATCAGTGCATATTTACATATGGGATTCTTCACCTGTCAGTAATTAAAATTTGGGATAGTTGATGCCACACAAATGGAATAGAAATCATTGAGATGATGAAAATTTCAAGGTATTTTCACCTCTAAATTTGGCATTTAGGCCATAAATTAGTTGTGATCCAGGACAAGGACAGAGTAATTTGGAATTAAATTAGTTAACAGTAATTAACATTTCTGAAATGCTATATGTGTTATATGAATTATTTTCTGCTGCTTTTAATTAAAATAAATTGTAATAGCTTTACCTTTTTATGTGCCTGGCATTGTATTAAATGTTTTACATGTATTATCTTACTTAATATTTTTTTGAACCTTAAAATGACACTGTGAAATAAGTTTTACCACTATCCCCATTTTGCAGATGAAAAGTCAGACTTAGAGTAATGCTGCAGGTTAAAGTATCCTACAGAATTGTGGCTTGTAGCACAAATAATTGCAATATCATTCAAATGGAAGTAATTGACGTGAAAGTACTTTGTAAACTATAAACTACACATACATATTCTTTGACTAATTAACATTACATCTCTTTAACTCGATTATAAAATTCTTTAATTATGGAGTAATAATTTTTAATTGCTTAAAATAGTTACATCATTGATGTTAGATGTTTATGGGTCTTAACTTAGAAAAGCAAAAAACAATCAGTTGGGAAGGAAACTGAAATACTTAGGATACATTCAGTGAGCCACATGTTGAAGAGGTTCTTTGTATCAAGCTTGGTGAATGCCCACCATGTTACAAAGACCTAGAGCCAACGTTTTCTCTACATAGGAAAGAAAAGTGTGTCATTTAGGAAACTTTCATGCTTTGCTTTTGTGCTTTGCTTCAAATGATAGTTGGAACTTCAAATGAGAAATTGAGGGAACATAGAATAATAAAATCAGAGGTGAACTTTCCTGTACATTGGAGATGATGAAATATTTGACTATGCAAATTCTCTCTCCTTCCTCTTGAATTTATTGAAGGCAATAGACATGTCCAGGAAAGCAAAAGTAATGGCAGCTGGCATGGGCTTATTTGAAAAGGAAAATATAGACTTGGTATACACTTGGAAATGGTTCACTAGTGCTGTCAGGTCTTAGGGAGTAGCTTCTATAGCCGCTGAAGGCGAATATTTTTCCAGGTTGTCCCACAAATGCCAAAAGCCTTGGTTTCATTTTCTGACAGTTTTTATTTTTCCTTTGCTTATCATTGACATTTTCTGTTGCTTGCTTCTAATTATCTTCCATTAATTTCTCCCATTTGCTTTCTAAATTATTTTGCAGCTATTCTTCTCCACTTCCTCAGTATGATTCAAGGTGATAACTGTGTCCTTTATGTGAACCATCCTTTTTTGTATTTTTAATTTATGTGACGTTTTCCCACAGTTAGATGTGTCAGTGTCTGTAGTGTATCAGCTTTTGTCATCCTGCTGTTCTTACAACTAGAAACATTCATGTGTTAGTTTTAGGATTATTTGTAGAATTACTGCTTTAGTTTAAGTATTAATAAGATACAAAAGATATGATTAAACATCACCTTTTGATTTGTTTCTATGAGTTGTATTGCATGAAATTTTATTTTGCATAGAATATGTAGAGAATGAGTTTGGAAAACAATTCATGATGTTATTGAATAACAGGACCCTTGCCCTGCTTAATATTTATTCTCTCCTTTCCTCAGTCTATTGGCTCTATAAAGTTGAAAACCTTAGAACAATAAATTACTGCTAATGAGTACCAACTAGGCACTGGGTGCTACGCAGAATCCAGAGAAAGAGCTTCTTCTTCTAATTTGTCGTTAAAATCTTCTAAGATATGTTTTGTTTTGTTTTTTTCCATTTGTGTCTGATATTCTTTGTAGTTTGGATATTTTTATATTGACACTGATGACCTTCTTAAACTACCCTCATATTGCTCACCTACAAGTGTTTTATATATATCTTTTTCATATAGATATATTTTTAGTATTAGTAACCGCATCTGACCTAGGCGGTTCCAAAGCACCTCTAACAAAATAGTTTTTGTTCAATGGGTCATTCAGTAAACATGTATTATGTGCTTACTGTATTTAGGAACTGTGCTCAGCCCTGCAGGTCAAGCAGCGAACAAGGCAGGTCTGATCCAAATTACTATCTATATTATTGAGATCAGCTCTTTGTTGCCAGGGCAAACACTGCCCTCCAAGTGTAAACACTCTTGTGTTTATATGTGCTAATACAACCACATTTCCAAACCCAGAGTTGACCTCAAATCATTTTTAATTCATTCTGTTGCTAGTATTCCCAATCACAAGTTGATTTTCACTACTGAATGCTGGGAAAGGTAAGATTTTGTCTTAGGCTTCTTTATAAGTTTGCCCTATTATCTTCATTACTGAGTAAAGGTAGTTATTAAATATGTGTGTGTCCAAGACAAGACAATGTAGGCTCCCCAGAGCAGTTTCAAGTGAGCCTTGTCATTTAGCACCCGAGGCAATTCATGTGGACACTTGCACAAGTAGATAAGTGTCTTTGTCTTTGACGAGAAAGGTGTGTATTGTGTTTTGTTTTAGAGGGGTTAGTTTCTTCCCCTCTTACTTTGAACATTACAGGGGTTCCAACCTCTCAAAGTAGATCTAATGTTACACACACACACAAAAAAAACATAACCCAGAGGAAAATGGCTAAATCCAAAATAAGCAGAAGGATATGAAGTTGATTCTACCTCACTGATGACCAGAATTGGTCCTGGACATCTGATTGCCTGGCAAATGATCACCATGCTATTGCCTTTTTCCATGGGGATGGCAGGTCAGTTGCTTTGAGGAAGAGGTTACTCTTCTAAGATCAAGTCCCCAGCTAGCACCTCCATGCAAGGTCCTAAAATCTATTTGCAAGATGTTAGAACTCTATTTAGATGAACTACATTTTAGTAGAAGATTTTTGATGGATGGGATTTTCCACCACCACCCCCAATACTATAGGTATTCAAACAATTTTCTCATTATCAACATTTATTGCTGTTGCAGTAATAAGCGTATTTTCACATGTGGAAGTTGGAATGCACAGGGGCATAGTGTTCTCCTGTCTGACCTCCACTCTTCCATGAGTCGGATTCACTGGTTTATGTTACCAGAGTGCTTTATGACAGCAGAGATTTGGGGACGACTCTTCATGAGCATGTGAAAGGAATCGAGAATTGCAATATGCTATTACCCAGATGAGATGCTATAAGTTTCTCTATATTTTCATATCTACATGCAAACAAATATTTTTTTCTTCATTAGCTTTAATGTAAAGGCCAATGACAGAATTATAATATATAATTTAGAGACATCTTCTAAAAAGTCTAGGTTACTAGTTTTGTATGGCTGTGTAAATACTCAAGTATAGGTTATTTTCAACAGTTTTAAAGTCAAATTTATGCTGAAAGGATTAAATCCCTTTCCATCAAAATTGCCTTGGCAGAACTAGGCATCTGCTTTTGTTCTTATATTCTGCTTTGTGATAGTGCAAATTAGACTGGTATGATTAAATACGTACATATTTATTTTAGGAGTTGTACATGTTAAGACATACCGTGGAGTTTCATCTGACTTGTCAGGGAGTGAGAGTCCATAGTGAGCATATGGCTAAAACCACTTATAGTGGTTAAAATGACCTTTGAATACAGCATAAGCCATCTGCAGAGGCCACATATGGCAGCCTGGGCTTGGGTTTTTAAATGCACAACAGTTTTTGTTACAGCTTTGAACCATTCACTGTTCCTCAATCGGAGCATCTGACAAAGTGGTTGGCTTCTACTAGGAGGCCACGTCCCACCAATAATAAGTTGTCACGTTTCCCTTTTTGCCCAATTCACAAGTTAAATGCATGTTTGGTGTGACTCCACTGTATTTACTTTCCAGTTTATTTTTAAAGAGAGGAAATGATAGCCACATTGTCTGTCGTTTTAAACCTTAACATTTAATTTCAAAACCTGCTGTGAAGATGGTTTATATGTATCCTTGATTTGGCCTCTGGTCTTCTCCCTACAGGTTTCTGGTTAGTTTTATGGTGGATGCAAGAGGAGGCTCCATGAGAGGGAGCCGTCACCACGGGATGAGAATCATCATCCCCCCGCGCAAGTGTACGGCCCCCACCCGAATCACCTGCCGATTGGTAAAGAGACATAAACTGGCCAACCCACCCCCCATGGTGGAAGGAGAGGGATTAGCCAGTAGGCTGGTAGAAATGGGTCCTGCAGGGGCACAATTTTTAGGGTAAGTGCTTTTGTCAATTTTTATCTTGGCCCTTGTATGATATATATGATTTTCTTTGCCCTTTTTAACTCAAGTAGTTAACTATTAAGACGGCATAGTCGGACCATTTTGATTGAGTACACCTCTCGTGTAGCGTCAAAGGTCACAAAGCTGTGTAATTCTGTGAAAAGCGAGTAGGCTGATACTTCCTTAACTCAGTTTGCTGGTCAAAGCTTTTACTAACCAAGAAGCATGTTCTCTGCTCAGTGAGTGCACGGAACCCCAGCAGCCCCTGTAGAAGTCAAGGCACCATTCTTAAGAAAAAATACAGATGTTGGAATTATATGAATAACTGGCTACTATGGGTACATGCCTTTTTAAGAGATAATTTGTAGGGACATAATCCATTGTGATAATGATATTTTACAAAAAGGAAAAATAAATTCTTTTCCTGAGGTGGCACTTGGGTGCAAATCAGGCAGGCTCTGTCGTGACGGACAGTTTGTTCACAATTTCCCCTTCTCGTTTCTCTTCCTGCTGCATGGATGTTATTCAGTAAACTGCATCTTCCTACCAATCCTCCCCCTGTAAATGAGGGTGAGAGTTTGGTTAGCCGAATCCTGCAGCTTGGGCCTCAAGGAACAAAATTTATTGGGTAGGATCTTTATAGACAAGATTCAGAATGTCTACAATTCTTTCTCCATTTTCAATTTTTTTCTGTCACACCCATGGTCTTATTCTTGTCTTAAGTTTCTTTTTATTTTTTCAGTTTTTAATGCTTTCAGTTGATGTGTGTCACTGAAAGAAACAAAAATCATAGTGGCTTGACTTAATGTAGCATCGCTACCTATCTTGTGCTTCTCCGGCATGTGGAATTTCCTGCAAGCATTCTGCTTCGTAACTTTGTGCTTTTGTAAACCTTTCTTTAATTTGAAATGTTTCAACTGAATATGGTAGTTTTTAAGACAGACTGACAATCTAATTTTAACCCAGTGTAAGAGAAAGTATTTGCAGGCTTTGAATCAACATTTGCTGTAAATGATATATATGTGTGTGAATATATATATGTGTGTATATATATATATATATATATATATATATATATATATATATATATATGTCTAGAGTTACATTTTCTTCAAAGTACATACTTATGCATACTAAGTAATCTTCATGGTCTTTGAGAAAGAAAAGTCCTCAATAAGTAAACTGATTTTGATAAATGTTGGGGCTAGAAGATATTTAAAGAAAGCCAAATAGGCAGCAGATAGAATGTTCTACTACAGTTATTAAATCGTCTTGTTTTGTTTTGTTGAAGCTGAAATGTGTTGGTATCTGTTGTTTGTTTGCTTGTCTGTCTGGTTGGGGGATTTGCCTTGGCAGTCTGCATGAAGAAACCTGTTATGAAAACTTATGCTTGGCTTTCACCTTGGTCAGAGGCCCTGGTTCATACCTTCTCTCCAGTGTTGTTCAATGTCCTACACAAAGCCACATTCCTCAAATATTTACAGAGACAGTATCTGATACATTAACCTGCAAAGATTGTATCTAGTTCTCAAAAAAAACAAAAGTCAAATCAGATGTGGTTAAAAACTATGGTAAATATCTTAACTCTTGAAATTATTAACACTCTTAGGAGTAGTTGATTTTGTTTTTATCTACCAAAAAATAAAGGCATTATTAAAAAATGTTGAAATCGTTAATTTGAATTAATTCTAATTATTTTGTCAAAAGTAAAATGATCATATTTATCATCCTATTTTAAGAGAATGCTTTTGTGATAAATAAAATGTTCATACATATTCATGTTATTGGATCATTACAACAACTAGCCCTTTTTATGCTCTTACCTATCTGAACCCGTATCTTCTGTTGTGACATGCACATAAACGTGTAGGGTAAGAGGTGAGGTTACATACAACCTCTGTAGGAGAATAATGATACTGTCTACTAAATGTCATAAAATAAAGCTGCACAATCCAACTACATAAACTGTGTGTGATTGTGGTCTGCTTACTTCCATTCATCCTTTTTAGCCATTTATCCTGTTTTAAAATTTAACAAAATGATTCCTGTGCTTGATTGGCTGTCTTCAATTTGCAGCCATTCTTATGCATTCTTCTGCAAAAGGACACTGTCAAAATTTAATATATCATTAGATTACAATTTCAAACCAACAAGTGCTTTTTCAGAAAGTTTAAATATTTCTGTGCAGGTTATTATAGTGTTAGGAAATTAAGCTGCCCACGACCATCTCACAAATTAAACACCAGAGAAAACTGCCTTAACCATACAGGCCATTAAAAGTCATGGAAAGTCACTGTTGGAGGGAGTGAATTGTTATGTCGACTGTTTGCTTGCGAAGGGACAAACACCTGTGATCTTTCAAAATAGGAAATCTATAGAATTTCTTTTTCAAAGAAATGACTGTGTCCTTTTAAATCATTAGCTTTTTGTATAATATGATATACCTATTGTGTTTTTAAAAATGGACCAACTTCCTTATGGTCTGTTTTAATCTTTGAATTCCTTGATTCAAAATTCCTGTTTATATGTGCTGAATATTTTCTCCCATATTAAATCAAATGCCTAACATATGATAGGCCCTTATGAATTGTTTGTGAATGAATGAATGATGGCATGTTATCAGGCTTCTGATATATTATTTATTAGCAAATGATTCTGCAGCTTTGAAATCATTCCCAACCTTAGTGGCACCTCTGATTTTCAAATGAATACTGTTAATGAAACTTTTTTTTTAAGTATGATACTATAAACATATTTCATTTTGATACCAAAATAATGTGGATTTCTTTTCCAGCCCTGTCATAGTGGAAATCCCTCACTTTGGGTCCATGAGAGGAAAGGAGAGAGAACTCATTGTTCTTCGAAGTGAAAATGGTGAAACATGGAAGGAGCATCAGTTTGACAGTAAAAATGAAGATTTAACCGAATTACTCAATGGCATGGATGAAGGTAATGGTGACAAGTCCTGGTTTCTGTCAATGTCTGCAGGTAGAAATCAAAGGCATGACTACACCAGAGTTAACTGCACCTGAAATTCACATGTCTGCATCCTGAGCTTGGGGTCCGGTTCCTCAGTGTTTAGTGCTCTTATCTGTATGCAAGGCATGAAGTTCCAGTCAATCCAACAGCCTTTTGTTTTCATAACACTAATGTACAAATACCACTTGATGATTCTTTCCATCTTCAATGAGATATATTAATCTTTCCAAAACCTGAGAAAGTTTTCTAAATTAAAAATGTGTCAGGAGGAGGGGAAATAATAGTGGAAGGTATGCAAAGCATGCAGGACATTTTTAAGAAAATATGTTCACATTTTACTTTTGGAGTTATTATTTCTGGATCCTTTCTTGTGTCTCCATCTTCTCCCCGATTATGTCAACATTCTTCGTGAATTTTTAACTTCTGTTGGGCAATAATAAGTTGCAAGACTAATTATTGGAGTCTGTGTCGTATTCTGTGACCTAGTAGGGCACATAGCTGAGTGTATCACTTCCCATACACACCTTCTTCAGCTCTCTGACCCTTAGAACAAAGCAGGTTTTCTTAGTAGACATTGGGAATGGACTTGTTTTGAGAGTAGGTACTTGATGCAGAGTTTTCCTTTAAAGGGGTGAAAAACAATTAGAGGCCAAATGCATCACAGAAAGACTCTAATTTTTTTAAGTTTGTTTATTTATTTATTTATTTAGAGCAAGCTAGCGAGAGAGAGGGGGAGAGAGAGAGAGAATCCCAAGCAAGCTCTGCACTGTCAGTGAAGAACCTGATGTGGGTCTCAAACTCATGAACTGTGAAATCATGACCTGAGCCAGTCAGATGCTAAACCGACTGAGCCTGACTAATCTTTATACTGACTCCCTAATCACTACAAATTCAGCAATTGTTTTAAAGAATAGCTTTATTGGAGATATAGTTCACCTGCCATAAAATTCGCTGTCCTAGCATTTAATGCACTGGCTTTTGGAATGCACCCAGCACAGTCTTCTGGTTTCAGAGTGACGACAAAGGCGCTAGAACGACTCGGGTGTTTGAGGGATGACCATGGTCAAGTTCTTTGGTCCCTGTGAGCCTCTTTGGCTTCTGCAAAATGGAGATACCTTCCTTACTTCATAGGGCTGTTACTGGGAAAAAATAATTCTGTGAAGCACTTATGAAATACAGCCTTTGTCACATAGTAAGTCCTCAATAAATATCAGCTGTTGTCACTATTCATTCTATAGAAAAAAATTGTCCTATCAAAGGTTCTGTAAAAGACACAGTTCATCACTGCCAACCAAGAATTTAAAGATGTTTTTACAGCAGGGTAGGAGGAAATTATTAATTGTTGAGTTTCTAGCATTTGTGAGAGAGTGATAAATTCCTTTCTATATGAAAATTTAAAACAAAAGTATAGTACTATAAAGTAGGTAGTTTTAATCACACGTTTAAAAAATTTTTCTTTTAACATTTATTTACTGTTTATTATTTTTTTATGTTTTTAATGTGTATTTTTGAGAGAGAGAGTCAGAGTGTAAGCAGGAGAGGGGTAGAGAGAGAGGGAGACACAAAAATCTGAAGTAGGCTCCAGGCTCTGAGCTGTCAGCACAGAGCCCAACACAGGGCTCAAACCCATGAACCCTGAGATCATGATCTGAACTGAAGTCAGACACTTAACCAACTGAGCCACCCACGTACCCCTTTAATCACCCTTTATAGATGAGGGAACAGAAGTTCAGACAAGTCAAGTCACTTACTTAATATTACCGAAACTAAGTAGCAGTGCTGGGTTAGAAATCTGGTTTTATCTTGTTTTCAAAGATTTAACCATATCCCACTTATTTTAGAAATGTGTGCCCTGTGGAGAAGAAAATAAATGTAAACAGGAAAATTCCTACCAACCTCTAGATTTAAGGTTCAGGAGAATAATCATCTTAAATGAGCATATATTAAATGTTTACATATGATACTGATATTATATCATATATCAGCTATAACTTCAAATAATTTCTGATAGGAACATGCAGTGGTAATTATGATTTCTAATTTTTATTACCTAGTCATTCTCTTCTAAGGACATTGATAAGGAAACACAATTAAAAATTTTAAAAAGAATACATCTTAAGAGAATGAATTGAATTAGCATTTTGAAAATAGTAAAAGAATATAGATGATTCAGGATTCAAAAATGGAGAGAATAAGAAAAATGGGTTATCCAGAGAGGGTGGTTATTTTAAGGAAAATAAAGTATGTAAATATTTTCATGTATCTAGTATTTCTTAAATGCCAATGTAGATTATTAGTTTTTAACGTGTAGCGTCTCCTATACAAGGAGTTTCTTTTCTTTCTCTCTTTGTTTTTCTTTCTTTCTTTCTTCCTTTCTTTCTTTCTTTCTTTCTTTATAGATAACTACCTTGATACTGTAACCTCTTGAAGGCAGGGTACATATCTTAATCACCTTTGAACCCCCAGTGTCAGGCACAATGCTGATTTAGGTTTTCCCCCCTTGCTGGTAAGGGGCAGAAGGAGGAACTTCTCAAAATATGTAGCTAGCTGGAGGAAAAGTTCTCATTGGTCTATTTCTTCTACCCCAAATGTCACTAATGTTAATCTGCAGGAGAAGAAAATTAAAGAGGAGCATTTACTTTGAGGAAATTTCTGAGAAATTAACATTATTCTAGGAAGAATACTGAACATTCTAAAACAGTACTGCCTAGTAGATGATGATTTATATGATGATGGAAATACTCTATACATGGGCTGTCCAAGAGTAATCACTAGTCACATGTGACTCCGGAGTACTTGAAATATGACTCGTACAGTTGAGGAAGGTAATATTTAATTTTGTTTAATTAATTTCAGATAGCCACATGTGGCCACTCGCTACCTCATTGGACATTGTAGTTCTAGCAAAAACACTGAATATTCTAATATAGTCTCCTTCATTTTTGAGTATAGATTATAATATGTCCATCCTACCAGGCACAGGTAGAATTTTTGAAAAAAAAATTAGTAGATTCTTTTTTTTTTAAGTTTGTTTATTTATTTTGAGAGAGAGAAAGAGAGAGCAGGGGAGGCGCAGAGAGAGAGGATCCCAAGGAGGCCCTGACACAGGGCTCAAAATCATGAACTGTGAGGTCATGACTTGAGCTGAACCCAAGAGTCAGACACTTAACTGACTGAGCCACCAGTTTTTGGGGCACCCGCAATTTTTTTTCAATTTTTAAGGATTATTTATGGAATGGATTTCCATGGTTTCATGCTAATTATCTTCATTTTGTTTTTATTAAACCAGTTTTAAATTGGAATTAGTCATATCTTTGCTTAGAAATTATGCCCCTCGAGCTTCCACACTCAGGACATATGTCAAGAAATGATGATATTAGCCCTCTGTCCTGGATTCTGTGTGTTATCTTGGAAATAGTAGATAGAGTTTCTTTGTTACATTTTTAAAGACCAGTTAAACTTTGGTTCTATTTTAGGCAATTAAAAGAAAACGTAAATACTTCTAGGCTTAAAGAATCTAGCACTGGAGGTACTTCAGCAAAAATAAGGACTAAATTCTCCAGGCACAGTGGTTTTCTTCATGGATTAAGTTTTAAAGTAACAATAATGAAGGAAGTACTATACATATTTTATAGCTGAAACTCAATCAGATTTCATACCAAGCTTAAGCCCCACTTATCACCACTCTTCTCTAGTACCCAAAGACATTTCATTCATACTGGAACATCCCCCTTCTAAAAACAGACAAAAATCAAAATCATCCTATCTCTTAAAAAAAAAAATCCAACACTTCTATTTCCCTAAGGTCCAGCTATTCAAAGTTCTCATAGGAAAAGAAGCATGAGCGCAGAACAGAAGTTTTCATGTTGTGTTCTACCTTCTTCCCTCTGCCCCACCCCCCCTTTGTTTATTCCTGGATAGTTGTTAATGAGCATCATAACAATAGTACAGAAAACAAACCAGTGACTAGATCACTCAAGACTTCCTTAAAGAAAAAGAAAAAAGCATCCTGTTGTTTTAATTTATTAATTTCCCCAATTTATAACAATAAGCCTTATCTGTCATCCATGGCAAGTGACTCTTGGTATTACATGTTTTATTATAAATGTCTCCTTTTTTACCCTCTTTTCCATAAATAAATTCTGCTCTGTAACTAATCTATATGCTATTTTTATAACCAGTCCTGTTGCACCTTATTCTCTGAAAAATCTTAAAACCCAAACGTTAAAAATCATCTTAGGCAATATTTTGATAACTGACTTTTACGATACCATGCAATTGTAAGGATTAGATATGGTTCTGTAATATTTCAAAACTTGCAAAGCCTTTCCAAGTGCACAAATGGAGTAGTTAGAATAGCTCCAAAGAAAGACAAGTGTAAGGAGGAGGAAAATTTTCCTAGTGTAATATGGTGGTTAGGATCAGGATCTGTGGACGTCACATAGACCACAATTCCCATGCTGACTTCCTAGCTGTGTTATCCTAACCAAGCACTCAGTCTTTCTAAAATTTCATTTAAATCTGTAAAGTGAGGATACCTCATAGAGAGCTAAGGGGGAACTGACTAGCTAATATATGTAAAGTTCTTAATCCAAGGTCTGATGCATAAGAACCACTCAATCAATGTTAGTATTTGTCACGGCTGCCGTGTACAGTTGTGCAGGAGAGCAAGTAGGAACTGAAATCTTGCCTCTTCCCCTTGCCAAGACATCTGCTCTGACACTGGCCTGCAGGACAAAGAGACAATCTTAACTAATGTTCCCAAGCCATTTACCTGCAAGGTGGTGTCTGTCCTAAGTGGCACCCTTTTCCAAATTGCACGTGGCTAGTTGAAGCCCTGGTCAGGGTTGATGAAGGTGACATTCTCTCCATCACCACTACACAGTCAGGCAATGGTAGGAAAATAGATCTAGATCTAGACTTCTAAAGTCCAGGCTTCTGACCCCAAATTTACTTGTTTTTCTATAATACCCCTTTGCCTTTCTGTATTCTCAAATGAAGGATGCCTATGAAAGTGTTTTGTGTGAAACAAAAATGTTACTTAAATGTTAGCTGCTATTTAAGTCTTGCATTACTCATCAAGGTACCATCTTAGCTCTTATATGACTCAAAAGGATATGGTGTGGATTCAAGAAAAACTGTCATTGCAAAATGTGGTAGAATTAGGATTTATTTCTGCCACTAGGAGCCTGGAGACACAAGCATCAATGATTATGCTAATGAAGCAGGTGTGTTAGCAGAGCTCTACTGAAGTAAGAGGCTAGAATGACAGAGGACAGTTGGTCTGGGTGTGAAGAACCTGCTGTTACCAATAAGATATCATGTGGCAGAAGCGACTTTCCTCTTTGGAGGCGGACCCAGATCTTGTCCTAGCACTTCTCAATTCTCTGCTGAGAAAAAGATACTGGAAAACACAAAATAAATTCATTCTGCTCCCCCCAAAAACATCATCTTTAAAGTGAACCAAGTTGAATCTACTTTGTAAGTTTGTTTAAAATCTTTAGTTAAACTCACAAAGTTCAATTAAACATGTTTAAAATTCTGCCTCTAAAGTCAGACCCCAAAGGGTGTTTTGTGGTTTATGGTTTTGCTGGACCTGAGAGGATTCACTAGTAGAAGAATCCTTCCTCCTTGGAGGTCTTAAAATTGAAGAGCTGGAGAAATGCTCTAGTGTGGCACTGACACTAAGGTTGCCACTAGTTACACGTGGCTACAGGGCACTTGAAATGGGGCCAGTGCACATTGAGATGTACTGTGAATGTAAACTACACCAGATGTGCAGAGCAACCCCCCAATCGATATCTCATTAATATTTTTTACATTGGCTACATGTTGGAATGGTAATGTTTTGGATATACTGGGCTAAATAAAAGATATTATTAAAATTGGGGCACCTGGGTGGCTTAGTTGCTTAAGTGTCTGACTCTTGTTCTCAGCCTAGGTCTTGATCTCAGGGTTGTGAGTTCAAGCCCCATGTTGGGCTTCTGTGTTGGGCGTGGAGCCTACTTTTAAAAAAAAGATACCATTAAAATTAATTTTACCTGTTCCTTTTTAATTTTCCAGGGTGGCTATAAAGAAATTTAAAGTTCCAAATGTGGTTTGCATTATATTTCTTTTAGACGGTGCTTCTCTGGACAATGTATAGATTTGGAGAGACACATTTATTAGGTTTTAAAATCAAAATCATTGCTACCTAAGCATCACAAGAATGCTTTGAACATATAGGAATTATGCTATTATTTTAAAATCCCAACCACTGTGTTGGACCAAAGTTTTGCTGAAGCTCTCCAAACAATGCCATCATGCCAGGAAAATGTTTCCTTCCTGTTGTCATTGTTTTCCCATGAGACCAAGTGAAAGTTTAAAATAATGCATTTTAGATAAAATAATTATGCTATTTTTCTGTAAGTTGAAGCAGGAAAGAGAAATTGATAACTATAATGTCAAGTAACAGAAAACTAATTTTCCATAATTTTGTTATCTAACTATACGAACAATAATTACAGAGGTAGATGTTTCAGTTAAAAATTGCTACTTTGGTTCAAATGAACTCATTTTTAATTCATCAGGCATGAGACAAAGCATAATCTTAAAGCATCAAGTTAGATTGTAGAAGCGTCCAGTGCTGAGAAGTGGAACACGTAGCTTTATGTTGTACACAGCACCATCTGCTGGACAAATCTGTTAACAATTTTGAAAAATTCTGGAGGAAAAAGTAAAAACAACTTAACCAAATGAAGATTATGTTAGGGTGTCAAAAAACAAAAAGCATACCAAATACTATCAGTTAAACCCTTCAGCTTGTTGCCATAAAACTCATTTTAAATCAGTTGCTTGATACCTACCATAGTGCAAAAGGAAGGGAAATAGAACAGCTACCCCAAACCAACTAGCTGGGAAATGAGAATGGGACCAAGCCAAATAAACATTAACCACAGCGAGCCTTATATGTGCCTGTGTAAATGGATTTGCCAGCATTTACATCTTTTTATAAAACATTAGTAGGTCAAAATAATGATGTCAGACACCCTGACCCACTTGTCAGACAGAATGGGACTCTTGGCCCTCTGAGGACAGGGAAGCAAGGCTGAGAGATTGGGTGCAAGCTTTTATGACCTTTAGTGCAGATGAGAATGGAGGCCAGGGTGCCAGACACAGCAGGTCTAGAGCCCTTGGAGTTCGTTGTGCTTCTGTATCTGCTGCACATGCTGGGTTACTGATTTATGGTGTTCAGCTTTAAAGAATTATATATGATCCTGATTTTGAACATGGGATTATATTATTTGTTTTTTGCCTTCATATCGTAGTAATGGTTTAAACAAAGGGTTGAAGAAAGTGCCATAATGGAGCTAATTGCCTGAAAGCCATGCCTTTTTATTTACATAAGTGGAAAACTAAGCAAATGTGGAAGAACATTTTCCTGGAAAAAATACATAGAGAAGCCAATGCATAGAATATAAAGTTTCTGCAATCCTGGAGGAAACCCTTATAATGATTATTCCAGCATGAGCAAACACTCCCTAACTTCTCTTCCAGAAAGCCTTCCCTAAACCCCAGACTAAGTTAGATCCACCTGGTAAATATGTCCACAACATCTGGCCTGTCTTCTTCCATAACAAGCAACTTTGAACTTTGCTATCTTCCATGATGTACGATAAAGTCCCTGTGGACAGGGACTTGGCTTGACTTGTTGACAGCCATATTCCCAGTGCATGTAGCAGCTCTTGGCACAGTATTGTCACCACACCATAACTTGTTGAATGAATGGAAAAATAAATGCTTTGTATCCAAGCCTATGTCCCCACTCTTGATGATACATTTCCTTAATAATTCAGTGACCTATACCCAAGAGAGAAAGCAACTTTCTAAAGGAAGGGGTGCCACAACCAAATGAGGAGAGGTGGTCTGCATGGGAGGGAAAGGGCACAAAATGATTAGAAATTAGTTTTCAAAAAATAATTTTAAAATATAATTGTCAGAAATTGTATGGATTGCTAAAACCAGAGGGGAAACAAATAGATAATTCATTGTTTCTAGACAGTCATCATTAGCTCTCAATGCATTGTACAAATCTGAATAACAAAGAAGATCCTTACCTTGCACAAAGATGTAAAATAATGCTGATCGAGACAGATATAAAGTGCATACTGGAAATGAATAAGAATAGGAGTTAAATTTCTAAAATTGTACCTGTACATGGGACCTCTCTGTAATCTTTGCAATTTCCCATGAATTTATAATTATTTCAAAATAAAAGTTGGACAAAATTGGAGAGGTTTCTATTATGTTTACATTGAGGAAGAAGGATCAAGTTGTATCATTTGGGTTTTTTTTTTCCTGCAACTTCTTGGACAGACTTATTACAAAAGTTGCATATTCAGATGAAGCTGAATTTGAATTCCGAGGAGATGAACGTCTATGATTTCCTGAAATATTTGAATGAATATATTACAAGTGCCCTGGTGTTCCACATATTCTATAGCCAGAGCTGAATGTTACAGACTTGTCTTTTATTTCCTTCATTTCTCCCAATTTATTTATAAATTCTTATATTTAATACTTTGTAATTAGTGAAACCTTATTTTGAAATCTGGAATGAAAATAAAATGACAGCAATTAAGATTCATACACCATAGAGATATAGACATAATGTGTTGTTGCTCTTGTTGTTGTTGTTGTTGTTGTTGTTTAATCCAACCTTAGATCTGCCACAGATTGGTTTTCTGTTTCTCCTCTATTCCAAAGCTGTATGACCTTGGAAAGAATAAGTAGCTTGAATTATTACATGAACAGAACTATGCTGGTGGCTTTATATCATTTATTTGTCATATCTACCCCAGAGGACGCTTTTCTTATCCTGATCTTATAGACAAGGAACATTAAGGCTCAGAGTTCAGGAACTTATCCAAAGTCCAAGCTCACTGGTTGGAGAGTTAGATTTGAGCCCAAGGCAACTGTCTCCAGTGACTTCCCAGAGAACCATCCTGGCTAGCTTGCCCTTTTGAAATCTAACATTGTAGGCCTCAGTTTTCCCCCACACCTCATATCAAATTCTCCTTTCTTAGAGGATCAGGCTGAGCAGAATATTCACCTGACTAAAAATTAAACTCTAGGTACAGAAATCATCCTTTGTGAAAACTTGAGGTTGTATTCCTTCTATAGACTATTCACAGTCAAACCTGACCCCACACTCACAAACAGCTTTCAGAAAACAAATTTGGTGTAGGAAAAAGAATCATGGTCCCATCTGACCAAGTTATCTAGATATTTAATCATGTGCATGTAAGAATGAGGCAAAACTAACCAAGGATGATCATTTGAAATCTTGAAGATTAACCCATTTAGTGGGAACATGATTTCACTCCTGTTATTTATGCTTCATTGTATGATAATCTCCGTAACCATTTATATTCACAAAGCATTTTTTGATTCTTCTTGCTCTGTTGCAAAATCTCAGTTACAGAGAAAGCTGTCCCACCTTTTACAAATAAAGAAACTGAGTTACAAGGTGCTTGAGAAATTTATCATTAATCAGTGAAGTAAGAAAACTGTAGAACATTAGTTTCCATTTATTGCACAGCAGAAAGTGCCACTGTAATCAGAGCTTTCTGCTCATAGAGCAAGCCAACAAGAAGGGACATCACCTTCTGGACCAGGGTATCTGCATATCTGTCCATTACTCATCCATTTATCAACTACTACCCCTGTGCCAGGTAATCTGCAAATACATTGTGTTAAATCATGGTTGAAGTCCATGTCTGTGTGACTTCATCACTTCTCCCTGACCCTGTTCCTAGACCTAGGTTCTAAGCTCTAAAGCAGACAGGTCACTTTGGACAGGT
The DNA here is from genome assembly GCF_018350215.1 of Panthera leo. Lineage (NCBI taxonomy): Eukaryota > Metazoa > Chordata > Mammalia > Carnivora > Felidae > Panthera > Panthera leo. Next base: position 21,407,935 of record NC_056689.1, on the reverse strand, counting down.
CACTTATTCTCTTTGAACTTCACACACCCTCTTTACCAAATGCTTTGTGGGACAAATAGTAACTGACTTGCCAGAAAGTAGAGACATTCAGTGAGTGTAAATTGTAACATTCCTCCTGACCAAGCCTACCTGTTTCAGAACTCATCTCTTTCTTTTCCCTTAATCGTGTGTGTGTGTGTGTGTGTGTGTGCGCGTGTGTGTGTGTGTGTGTGTGTGTGCGTGTGTGTGTGTGTGTGTGTGTGTGAGAGAGAGAGAGAGAGAGAGAGAGAGAGAGAGAAAACTTTACTAGTAACAGATTAAACAGAGAAAGAGAGGGGGTTTTAGGGTCTTTTCATAGTCTATCAATCACCCCGAAAGGTAAGAAGCTCTTTATTTTTATGTCATTTTCTCCTTTAATTCTATAGGTATGGAGTGGTTTAGTAAATTTTTTTAAGCCATTTAAAAGTAATGGATAGGAGCACCTGGGTGACTCAGTGGGTTAAGCGTCTGACTCTTGATTTCAGCTCAGGTCATGATCTTACAGTTTGTGGGTTCAAGTCCCACATTGGGCTCTGCGCTGACGACTCAAAGCCTGCTTGGGATTGTCTCTCTCTCTGCTCCTCCCCCATTGTCTCTCTCTCTTTCTCTCTCTCTCTCTCAAATAAATAAACTTAAAAAAAACCAGTAATGGATATTATTGCCTCATAAGCTCCTCTTCTCATATTGAACCATCCTTGCAATGTTTTTCGTAAGATCCTATTGTCATGTTTTTCACAATTTGGGTTCTGAGTCTTTAGGGACAGACTTAGGGTGAAGTCTAAGACTTTGCTTCCCAGACATGTCAAGTCATAAAGTCACCTGAATTGACTGTGAAAAACAGCTTTTCAGGTTCCACTCCTGGCCTACCAAGTCAGAATCTCCAGGAGAGAAACCTAGGAATCTGTGCTTTTAATAGATAGCTCTGGTGATCTTGCCAGATCTTGCAAGATCTTATGACCTTGCCAGATTGGAGCACACACAAGCTGGGTTTTCTGTGGGTATGAATAGGACACAGGCATCATATCTGTAGGTTATTTTCTTGGTTTTATCTATGGAAAGGATAGGAGCATAGCAAAGATTCTTGGTTCTATATTCCTGCTTCTCTAACCTAATAATAGACCATTTTAAAATCTGAATACAGGTGTGTCTGGGTGGTTCAATCAGTTGAGCATCCAACTTTTGATTTCAGCTCAGGTCATGATCCCAGGGTTGTGGGATCAACCCCTGTGTTGGGCCCCACACTGAGCATGGCACATGGCACTTTCTTAAGATTCTCTTTCCTTCTGCCCTGCCCCCCTGCTCGCATTCTTTCTCTCTCTGTCTCGAAAGAAAAAGAAATCTGAGTACAAGTATATTCAGTCCTGGAAAGAATATTGACATTATTCATATATACGTAATTAGACTTTATTGCTATTTGCCTGGAAATGTGACTTTTCTGACATACTTTTTTAGTTTGCAACACAGAACGTTTCAGAAGAGTTTGATATTCTCATAAGTTTTCAATGCCCTTTGGATAAACGTCCATTAAGTAAATGGTAATTTCTCTTATAAACACATGGACATAATAAAATTTACTGTGGATTAAAGAGTAGGAAGACAAGATCCACTTTTCCTCATACAATTTTTTAAAAAATTATTAAAAGAACAAACAATAATCAGTCTACTAAACTATATATATTTTAAAGCAAGATTTTTTGTTTAATTTTGAAAAAGAGAGAGAGTGTGTGTTTGTGTGTTCAAGTGGGGGAGGGTCAGAGAGAGAGGGAGAGAGAGAATCCCAAGCAGGCTCCATGTTGTCAGTGCAGAGCCTGATGCAGGGCTCGATCCCACAAACCATGAGATCGTGACCTGAGCAGAAATTAAAAGAGTTGGATGCTCAACCGACTGAGCCCCCCAGGCACCCCTTAAAGGAAGACTTACAGAATTATGCAGTTATTTGGTATGAAAAGTGTGAGTCTCTATTAATTCCCAGTGATGTCTTTGTTCAGTGGATACTAGTTGAATACCTGCCATGGGCCAAGCCTCAACATCAAACGTCATTTAATTTAACGTAATTTTACTGTGGTTACTTCACATTTTATGAAAAGAAAATCTAGTTTTCATATACATTAACAGCTTATCAAAACTATAAATAGAATAAAAAGCCTCGTGATCAGGTGCTTATGATGGACAATATGGCCACAAGTCAGGGCTTCCCAGCTGCTGTGTGTCAACAACTTCCTTCCTCTTTCAGGCCTCTCGAGTCAGCTAAGATCATTTCATTACTGTGTTTCAGTCTCCTTTTTTAAAAGCAAGAAATAGAGAAAATGTGTTTGAGTTGAATCCACATTAAAATTTTAATAATCTGTTATATTATTGATTATATCATTTTATTATTTAATACTAGTATTAGTATTATTACGATGTAATAATACACAAGCATACACTCATTATTATATATATTATAATTTTCCTTTTCTCTTTCCCTGTCCTCTAAATTTTATGTAAATTATATGAATTTATATATCAACATGTAAAGATGTGATTAGTTGATTGTTATCACATTTTTTGGTGGCTTTTCCATTTAATATGGCTTGGAGATATACATATTAAAACATATACTTCTAGCCCATTCTTTTTAATACTGCACTGTATTCCATAGTATGAATCTATCATAATTTATTTAACCTTTGTCCTATATGATGACCAATAAGATTTTGTGATCGATTTTCAGGCCATATGAATTACATAGTAATATTACTGTTTTTCACTTCCTCCTCTTGTCTCTTCATGTTTACCCACTGTGCACATCATTTATTGTCTAACTTATGCAGCTATCCCAACATGTAATAGCCTAGCCTTCAACTGTAGCTCTTAGAGATTATGCTTCTTTTTATAAACCAGTATTTAAATATTTTTTGTAGTCTTCACCTTTGTATTGACTTTTATTCTCAGAAAAAAAAGTTCAAAAGGAACGATATCTTTTCTCCATTTCATCATGCAGAGGCCTGGGAATCTGAGTAATTCAGGAGGGCAGTATGTGTATATGATCCTGTTTAAGGAATGGTGCATGGGGATTCTGATGTCCAAAATTTGCACAGTAGTTTCTTTGGGGTGAGGCTTATATATTTTTTAATATTTATTTATTTTTGAGAGAGAGAGAGAGAGAGAGAGAGAGAGTTGGGGGGACAGAGAACCCAGCCTCTGTGCTGATGACAGAGAACCCAATGCAGGGCTCAAACTCACAAACCACAAGATCATGACCTGAGCCAAAGTCGGAAGCTCAGCTGACTGAGCCACGTAAGCACCCCGAGGCTTATCTTAAAAATACCTGTTAAAGGGGAGCCTGGGTGGCTCAGTCAGTTAAGCTTCCGACTTCAGCTCAGGTTATGATCTCATGGTCCGTGAGTTCGAGCCCCACGTCAGGCTCTGTGCTGACAGCTCAGAGCCTGGAGCCTGTTTCAGATTCTGTGTCTCCCTCTCTCTCTGACCCTCCCCCATTCAGGCTCTGTCTCTGTCTCTGTCTCAAAAATAAATAAAATGTTAAAAAAAATTTTAAATACAACAGTGGAGGTCAATAATTATGCAAGTTTTAATGATGACGGGAAAATTGGGTCAATTTCAGAGTGGGTACAACACAGAGTGTTCCTGAACCACTGGCAAATCCTAAAAGATGTTATAAGTCGAGTGTGGAGTAAGAACCTGAGCTTTTCCATTTACCGCTCATCGGCTGCATCTGAGATGGACACACTCACTTTATAGTTGGGGTGGCTTTTGTTCTTTATCAAAGGCAATATGGCAGAGTGTGGCCTGGCTGCCTCTGCTACATAAAGTGGCCATTCTTCCCAGTCCATTGCTATTATAGTTTCCAGGGGTGATACAGCTGTCTCTCCCTTAACTCCTCACAAATGTACATGCACATACCTGCAACACACACACACACACACACACAGCTAAGAATGCATGTTGCCCCGAGTCCCCCAAAAGGTTCCTCACTGCCTCTGGTATGTCCAGCTTGATCTTGAGTAAGCTTCATACTCAAAGGATACACAGCTTGTTACATGTGGAGTCAGGAAATCTTTCTTGTTTGAAGGATGTAATTTCACAGTGGGGTCTTCTTTTATTGCTCGCACTGTGTGGAGTCCCAGGCTATTTCTGAAGAACACACTCACAAGTTTGAGACCAAGGTGAACAATGTCTGCTTAGCTGCAGCTGATCGGATGCACAGCAACTGAAACTAATCATCAGAATTTCTCAGTTGCCACATGAATTATGAACTCTGGGAATTCAGACTTTCAAAAAGAAGCCAAATCATGGAAAGGGAAATATATCCTCTCTGGATGGAAAACTTATCCATCCAGTTTTGTCAATTGCTGAATAGCTGAACGCCCCCCCCCCACCCCACCCAAGAATATTTTCCTGAGCGAGCTCTTTGGTTCCTTCCTGTTTTTCTATATTAACCTTTTTTTAAAAAAAATATTTGCCTTTGTTTTCTTTTATTTTCTTTCACTAAAAACTCAATATTTAGATTTGGATGGAGCAGAGGAGAAGCAGATGGTTAGGAAACCAAACGGACCAAATTCTAGTTCCATTTGTGATGAGTGGAACCCTATCTGTCTCCTATTTGACAATTTGGTGTTCCCACCTCAGAGTTTGGTGGGTAATCTGTAAAATGAGAAGATGTCACTGATCCAATTACCTAACTATTCATCTTCCCTTTCTATAAATTTCTATTCAGAATAAGCTGTGATCTCAGCCCTGTGTATCTGATGAAGGAGGCAGACATGTTCATAGTTAAAAAATGGTAGGACCTGTTCTGTATGTGTCAGAGGTATGAACAGAGGCTTATGTGAGTAACAACAAAGACAAAACCAACACCTCTCCCTGAAGTTTGGGACTTTCCCCTTTATTTTGTAACAAGACCATCCCAGCTATGTGAACCCAAAGGTACTCCCCCACCCCCTTCTTAGCTCCTCACCTTCAACCCCATCTCCCAGGCCTCGGAAGTGACCAGTGCTAATACCAGAATGTTTCTTCTACAGATTTCTCTTATAAAAGTATACAGATGTGCAGATTAGAGTTTTCCCTAAAAAGGAGCAGACTCTGCATTTTTTTTTTTTTTTTTTTTTGTGCATCTTGCTTCTGTGCTCACTTTCTGTGCTTTATACTAGTCAGTCATTACCTGCCTGGCACCCTCGCATCTCACCCCTACTGCCACCTTCTCAGAGAGGTGTTTGCTGTTGGGGATCATCGTATTGAAATAACCTCTCCCGCCCAACCCCCACTCCCTGCAAGGTGTGGCTAGAGAGCGAGGTCTCCATATAACTGTTTTATTATAATACATCTAGATAAGTTTTAAATTTTTGTAGGAGAAATTCTCCCTCACAAATCTACTTTTCCAAAATAGTCTTGGCTAGTCTCAAATATTTATTTCGTATCATGTTTAAATAAGTATTTCCATGTAAATTATCAAGTTTGAACATTTTAATATGCGTTTTTCTGACCAGTTTTCAGCTTCTGTGACTTGCCTACTTATAATATTTTGCTGTTTTCAATTGGCTTGTTTGTCATCTTCTTCTCAACTTGTAGCTGCCATTGATACTGAGCATATCAATCCATTATTTGCCATGTGTGACTATTACCTTTCCTTTTGTCTTTTAAGCTTACTATTTTTGCCATAGAAAACTTTGCATTTTTATAGCCAAAACTATCTTTTAGGCTTCTGGGTTTCCAGTTTTAAATATAAAAATTTCTCCTAACTAAGGCTGAGACATATTCTCTTGATTGTTTTATGGTAATATTTTAATTTTTTTAAGTAGTTAAGTCTCTCATCCAGCTGGAATTTATATTTATATGTGATAAAATATAGTGAATTATCTCTGTTCTGCCAAACGGATTTTCAATTATGTCAGCACCATCTTAAATCAGCCATCTTTCCCCCACTGATTTGAAGTTTAAGTATCTGACTTTGATTTAAATATATTCATTTAAATATATAACATATAATACATAAAAGTTGATATATATGCATTTATATATATACCGCATATGTGTGTATACATATATAAATTTAAATCTATTTCTTGCTCTGTGTTTTTATCCCGCTCAGCTATTTATCTAATCTTATATATATTCTTATATGTCTCTCCATATAAATTTTATTTTGATACTTCTAGATAACTATTAAAATCTTATAAAGTAAATTCTTCCTCACAAGCCTATTTTTCCAAAATACTCTTGACTAGTCTTGAATATTTATTTCATATGATTTAAAAAACCATTTATTTAAATTAAACCTGCCAACATTATGCATCAGATCCGGCTTTTCAAAGAAGACCCATCTGGCTGCCCTGTAGGGAACGAATTGTAGTAAGGAGAGGCGGGTGACAGGGAGATGGCTAGGAGGTGGCTCGGACAGGGGTGGCAGGGCAAAGCCATTTCCACAACCAGATCAGCTGGACTTCGACCTTTCGACGTGATGTACAAAGAAAAGTGACTCACACTATTGGACAGCAGGGCTAGACAAATGTAAATCCTTTTCCAGAGTGAGGACAGACAGGAAGAAGTCAGTTTGGCAGTGCACAGGAGGAAAGAATATATGTCCATTGTGGACAGGCGGATTGATGCATGAGGGTTATCTGTGGGCAGACAGAAATTGGTGTTGATGACATTAATCATTTGGGTAATTTAAACATCTTTTAAAAGAGGCTTTCAAATAAAGTGTTAGAGCCTTTTAGACATATTTTAGTCTTTATTCACTTTCTTATGAGGCCCGACTTTCTTCTGATTCATTCCTACTTTGGCAGCTGAGGGCAGATTATTGTAAATAATCACAGAATGAGGTATCTCTTCTTACAGAGTAGAGCTCTGTTCAGATGAGGTAAATGCCAGTTTTTGAATATATGTGTTCCTCTTTCATAGAAATATTTTCCTATAAATATTATATATGAATAGCTTGATACTGGCTTTACAAAGCTTCGTATTGTTAAGGTCACTATCACTTCCTTTCAATCATAGAAACTGTTTAGACCACTGGATATAAGTAGTATTATCTCTTGAAATTACACTTCATTTTATCTCCAGGTATTGTGTAGATTGACTTCTCACAGCTCTTTCATTCATTTGTCCTTGCAGAACTTGACAGCCCAGAGGAGCTAGGGAAAAAGCGTATCTGCAGGATCATCACAAAGGACTTCCCCCAGTATTTCGCTGTGGTTTCACGGATTAAGCAGGAAAGCAACCAGATTGGCCCTGAAGGCGGGATTCTGAGCAGCACTACTGTGCCCCTTGTCCAGGCTTCATTCCCAGAGGGTGCTTTAACCAAAAGAATCCGCGTGGGCCTCCAGGTAATGTTCACAAAGGCTTGTTTCCTTGGCACAGGTAGAGACCGTGTGACCATGCTCTGCTCAGAAGACCGTTGTGGTAACTCACCCCAGCGATATTGCTAATCAAAGCAGTGGGCCGGTTTGGGAAGCAGTAACCTAGTTCATGAAGTATAAAGTGAGCTTAGTGGCTTATTAAATAAGGTATGTATTTTAGGGTTTTCTTTTAAAAGTATACCTTGGTTTCTGATGAAAGATTGTTTTGTTAACCATAGGTTACTGGTCTCAGTATGTGCGACAAGAGCACCAAAAGAGCAAATATACCATTAAAGAAATAAACTGTATTTGATTTGGTTTATAATATGCCATAGCATGAAAATCAGTACTAAGGAAACTTGCAAGCTTTCACATTTTGATTTAAGTAGATCATAAACACTGGGTTTTATCCAGACCAGTTAGAACTTGTTTTGGTTTGGAAGGCTAACTGAAAATCTTGGCAAGGATGGTCTTTCTTACATTTACTTGTTCAGCTAGACCTATTGAAAAAGGAAAATAGTAAGGAAGGTAACTTAATTTGTGTTAATTAATATAGTCTTTAATAGTTTAACTTAGAGTTCCTGTTCTTTTTGTGAGGTTTTTTTAGAGTCAAGTACTCTAAACTCTGAGAAGGCCGTCAGTAACTTGTGACTGAGGACACCACCTTATATTTCAGTGACATGAGGTTCCCTTCAGCTATCTCTTGTATTGAGTATTTTACCAAATAGCAAAGAAGCCATAAGGAAGACATTAGGTTTGGTAGTCTAGAATTGAAATCTTAAGTGCCCTTTTGTTACTTAACTCTGAAAAACCTCAATTTTTGCCTGGGCACACATTGCCCATGTAATGTTTTACTGGATGTCCTGCAAAGGTTTAACATACACTAGACTCAATATTTGCTGACCTTTACTTTTAGTTAGACTAAAAGGCTTCTATGCTGTGAGACTTGATTCACTCTCTGTCACTCAAAGCTCCTGTTGCCTGTTTTCTGCTGGGGAAATACACACACTGACCAGTTCCTGCTACACTGTTAAGTTGTTTTGGTTCTTTTTTGTGGCCTCCTGAAGTAGTAAGGATTAAGAAGAAAGACATTTTTTTCTTTCTCTTTTTTTTTTTTTTTTTTTTTGGTTGTCTGCTTTGAGCTTTTTCCTCCTCGCTTAAAAAGTCAATTTTCCAATGACAGAAAAATGTTAACTTCCATTTAAGGTCCTTTCTCTGTCTCTAGGCCCAGCCTGTTCCAGATGAAATTGTGAAAAAGATCCTTGGAAACAAAGCAACGTTTAGCCCAATCGTCACCGTGGAACCAAGAAGAAGGAAATTCCATAAACCTATCACAATGACCATCCCGGTGCCCCCGCCCTCAGGAGAAGGCGTGTCCAACGGGTACAAGGGAGATACCACGCCCAATCTGCGCCTGCTCTGTAGCATTACAGGTTTGGTTAACTTGCTGCTGTACTTCCCTGGATGCTAGCTAACATTTGCAGTCATTCTGTACAAAAATATAAAGCCTTTGAAACATCCATGCCAACTTTATAAGCATAGGGAAAAAAGAAACGAATAAAACATTTTGCTTGTCTGTCACCTCATCTCTGTACCTTTTATCCCTGTACCTTTCTTTAAAGATGCAGAGATCATGACTCATTTAAAATTCAGTGATATTCTTTTCCCTGCCATTAAGTGTAGTATTAATAATTGCACTCTTTTAAGGTTATTGAGATAGTATTGAATCTCCTAGAGCAGCTGGATAATCTCTCAAGGACCTAGACAGAGGCAGTGGACCTAGCAAAATCCTTTAGACTACAGGAGATTGGGTGGGCTTTGGACAAAACAGAGCTGCCACAGAGAACCAGGAGTAGGGAAGAGCAAGAGCAAAGGCATGATGCTCACCACACAAAGTCACGAATATAATCCAATAGACTAAAGCTATAAGGTCAGGAGAACACATGTTGTGATAATCACCTGGACTCCAAAGTTAGTTCATCATTTGATCATCCTAATATGATTTTTAACAGAAAGTCCTAGATTAAGATAGGTTGTTTTTTTGTTTCTATGAGTAGTTTCTATGACTAGCTGATTCCTCTTCTTACACTGGAAAATTAAATGATTTAGGCAGTACAAAATGAGCTGCTTTTTTTTTTTTTAATATGAAATTTATTAGCAACTTGGTTTCCATGCAACACCTAGTGCTCATCCCAACAGGTGCCCTCCTCAGTGCCCATCACCCACTTTCCCCTCCCTCCCACCCCCCATCAACCCTCAGTTTATTCTCAGGGTTTTTTTTTCAATATATGAAATTTATTGTCAAATTGGTTTCCATACAACACCCAGTGCTCATCCCAAAAGGTGCCCTCCTCAATACCCATCACCCACCCTCCCCTCCCTCCCACCCCCATCAACCCTCAGTTTGTTCTCAGTTTTTAAGAGTCTCTTATGCTTTGCCTCCTTCCCTCTCTGTAACTTTTTTTCCCCCTTCCCCTCCCCCATGGTCTTCTGTTAAGTTTCTCAGGATCCACATAAGAGTGAAAACATTTGGTATCTGTCTTTCTCTGTATGACTTCTTTCACTTAGCATAACACTCTCCAGTTCCATCCACATTGCTACAAAAGGCCATATTTCATTCTTTCTCATTGCCAAGTAGTATTCCATTGTATATATAAACCTCATCTTCTTTATCCATTCGTCAGTTGATGGACATTTAGGCTCTTTCCATAATTTGGCCATTGTTGAAAGTGCTGCTATAAACATTGGGGTACAAGTGCCCCTATGCATCAGCATTCCTGTATCCATTGGGTAAAGCCCTAGCAGTGCTATTGCTGGGACATTGGGTAGATCTATTTTTAATTTTTTGAGGAACATCCACACTGTTTTCACAGTGGCTGCACCAGTTTACATTCCCACCAAGAGTGCAAGAGGGTTCCCGTTTCTCCACATCCTCTCCAGCGTCTATAGTCTCCTGATTTGTTCATTTTAGCCACTGTGACTGGCGTGAAGTGATGTCTCAGTGTGGTTTTGATTTGTGTTTCCATGATGAGGAGTGACGTTGAGCATCTTTTCATGTGCCTGTTCAGGCCATCTGGATGTCTTCTTTAGAGAAGTGTCTATTCATGTCTTCTGCCCATTTCTTCATTGGATTATTTGTGTTTTGGGTGTGGAGTTTGGTGACTTCTTTATAGATTTTGGATAGTCCTTTGCCCAATATGTCATTTGCAAATATCTTTCCCATTCCATCGGTTGCCTTTTAGTTTTGTTGATTGTTTCCTTTGCAGTGCAGAAGGTTTTTATCTTGATGAGGTCCCAATAGTTCATTTTTGCTTTTAATTCCCTTGCCTTTGGAGATGCGTCAAGTAAGAAATTGCTGTGGCTGAGGTCAGAGAGGTTTTTTCCTGCTTTCTCCTCTAGGGTTTTGATGGTTTCCTGTCTCACATTCAGGTCCGTTATCCATTTTGAGTTTATTTTTGTGAATGGTGTAAGAAAGTGGTCTAGTTTCATTCTTCTGCATGTTGCTGTCCAGTTCTCCCAGCACCATTTGGTAAAGAGACTGTCTTTTTTCCATTGGATATTCTTTCCTGCTTTGTCAAAGATTAGTTGGCCATACATTTGTGTGTCCAATTCTGGAGTCTCTATTCTATTCCATTGGTCTATGTGTCTGTTTTTGTGCCAATACCATGCTGTCTTGATGATTACAGCTTTGTAGTAGAGGCAACAGTCTGGGATTGTGATGCCTCCAGCTTTGGTTTTCTTCTTCAATATTACTTTGGCTATTCAGAGTCTTTCATGTTTCCATACAAATTTTAGGATTGCTTGTTCTAGCTTCGAGAAGAATGCTGGTGCAATTTTGATTGGGATTGCATTGAATGTGTAGATTGCTTTGAGTAGTATTGACATTTTAACAATATTTATTCTTCCAATCCATGAGCACAGAAAGATTTTCCATTTCTTTATATCTTCTTCAATTTCCTTTGTAACAAAATAAGCTGCTTCTTAACTTTCTTGATAGTTCTTGTATTTTTTAAAAAATTTAAAAATAAGATAATTATATTGTCTATCTGAACAACTAATCTTTGCACCTATAAATTGCACTTACAAAATGTGCTTTATAGTCTGTGGTTGCCCCAGGTTTAAAATATTCTTTAGTAGCCAAACAGAAAAATGATCTTTAAAAAATGTAATATCTTACAAGAAGATCACTATAAGGTAGCAATAGTGCTAGAAGGAGAATAGAGGAAAAGTACCTTTAGGGCATGCCATTAATTGAAAGTTGCTGAAGTTTTGCAAGTTCCGGCTGTGCAGGAAGAACAGGATGGTGAAGAAGATATTATAAGGGGCATCTCCCATGATGACGTCAACGTATCTGCTCTTGTTCTCTCAGGAGGCACCTCGCCTGCTCAGTGGGAAGACATCACAGGAACTACACCTCTGACATTTATAAAGGATTGTGTCTCTTTTACAACCAATGTTTCAGCCAGGTATGGAAATAAAGGATTCCCAAAAGCACTAAGGAATTAATTTTATTAACTTTTGGAAAGTAAAAGTTTTTGTGCTCAATACCACCAGTATGATTAATTTTAAAAATTTTGATGGTGAACTTGGGCCTAACTCAGAAATGTAAAATTCACTACTGTACGTCATTTTATCCAGTTCTTACAAGCAGCTCTATGGTGCTAGACTTGCTTCTGCTAGTTCTCAGCAATTTGTAAAAACCTATTTCTGTTGATCGTTGTAGAAATCTGGCCCCTTTGCTAAAGGAAGACAGCAACTTGTTTTTAATTTTTATAGTCTCAAAGAAAAAAGATAGGATTTCCATGTCTTTCCCATTTTCTTCCATAAAATCCTTATTCCTTCTAATGTAAAGTAAGAGATTAAACTCTTAAGCAGGAGTAGAAGGGAAGGCTCATCATGGGTAATTATACGAGGGGAATAAGAATCTTATGGGAAGGACAAGAGAGAAAAAAAATCCTTAGCATTTCCTCAGCAAAGGAACAAACATATAATAAATGTAGACCTTCTGTAAGCAGAGTACGCATCATTGCTGTTTGTTTAAATGAACGAGTTAATGTTTTGGTATCATTCCCTTATATGCTTTGACTTTTTAATGATGATTATTTTTAAGATTTCGCTAAAATCATCTCATCTTCACACTTCTGTGTTTCTCAGATTTTGGCTTGCAGACTGCCATCAAGTTTTAGAAACTGTGGGGTTAGCCTCACAGCTGTACAGAGAACTAATATGTGTTCCATATATGGCCAAGTTCGTTGTTTTTGCCAAAATGAATGATCCTGTAGAATCCTCCCTGCGCTGTTTCTGCATGACAGATGACAAAGTGGACAAAACTTTAGAGCAGCAAGAGAATTTTGAAGAAGTTGCAAGAAGCAAAGATATTGAGGTACCTTGTTCATAACAAGTTTGTTTTATTACATTCCCCAGATACGGGGTTGTCTCTTGAGGTTACAATAGCACTTATTAGAAATATCAAGCTCATGATTGATTGCAATTTTTGGTTAAAAAATTTGATATAGACTTATCCTCTAATGTTTTATGTGTCTTTGTATGAGGCTATCTTGGTTTAAATGTAGTAGTAATGAATCTACATCATGGTCAGTGCTTCCCTGTGGTAACTTGAATTGTTTTATTTTTATGGTCACTGTCTTTAGCACATTACTAGGATTTTCCATTTGCAAACTCAGTAAAAGTATTGGAGTAAAAAAAAAAAAAACAACCAACTTTCAAAGTCTGTATGAATAAGCGATTGATGTCAGCACTTTCTCAAACATGTCTAAGGTTGCTGGAATAGAATTGAATATATAATTCTGTCTTATACATGTGCATGATTTGGTTTCCAATCACAATTGTTGAATTGTGAGCCTGAAGAGTTATTTTTGTGGCAAGTAACACCATAGAAGTAATTTCCTAATAAGGAGACAAATGTGACATAGAAATATGTCAGTCTTTTAATATTATGTGACTTAAAATTTCAAAATTCTTCCAATTTAATTAACATTAAATTATGTGTTTCTTTTACTCCAAAAGGTTCTGGAAGGAAAACCTATTTATGTTGATTGTTATGGAAATCTGGCCCCACTTACTAAAGGGGGACAGCAGCTGGTTTTTAACTTTTATGCTTTCAAAGAAAATAGACTGCCGTTTTCCATCAAGGTAAATCATCAATAGACTCTGTGAATTAAAAAAAAAAAAAAAAGGTGGGGAGCGCCTGGGTGGCTCAGCCAGTTAATCTTCTGACTCAATTTCAGGTCAGATCGTGATCTCACGATTTGTGAGTTTGAGCCCCACATCAGGCTCTGTTCTGGCAGTGCAGAGCCTGCTTAGGATTCTCTCTCTCTCCCTCTCTCTCTCAATAAATAAATAAATATTTTTTAGAAAGAGCTCTTAGAGAATAAAAAGAAAAAAGTTTAATGATTTACCCAGTTTGAAATAACCCACCAAACTTGAATTCAGAGGAACAAGGTCAGATTTTGCCCGAGTTCTCCCCCAGGGCACTTTTGAGCCAGGAAAGCTTTATAATTAGCGAAAAAGAGCCTTTACCTTTTAAACAGCTAAATGATTGTTTCTGTTTAAGCAAATATTTGTCAGACCAAACAATCTAGAATAATAAAATGCATCAGATCTCATTCATGCTTATTAATCAAATAATGGCTGAAATTCAAACCCCATAATTAAGTTCCATATTGATGGAGCCCAAGGACAGTCTGGAGAAACTTCCTCCTCCGAGAACAGAAGGACATGGGACAGTTATTTGCTGTTATTATTGTTGCTAAAACTGAGGCCTTGGGAAAGAGAAATTATTAGATGGGAAGAAAATGTATATAACCCAGACTATACAGCATATTACCAGGGTAAAACAAGAAGACACAGCAATCCCGGGTCTAATCTAGGAACCTGGCATTCTAAATCCCGTTGAGTTTACATGTGACCACGGTGGTTGTTCCGTAACTATTACCATCATCTTTTCCCTTTACTTTTCTTGCCTCTTGAAGGGCTCTGTAAAATAAACATGTTTAATCCTTGTATAGACAGGAATCCTCAGAAAAGTCCCTCTCTATAACTGTCAACCACCTAAATTCTTCTAGATTAGAGACACCAGCCAAGAGCCCTGTGGTCGTCTGTCTTTTCTGAAAGAACCAAAGACAACAAAAGGACTGCCTCAAACAGCTGTTTGCAACTTAAATATCACTCTGCCAGCACATAAAAAGGTATCTTTTGATACTGGTTTATTGTGACTCTCTTCCCCTGGTCGTGAAGAAGTGGGCCCTTGGTATGCAATTAAGGAATGCTTTGTAACATGATTCAAGTTCCTGAAACTCCAGTTGTGTTAGTCTCTTTGTGTAAATTGAGTCTTGTTACCGTGGCGTCAAGTTGTTATGGTTTGTATGATGGAGTCCTCTGTATGGTGCTTCTGCTTCTGCTGGTAGCTCAGAGATTTTTATGCTTTCAAATGATGTCACACATTAATTTGCCGTGGATGTACAGTTCTTGATATTTTGTGTTGGCTTCTTTTGATTTGCTTTGCTCTCTTGATTCAGCTTGCATTTTGTGCTTTCTACTCAGTCCTTTTCATATCCTGATATTCTTTTCCCTGCTGTCCATTATAATATTCCTTGTCTCTGCAATGCCTCTTGGAACCAAAAGGAGACAGAGTCAGATCAAGATGATGAGGTAATATGAACACTTCTGCTTTTACTCTATCAGAGATAGAATAGAAATTGAAACTGTATACAAGAACTTACAGCGGGCTGAAGTGGGGAAACAGATTATATGTTGGCAGATCTTAGCGTAAGTGAGGTAAAGGGTGTACGGTTTTCTTAAAGAATGGTTTACTCTTCCTCCACATGTACATAAGAACACTCCAGGCATTCAGGAATGTGATCCCGCTAGTGTTTGAAAAAGAGAAACTAAAATTCTTTAAACATTTTTAAATGTAGTAGCTTGGCATGTGTAAATATACATTTTTCCATATTTCCACCTAGTATCCACTCTGTGTAACAGTCAAATCAAGATTATGAGTAACATATGAAGTTTTATTGTATAAGTCAAGTTGTTCTGTGTAATACCAACTATGTGTTCCATGGCTACTGATAAATATTTGTTATTTAAAGAAAATTATCTTGGCCATTTTTAAGGGTATAGTAGAGTAGTTCCATTTGGTTTTGAATGAATTTTTCCTTATGAGGCATCTCCTAATATTTTTCCAAGTTATATGATAATTGGATTTTTAAAACTCATACCCCAGTAATAATAAATAGAATCTTATTTCTAATAAAGCCATTAACCCTTTTTTAACCTCATCCACACTTTATGCCTTTGAACATATAGAAACAGCAGCAGTAATCCGAATGAGACGCCGTGTGCCCTTTTCCCTTGAATGTACTCACATAGAGGGAGTGTACATCGTGATATATGTGTTTTAAATATGAAGGATTTGGGAAAATTTACTGCTCAGCATCAGAAGTCTCTGTAACGCTCGTCTTGTATTTGTAGTTCCCTGTAGTCTGCTGTGTTGGTGCTCTTATATTTGCTAAATGATGGGAATTTGGTTGAGACAGTGGCTGGGGTTGTAGAGTCACAACAGGGAATTACCATTTTCATGAGGAGAATCCATACGAAGAAAAATAGAGATAAACCAGTCATCAACATGCCATCCTTCAAAATGTTTCAAAACCATACAGAGGTCACAAGGAATTTGGACACAGTCTCTCTCTCTTTTTTTTCTTTTTTAGGCCGAGAAAGCAGATAGACGACAGAGCTTTGCATCTTTAGCGTTACGTAAGCGCTATAGCTACTTGACTGAGCCTGGAATGAGTGAGTTTTCTAACACATTTACTAATCTATGTGGATGTCTATAAGAAGAGACATTTTTTTCTGTACAAATTGAATTTGGGGGTCATTTGGAAGCCCAATGGCAAAAGAAAAATTGCCTGCAGGGAAACTTTATCATGAAATGTAACTGATACTTTGTACATAGTTGAAGATGTGAAGCACAAACACCCTTAGATCATAACCTCAAAACAGTTTTTTTAAAAAGCCCCTACCTATTTTAAAATTTAGAAACATCTACTCATTACTTGTCTTTAAAAACCTTGATTTCACTGTGATTGTTAACTGTCCTAGGAGATAATGCACCAATGCTGCTTTAAATCTAAGCTCAAAGGAGAAAATATTTTTATATATTCAGGTTGGTAGAAAAGTGATAATGTAACTTTGATTTTCATCTCATTTTTCATAATATAGGTAGGTCATTATACCTCAGTCCTGATTCTCCTTCTTCCCAGTTTGCAAGAAGTGTATCTTCCTACGTTCTTGAGGCACTTGCTTATTGAATTCGTATCTCCTCCTTCCTTTCTCCCTCTCCGCCACTACCCCCACCCCCCACCCATCTTTATTAAGTACCATTTCCAAGGCTAGTCTTCACTAGACTGGTTAAGCCCTTTTCTTCTTTCAGTGATTTTTTTGGTTCATTGTTAACTGGCTTGCAAGTATCAGGGTATAAATCCATTCAGTCATATTCATTCATTCCATCTCCCTCCCCACTTCATCTTCCCCTATCCCCTCAGCCCTCCAGAGAATCCCTCCATCAACAGGAGCTAAGAGTGCTGAGAGTAGCACTGTGTTTGATCCATCAGAAAAGGAGTTTTACACAAATAATTGTTAGTGAATAATTTCTGGCTGTTTCCCATTACTCACAGTTAACTTGAGTTTAGGGAGGATTGGAAATTACAAATAAGAGCCACATCTTTGGTTTTTCCCACCTTTCCTGAGTTCTTGTTTCTGTGGACCAACATAGCATATTCAATGTGCAGCAGGAAGACTCTAGTACTTAGCTTAAAAGGTCTTAGCATAATCTTATGGAGTCTAGCTCCTTGACTACTGGCGGAACTTTTATATCCAGACGCAAAACGGAGAGCATAAGAGAAATGGAGCTCTACCACACTTATAAATGTTTTTCCAGATCTCAGTTTTTGTCTCTAGCATAAATATCTAAATCCTTCCAAAACCATAAGGGATGAAACTAACTCCTCTTATTCTACAAAGCAAGGACAATATATGTGTATAAGTAGATGGTTTTTCAATAAGACTAAATATTATTTGAGTACTTTTCTTTGGAATACTATTTTGCCTCAAATCTAAGGCTCTCAGAGGGTAGCTGGTTGGGACTCCCAGGCAAAATACTTAAGATTTGGACAGGTTCCATGACCAGCTTCTTTAGGTCCAAGGTACCTCTGGGCAGGTGAGCTCCCATATGATTCTGGTCCCTAAAGTATTTGGGGGACTATATGAGTTTGAGGTAAGGTCTGTGCTAAGTCAACTAAATTTTTTTCATTTATGCAAGTGTTGCTATTTTTTAGTTAGCTTCGGTTATGGTATAACATATTGATAGAAGGAAGAAGGTACTTTTCTCTGTTTTATGAAAGGGAGCATAATAGTGGTAAACAGAGAAATGGAAAGGACTAAGAACTAAAAACTAAGGAAATGTCATGGCCTCTGAATTGGTGTTAGAACTGCAAGTGATGCAGCTTTTCTCTCAGTACCCTGTCCCTTCCACCCCCACCCCAACCTCCCAAACAAGAAAGAAAGAATCTGGTGTAATTCAGTGCCTGACATCCAGAACCTCCCAGAAATTTTCTTTGTTATAAAGTGCATCACAAAATATGTGTCATTTAAGCATAAAATGTGTAACCAATCAGTAAATTGGCTACTTCATGCAAAGTTAAAACCATACATGTGGTTCAGAAGACTACATTGCTTGACGGAGCCAGCCTTCAGTGGTGAAGGAGAGATGCTTTGCCAGTTTCTGGTAGTTATAAAAATAAATTCTCTTGAGACATTGGGCTGAGCCCAAGTCACTAAAGTGAAGGAATCCCCAAATCTTCCATTTGTAGTATGGTGTGTCCAAAATATATTAAGCAATATAATATTGAGAATTATGACTAGGAGGGGTAATGAACGGGTGAGTTTTTCCTCAGTTCTTCCACGTTTCTTTATTATAATATGTAAGCTTAGAAGAGGACATGTTCTGAATATTTGAATTTAAATGTACACTAGGAATGAAAATCTTCACCCTTGTGGGAGTAGCTGCTAATCCAAGGACTGGATTGTAGCAATGGCCCGGGCACAGCATGAAGAGGAGCATAAGAGATGAAGCAGATTGTCATTTCCTCTTCGCGTTTCACTATTATTCTGAACCAGTGCTTTCTGGGAGCGAAACTGTACTCAACTTTGACATAGACCATTAGGCCTTGGCAGGCATTCCAAATCTCTGTGACCAACTCGGTTTGTTTGTTAGAGCTGTAGAAGTAGAGAGGACCAAGTGTGCATTTGCTCTCCCCCAGTGAGTGTGCTTACCTCATTTGTGTGTTTCTTGTCCCATTGCCAGATGAATGCTGGTACTAAATCCATCTTTCCTAGTGGTAGGTTTGCCTCACGGCTGCTCTACTCTTTGGAGCAGCCATGAGCCCCATGAACATTCTGGGAAGGCACCAGAATTGGTACCTTTGCCACTGATAAATAAATATGTATACCAATATATACTGGATCCCACTGCAGATACTTAAGTATGAAGTGTTAAAAATACGACTGTGCTTTTTAGATTTTCCCATGATACCTTTTGAGAATTTAAAGTGTGATAGATTGGGGGGGGGGAGGGGGGAATATCCAAAATAAACAATGTGCTTTTCTCCATAATGAAGATCACACTGGATATGGATATATTTAGTTGCAGATGTATTTTCAGTATGCGGTATTAAATATTTTCCTAAAATCTCAAAAGGTACCAAGATTTTGCATCTCATGGAAAAAGTGTACTCTTCTTTCTAAATGCTCTTGTGAAAGTATTTTTAAAGTTTATATATTGTGCATAATATGGCATAAAAATTGTATTACTTCATTGGCTTGTTTGCCGTGATATAATGCGCATGATAAGATGTTTTCAGTTGCTTTGCTTGCTTATGGTAACCATGAACCATATTTTCCGCTTTTCCCCCCTTTGTGTGTATGTACACATGCATTTTTAAATCATTTCATATTACATTTTCTTTTTCCTCACCAAAAGGAATATGCTGCATGGGAAAAAATAAATGCAAACATTCCTTTTCTTTGTTGTTTCTTTTGAAGTTCTAACTCAGAAAATTTCTTGCTCTTATTGGCTTTTTATGGGTGTGAAGCATAACCGAATCATGCATGGAAGATACAGATTTAAAATCCAGTGGCTTCACGGTTTGCAATCAGTTGCCTGTCACATAAAAGTTACTTTGGATTCTGCATGAAATAGGCTTGAGTAGTTTTCTAAAAAAAGAGTTCTAGATATTTAATGTATAGCTGCACACATCGATATGGTTCTGAGTAGGTGCAATCTGTATCACCGAAAGGTTCAAGGAGAGGGAGCATTAGAAATTACTAAAATGAAAGTTATATGGTTGCACAAAACGAACGTGTACCTATACAGGCAAAACAGAATGGCTGCTGATCTTTCGAAACCAGCACATAAGAAAGTCAATAGGAAGTAAGGGAACCGTTTTCCATTGTGGTTATTTTTCTCATCATTAATTCTTTCCTCATGTTTTCTGTTTTTCATTGTTGGCCTATTTGGTTGCGATGTGCTTTTTCTGTCTTTCATTTCCCATTGCTCTGTTTTCTGTTTGTTTGTTTATTTATTTATTTTTTTTTTAAATTCTGGATTGGTTATGTCTGTGGAGTTTTTTTTTTCCTCTTTTACTTAATTGTTCGTTTTGCCTCTTCCATTCTAAATCATGCAAACAATTGTACTTGCTTTTGTAATATTTCAAAGTTTACTGACCAATTTTTTTCTCTGGTCTCTCTGTTTCTCAACCATTTTTGTTGATTTTTGTGTTTGATTTCATTTTTAAAATTTAAGAAACAGTTGAACGGAGTGCAGGAGCAACAAGATCCCTCCCCACCACTTACTCATACAAGCCATTCTTTTCTACAAGACCATACCAGTCCTGGACAACAGCTCCGATCACAGTGCCTGGGCCAGCCAAGTCAGGCTTCACTTCCTTATCAAGCTCTTCCTCTAATACGCCATCAGCTTCTCCGTTAAAATCAATATGGTCTGTTTCGACTCCTTCTCCAATCAAATCCACATTAGGCGCGTCGACTACATCTTCAGTTAAATCCATTAGTGATGTGGCATCTCCGATTAGATCCTTTCGGACAATTTCTTCACCGATAAAAACAGTGGTGTCACAATCTCCGTACAATATCCAGGTTTCCTCTGGTACCCTGGTTAGAGCTCCCACAGTCCCAGAGTCCTCGCCTTTAAAAGGGCTGGCATCCAATTCTACGTTTTCTTCCCGAACCTCTCCAGTGACTACAGCGGGGTCTCTTCTGGAGAGGTCGTCAATTACTATGACCCCCCCTGCCTCCCCCAAATCAAACATTAATATGTATTCCTCAAGTTTGCCATTTAAGTCAATTATTACATCAGCAGCACCGCTAATATCTTCGCCTCTAAAGTCAGTGGTGTCTCCAGTGAAATCAGCAGTTGATGTCATTTCATCAGCTAAAGTTACAATGGCCCCCTCTCTCTCATCACCTGTGAAACAGATGCCTGGACATGCAGAGGTAGCATTAGTCAATGGATCTATTTCCCCCCTGAAATATCCGTCATCTTCAACTTTAATTAATGGATGCAAAGCCACTGCCACGTTACAGGAAAAAATTTCTACGGCTACAAACTCTGTGAGCTCTGTGGTTAGCGCAGCCACTGACACAGTCGATAAAGTGTTTTCTACCACGACAGCGATGCCATTTTCCCCACTCAGGTCATATGTTTCTTCAGCACCATCCGCTTTTCAGTCTCTAAGAACTCCTTCAGCAAGTGCACTCTATACATCCCTTGGGTCGTCAATATCTGCAACTACCTCATCTGTAACTTCATCTATAATAACAGTGCCAGTATACTCTGTAGTCAATGTTTTGCCAGAACCAGCATTAAAGAAACTTCCAGACTCTAGTTCACTTACAAAATCAGCAGCAGCCTTGCTGTCACCCATTAAAACATTGACTACGGAGACACGTCCTCAGCCCCATTTCAATCGAACTTCATCTCCAGTTAAGTCGTCTTTGTTCCTTGCACCCTCTGCCCTTAAGTTGTCTACACCATCTTCTTTATCTTCCAGTCAGGAGATATTAAAAGACGTGGCTGAAATGAAAGAGGACCTCATGCGGATGACCGCAATACTACAAACAGACGTGCCTGAGGAGAAGCCATTCCAACCCGAACTCCCGAAAGAAGGGAGAATTGACGATGAAGAACCTTTCAAAATCGTTGAGAAAGTAAAGGAAGACTTGGTGAAAGTGAGTGAAATCCTTAAAAAAGATGTGTGTGTAGATAATAAAGGACCACCCAAATCACCAAAGAGTGACAAAGGACTCTCTCCCGAAGACGACTGGATAGAATTTAGTTCGGAAGAAATAAGAGAAGCGAGACAACAAGCTGCCACGATCCATTCCCCAACTCTGCCAGAGAGAGTGCAAGTGAAAGCAAAAGCCGCCTCCGAGAAGGATTATAACCTGACCAAAGTTATTGACTACTTAACAAATGATATTGGGAGTAGTTCGTTGACAAATTTAAAGTACAAGTTTGAGGATGCAAAGAAGGATGGTGAAGAGAGACAGAAAAGGATTCTGAAGCCAGCAATTGCTTTGCAGGAACACAAACTCAAAATGCCTCCAGCCTCCATGAGGCCTTCCACCTCTGAGAAAGAGTTGTGTAAAATGGCCGATTCCTTTTTTGGAACAGATACTATTTTAGAGTCTCCGGATGACTTTTCTCAACATGACCAAGACAAAAGCCCTTTGTCTGACAGTGGCTTTGAAACAAGAAGTGAAAAAACGCCTTCAGCCCCACAGAGTGCTGAAAGCACTGGCCCTAAACCACTTTTTCACGAAGTCCCCATCCCTCCTGTCATTACAGAAACAAGAACTGAAGTGGTGCATGTTATCAGGAGCTATGAACCTTCGGCTGGAGATGCTCCCCCAGGCCAACCAGAGGAGCCGGTGTCACCCAAACCTTCACCTACTTTTACAGAACTGGAGCCAAAGCCCACCACCTCTAGTATTAAGGAAAAAGTGAAAGCATTTCAAATGAAAGCCAACGGTGAAGAAGATGACCACAGTCGGGTTCTAAGCAAAGGCATGCGTGTTAAGGAAGAGACTCACATAACCACGACCACCAGAATGGTCTATCATTCTCCACCAGGCAGTGAAGGTGCCTCTGAAAGAATTGAAGAAACCATGTCAGTCCATGACATCATGAAGGCCTTTCAGTCCGGGCGGGACCCTTCCAAAGAACTGGCAGGTCTGTTTGAGCATAAGTCGGCAGTGCCTCCAGATGTTCACAAGTCTGCTGCTGAAACCTCAGCCCAGCATGCAGAGAAGGACAACCAAATGAAACCCAAACTGGAGCGTATAATAGAAGTCCACATCGAAAAAGGTAACCAAGCTGAGCCCACTGAAGTCATTATTAGAGAAACCAAAAAGCATCCAGAAAAGGAAATGTATGTATATCAGAAAGACTTATCCCGGGGAGATATTAACCTAAAAGATTTTCTGCCAGAAAAACACGATGCTTTTCCTTGTTCAGAGGAACAGGGTCAGCAAGAAGAAGAAGAACTCACTGCTGAAGAGTCATTGCCTTCTTATCTGGAGTCTTCCAGAGTAAACACTCCTGTGTCCCAAGAAGAAGATAGTCGCCCTAGTTCTGCTCAACTCATATCTGATGACTCTTATAAAACATTGAAGCTTTTGAGTCAACACTCAATAGAATACCATGACGATGAGTTGTCAGAACTAAGAGGGGAGTCTTACAGGTTTGCTGAGAAAATGCTTCTGTCAGAAAAGCTAGATGTGTCTCACTCTGATACCGAGGAATCGGTTACAGACCATGCAGGACCCCCTAGCTCAGAGTTACAGGGGTCTGATAAGCGGTCCAGAGAAAAAGTAGTCACTGCCCCCAAAAAAGAAATTCTCTCCAAAATCTATAAAGATGTGTCTGAAAATGGTGTAGGTAAAGTGTCTAAAGATGAGCATTTTGATAAAGTGACAGTGTTGCACTATTCTGGCGATGTTAGTAGTCCAAAACATGCCATGTGGATGCGCTTTACTGAGGACAGATTAGACAGAGGTAGAGAGAAGTTGATATATGAAGATAGGGTGGACAGGACTGTGAAGGAAGCTGAAGAAAAACTGACTGAAGTGTCACAGTTTTTTCGTGACAAAACCGAAAAGCTTAATGATGAACTGCAGTCCCCAGAGAAAAAGCCACGCCCTAGAAATGGTAAAGAATACTCTTCTCAAAGCTCTACCAGTAGCAGCCCCGAGAAGGTACTGCTGACAGAACTGTTGGCATCCAATGATGAGTGGGTTAAGGCAAGGCAGCATGGCCATGATGGACAAGGCTTCCCCAAAGCTGATGAGAGGAAAGAATCCAGTCTGCCGAGCAGCCCAGAGAAGAAGGTTCCTTCCCAACAGCCTGAGGACAGCAAGTCCATGGAGGAAGCCAAAGAAAGCATTTCACAGAGCAAAGCACCAGAAGGGCCCCAGTCTGGCTTTCAGCTCAAACAATCCAAACTCAGTTCCATTAGATTAAAATTTGAACAAGGCGCACAGGCAAAAAGTAAGGACATGTCTCAAGAAGACAAAAAGCCGGAGGGCCAATCCAGAATCCCAGTCAAAAAAATCCAGGAGAGCAAGCTGCCTGTCTACCAAGTTTTTGCTAGAGAAAAGCAGCAGAAGGCCATAGACCTCCCAGATGAAAGTGTGTCTGTGCAAAATGATTTTATGGTCCTGAAAGCTAAAGATGAGCATGTCCAAAGCAATGAAATTGTCATAAATGATTCTGGCTCCGAGGATGTGAAGACACAGAGAACTGAAATGTCAAGTAAAGCAATGCCTGACTATTTTTCTGAGCAACAGCCTAAAGACTTGGCATGTCATGTAACCTCAGATTTAGCAACTAAGGGACCATGGGACAAAAAGGTCTTTAGAACATGGGAAAGTTCTGGAGCTGCTAACAATAAGTCGCAGAAAGAAAAACTTTCACATGTACTTGTTCATGATGTAAGAGAGAATCACACTGGTCACCCTGAGAGTAAGATTGTTGATCAAAGGAGTGAATTTATGTCTGTGACTGAGAGAGAACACAAGTTGTTAACAAATGGTTCTCTCTCAGAAATTAAGGAAATGACTGTAAAATCTCCCTCCAAAAAGGTCTTATATAGGGAATATGTTGTGAAAGAAGGGGAACGGCCGGGTGGATCTCTGGAACAACCTTCCAGGAGGAGTGAGAGCTCAGCAGCATCACACATCCCGGTCAGAGCTGCAGAGGGACGGAGAATACTGTCTTCTGATATTCCTGATGGTTTTTGCGAGCAGCCGATGTTCCCCCAACACGAACTATCACCAAAGTTGTCCCCATCAAGTATGAGTAAAGAGACAGTCGAGACACAGCACTTTAATTCTATAGAAGACGAAAAAGTTACCTATTCAGAAATCAGCAAAGTTTCCAAACGCCAGAGTTACGTAGGCTTATGCCCTCCTCTTGATGAAACTGAAACCTCTCCCACCAAATCTCCTGATTCCTTAGAGTTTAGCCCAGGAAAGGAATCTCCCTCTAGTGATGTGTTCGACCACAGTCCCCTTGATGGATTGGAAAGAGTTGCTCCACTAGCCCAGACGGAGGGAGGGAAAGACATAAAAACTTTACCTGTTTATGTCAGTTTTGTACAGGTGGGGAAGCAGTATGAAAAGGAGATACAACAAGGAAGTGTAAAAAAGATCATAAGTCAGGAGTGTAAGACAGTACAAGAGACCAGGGGGACCTTTTATACAACTAGACAGCAGAAGCAGCCTCCTTCTCCCCAAGGTAGTCCAGAAGATGACACTCTAGAACAAGTTTCCTTTCTAGACAGCTCTGGGAAAAGCCCTTTAACCCCGGAAACACCCAGTTCAGAGGAAGTGAGTTATGAATTCACGTCTAAGACACCAGACTCGCTCATAGCTTATATACCAGGCAAACCCAGCCCAATCCCTGAGGTTTCTGAGGAATCTGAGGAGGAGGAGCAGGCCAAGTCAGCCTCCTTAAAGCAGACTACGGTGGAGGAAGCAACCGTGGAGCGTGAAATGCCTACCGATGTGAGCAAAGACTCTAACCAAAGACCCAAAACCAGTAGGGTTGCCTATATTGAGTTCCCCCCTCCTCCACCACTGGATGCAGACCAGATGGAGCCAGATAAGAAGCATCATTATCTCCCTGAAAGAGAGGTTGACATGATTGAAGTCAGTCTGCAAGATGAACATGACAAGTACCAGCTGGCTGAACCAGTCATCAGAGTGCAGCCACCTTCTCCAGTTCCTCCCGGGGCAGACGTCAGCGATTCGAGTGATGACGAGTCCATCTATCAGCCGGTCCCAGTTAAAAAATACACCTTCAAATTAAAGGAAGTAGACGATGAACAAAAAGAAATGACCAAATCCAAAGCTCCTGCTGACAAGGCTTCCAACCAGAAAGAATTGGAAACCAATGGATCTGGAAAAGATAACGAATTTGGCCTTGGCCTCGATTCACCTCAGAATGAAACTGCCCAGAATGGAAACAATGACCAGTCCATCACAGAGTGTTCCATTGCTACCACGGCCGAGTTTTCTCATGACACAGATGCCACGGAGATCGACTCTCTGGATGGCTATGACCTGCAAGATGAAGATGATGGCCTGACAGAGAGTGATTCTAAACTCCCAAGTCAAACCATGGAAATCAAGAAAGATGTCTGGAACACAGAGGGCATTCTGAAGCCAGCTGATCGCTCCTTTAGCCAAAGTAAACTTGAAGTTATCGAGGAGGAGGAGGGAAGGGTGGGACCAGACGAAGATAAGCCACCTTCTAAAAGTTCCTCATCTGAAAGGACCCCTGATAAGACTGATCAGAAATCAGGGGCCCAGTTTTTCACTCTAGAAGGCAGACATCCTGACAGATCAGTGTTTCCCGATACTTACTTCAGTTACAAAGTAGATGAAGAATTTGCCACTCCTTTTAAAACAGTAGCTACCAAAGGTCTAGATTTTGATCCCTGGTCTAATAACCGAGGGGATGATGAAGTTTTTGACAGTAAATCACGGGAAGATGAAACTAAGCCATTTGGTCTGGCTGTGGAAGACCGCTCGCCAGCAACAACCCCTGATACAACGCCAGCCAGAACGCCAACTGATGAAAGTACCCCAACTAGTGAGCCTAACCCCTTCCCATTTCACGAAGGGAAAATGTTTGAGATGACTCGCAGTGGTGCAATTGACATGAGCAAGAGGGATTTTGTTGAAGAGAGGCTCCAATTTTTCCAGATTGGTGAGCATACTTCTGAAGGGAAGTCAGGGGACCAGGGGGAAGGGGATAAAAGTATGGTCACTGCCACACCACAGCCACAGTCAGGGGACACCACTGTAGAAACCAATCTAGAGAGAAATGTAGAGGCACCTCCAGTCGAACCCAACCCCAGCATCCCGACCAGCGGAGAGTGTCAGGAAGGCACATCCAGTAGTGGCTCCCTGGAGAAATCGGCAGCAGCCACTAGCACCTCTAAAGTTGACCCCAAGTTGCGCACGCCTATAAAAATGGGAATTTCTGCATCCACCATGACCATGAAGAAAGAAGGCCCTGGAGAAGTGACAGATAAGATAGAAGCTGTGATGACCAGTTGTCAGGGACTAGAGAATGAAACTATACCAATGATTTCAAATACAGCCAATAGCCACATGGGCACTAGGCCCCAAGAAAAACATGATTTCCAGAAAGATAACTTTAATAACAACAACAATTTGGATTCTTCCACTATACAGACAGATAACATTACAAGTAATATAGTTCTGACAGAACATTCTGCACCCACTTGTACCACAGAGAAAGCTAATCCAGTGAAAATCTCATCAGGAAAAAAGACAGGGGTACTGCAAGGACACTGTGTAAGAGATAAGCAGAAAGTTCTTGGAGAGCAGCCAAAGACCAAGGAATCGATAGGGATTAGGCGAAAATCCAAACTTCCCATAAAGGCCACTTCACCAAAAGATATCTGCCCACCAAGTCATATGCCAAACATGAAAGTGAGTAAAACGAAGCAGGTCAGTCAATCTGAGAAAACCAAAACCCTTATTTCTTCTTCATGTGTAGATGTAAAGTCCAGAATTCCAGTAAAAGACACACACAGAGATAACGTAGTTAGAAAAGCATGTGCCACACAAAAGCAAGGGCAGCCAGAGAAAGGCAAGGCCAAACAGCTTCCATCCAAGTTGCCAGTAAAGGTAAGATCCACCTGTGTCACCACCACTACCACCACCACCACCACCACCACCACCACCACCACCACCGCCATAGTAAAAGTTAGGAAGAGTCAGCTTAAGGAAGTATGTAAACATTCCATTGAATATTTTAAGGGAATTAGTGGTGAGACCTTAAAGCTTGTGGACCGCCTCTCTGAAGAAGACAAAAAGATGCAGTCCGAGTTGTCCGATGAGGAAGACAGTACCTCAAGAAACACGTCGTTGTCCGAGACTTCCCGGGGTGGCCAGCCTTCAGTTACCACGAAGTCTGCTAGAGATAAGAAAACAGAGGCAGCACCTTTAAAATCAAAGAGTGAAAAGGCCGGCAGTGGGAAAAGGAGCAGTAGAAGGACTGGTGAGAACGGAGGCAGTCAGGTCTCTCGAGCACTCTTTGCTCACATCCCGGAGAGCGAGCGTAGTTTGTAAACACTTTCCGACTCGTAGACCCTAGTGCATGAACTGTCGTGATTGCCTGTGAAGTGACTTAACCGTAGTTTCTCATTCTGTCACTGTCATCTGTGTGTGCTGTCTATACACTCTTCTTCCTCCCTTTTAACCAAACGACACTGTAGACAGCTAGGGAAGCATGCTGAAGACATTGGTGTCATTCAAGATGAGCAACTTTTTTTTTTTCTTTAATGTACTAATAATGATTCTGTCAAAGTAAAAGCAGAGATGTTGAGATCCCATCATGGTGTTTTCACCGACACAATGATTCTGTAACCGCTGTCCAGTAGCTAGCTCGTCAGCATGTTCAATTCCATCACATTGAGCATCCATGTAGTCTCACATCTGGCTGGTGCAGGTGACAATCAAGTGAGCCATGTGAAAAGAGAAGTGTTCATGTAGGTGACTAGGACACATGTAAGTGTACAGTGTTAGCATTAGTCTCTCTGTAAAATCTGAGTACTGCTAAAAAACATTTTCCAGTATCGTGTCTTTCTTGATGATTATTTTAATTAAGAAATTGTAAATCGTAGGTCCACAGAGTCCATGTGAACGGACAGATATCAGGATGGCAATAGTAGCCGATCACCTGGGACTTAGTTGGACAGGTAAGTGTATACACGACTGAGTGAGACAAATACAGTTTCTTAATTTCTTTGTCTTTCACAAGGGGTTCATTATGTAAAACAGAAACAAGCAACAAGGAAAAAAAAAACAGCAAACATTTTTATCATCTGTAATTCTATCAACCCAGAGATGATTACCGATAATACCTTATATACTGTGTTTTTCAAAGCTTTTTCAAAGCCCATACACTCAAGAATAGAAATTTAAATCTCACTTTACCTT
Source organism: Panthera leo (assembly GCF_018350215.1). NCBI lineage: Eukaryota > Metazoa > Chordata > Mammalia > Carnivora > Felidae > Panthera > Panthera leo. The sequence goes on along the minus strand of NC_056689.1, from coordinate 21,378,944 downwards.
AAATGTAGGCACTTTCTTCACACTGCCATTTCTGGTAATATTAGATAACATTTTACCTAGTGGTAAATTTTTTTTCTGGTATAAAGAAAAACACAATTAAGCCCTATGATTTTTAAATCATCCAAAATTTTAAACATGGTTTATGCCCTCAGGGGGCAGCTCTCTTAAGCAACAGTTCAATTAATCCATGCCTCGGTTTCACAAATTTTAATCATTCATGAGGTCATCTTCACACTTTTTATGACCTACACATGTTATCTGTATGTACATTTACCTGATATTTTTTTCCTTTTAAGTGGACTCACTTTTATGCCCAAAGATTTATTTCAAAGGAAATCTTGTATCACTTTGCTAAAAGACAACAAGGATCATTTTCAATAACTACGTAAAGAAGAAAACAAGAGAATGACAGGAAGCTTAAAATTTGAATTATAATTTCTTAAAGATTGATACACATGTATAAATCTATTCAAACTACAAAAATAGTTGAGTTCAGTAAAGTGAATGAAACTGTTTATGATCAGTGTGTAGAAAATGAATATTTAGCTTGATTTCACTTCATTAAAGATGAAGATAAAATTCTGTGTCGACTGAACGATTCTGCTTTGTAGTTTTGATGTTAACTGGGCCCCCAAAATCCTCCTCACATGAGTCAGAAAAATATTAAGTTTTTTAGGTTGAGTGTATTTTGTTTAACACACAACAACAGCAACAAAATATAATAGCTTAAAATAGAAATGTTAACCATTGTCACATCTAAGTCATCATGTATACCCTCAGCGATATTCTATACTCAGGGAAACAATTATCTATATGCTATTAAAATGGAGAATATGAAACCAGATAATGGCAAACAAGGTCAGCTACATCTTCTTCTTTTAAATGTCCTAAGTTCTGCCCTCACCCCCAACTTAATAACCTTCCTGTCTCCTTCCACCCAGCCCCTGCTCTCAGGCCCACTGCTAACAACCAGGAGCCTAGTAGTACTCTGAAAAGACAGGTGGTCTGCATAATCCTTGGAAGCTTGTTGAGAGTTAATAGCAATTTGTTATGTATAAATATTTGCTAACATAAAACTAATAATTATATTTTAACATCAGACATTGTAATCTAAAAACATACTGGAGCAAATGTTGATTGTGCAGTATTATATGCCCATAACTATTCATTATTTGCCTTAGACAAATCCAGTCCTTAGTATATCAGGGTACATTTCAGGAGAAGATGTGCTGTAAAGCCATAATGTTGTAAAATTCTTAGTGGCAGTGTGTCTTTGCTCTTTGCTGGGTCACTAGACAAAGGATACAGTTGGATCATAAGGGTTTGTTGGACAGTAGGAGTATTGTTTCTTAAAGCACAAAGGACTTGAAAGAACTTAAAACTTAAATTTAACTTTTGTAAATTTGCATTACCTATGCTCAATGAAGATTATTAGAAAAATTATCATGTAGAAGAGCAAAATTTAATTCTGTCCTTCAGAACCACTGTTAACATCTCAATGTACTTTGATTTTTGTCTAAAAGCTTTTAAAATGTTATATACACAATGTAACTTTTTGCTCTTTTATTTGTGGTTACCTAGTTTCTACAAAATTACATATTCTATGGTCTTGATTTTAATGGATAAATAAGATCCAATATACATACTTAATAATGGTGTTTTTCTGACTTTGGGTCACAGTGTACTAGAGAGTCATGAAATCAATACATCCTTTGGTTTTGCTTTTAATAGGATAGAATGGGGGGGAGGGGGATATGTCTGTATATTATGTGTATTAAGGCTAAGTTTTGCTCCTTAAAGATCTGGTTTCATTTATATAAACATCATGATATACAATGTATTTCTAACTGTAGGCCATGATCAAAACAGTTCGCAAACCACTGCATTAACTTAATTAACTCTTCTTTTGTTCAACACTTGGATTGTTTTCAGTTTTCTAATGGTACAAGCCTGAGATGAACATTCATGTGTATAAATCATTGTGTCCAACTCAATGTATAGTCATGATAGAGTTCCAGAAGTGAAATCACTTGACCAAAGAATCTGGACCTTTTTGAGCCTCTGAATGCATTTTGCCAAATGCTAGAAATATTTAACCAGGGTAGAATCTTGAGCAATTCCCTTTCCATGGGAAGAATTGTTTCCCATTTATTTCTATAATCACTTAATATAATACATACCTGAGAAATTTTTTTAACTGTACAAAAAATATATAATGAAAAGTAAGGCTCCTTCTCATCTTTGGCTCCTAGTTTCCCTCTGTCAAGACAGCTACTAATGCTCACACGTGTCTTCCCAAAGACACTCTGATTAATAAGGTTGAGCGTATGGGTATAGACATTGAGATGGACACAAAGCTATCTCCCTTGTATTTGTTATACAAGTGACACCGTAACATAGACAACGATCTGGTCTGGAGTCATCATTTAACCTCCCAAGTGGAATTCCTAAAGTCATGCTACCAGCACCCCCTTTGCCATATTTATGAGTTGTGTATCCCTACCCATCTTAGGTGAGGTTTGCGCAAATTGTGAAGAATAATTTGGATGACTTAAAGGAATCCAGCAGCATCCTTTTTGTACAGATCAAGAATTCTTTGTAAAATAATCTCTCAAGAGGGAATCTAATTGTAACTAAGTAATTATTTCCAGAGAGTTAAGTCACAGCCTGTGTGTGATCACAGCTTCCTGTAAAATGAAGCATATAAAGATTAATGCTCAAGGCTGGACTGGGTTTTACTATAAAATTCCTTTCTTTTTTTGTGTGGCAGTTGAGCATTACTTTTATGAAACATATGTGATAAAAGTAGAATGTGAAATCTTAGTAACTCTTTTTCTTTTCTACAGAACTGGCAAGGGAACTGAATTTTTCAGTGGATGAAATCAATCAAATACGTGTGGAAAATCCAAATTCTTTAATTTCTCAAAGCTTCATGTTATTAAAAAAATGGGTTACCAGAGACGGAAAAAATGCTACAAGTATGCTGAAATTATATTACTTTAACTTTCACAACTGCATATATCCAATGTTTTAGATAAGCCTACTGTTAAGAAACCAGAGTAATCATAAAGTAATAGCAAGTCATTAAAGTTATACTTGTTTAATTTTAACACTGATATTCCAAACATCTATCTTTGGGAATCTTTTTAAGAAAGCAAATAGTAGAGAATTTTTTTTTTTTTTTTTTTTGCATTTTGTCTTTAGTTCTCTCTGTGACCATCAAAAATGAAAATACAATTCTAGCTGTTAAATTGTGGGGTAGTAGTCAGAAGCACTCTGAGGCTACTGCTGTGGCTGGGGACGGATGCACAGGGAGAGGAAGGAAGAAGGTATAGGATGAAATCATTTTATTCAGCTTCATATGTGCTGGCAGAGAAGTCTCTAATATTTTTAGGTTTGACTTTGTTTAGTTTTGCTGGGGTGGTGGGAGGGGTGGTGCTGTCCCATGGCCAATGCCAACCCACAACAATGGGAAGTAAGTTATTGTGGGTTTGCCAGGGTCAGCCTGACCTCAGTAAGCCGTTAAGATGGTCAATGTCAAATATGAGGGTGATCTATCTTGGCAGGCTGAAAGGAGAGGAACATGTTTAAAATTTTATTAGATCTCCTTGTAACTAAATGGAGTTTAGCTATTTTGAGGCCCATCTGCTTGGCATCTTACAGTGGAATGAATGTTGCTGTCATCACACACAGCTTCTCAAAAGTGATTCTTGAGACCCTAACATGACTTCCCTGTAATGGTGGGCTTTCTGAGCCCTCTGGATGGTGACATGGCAGAGCTCAGTCAGGAGGAGCTGAATAAACTCTAGGCGGGTCAAGAAAGCCGTGCCTTTGTGTGGATATTGTGGTGACTGGAAGAAAATCACTTAATCGGGTTTTCAACCCTCTTTTCTCCTTTTTCAGCTGATGCCTTAACTTCGGTCTTGACAAAAATTAATCGAATAGATATAGTGACTCTGCTAGAAGGACCGATATTTGATTATGGAAATATTTCAGGCACCAGGAGTTTTGCAGATGAGAACAATGTTTTCCATGACCCTGTTGATGGTAATTGAATTTAGCGTTCATATTTATTTAATCATTTGATAAACTTTGAAAGTGTGGAGGACAAGGCAGCCACTTAAAACCAACTAAATTGTGATTTGCTTGACTTCATTTCTCATTTTCACAGCATCTTCTCTGCCAGAGTCTGGAAATAAACACTCTGATAGAACAAACTTGATAAATGTCTGTTACATAAAATACACATAATGAGGTATAAAAGCATAAGTTAACTAACTGTTGGATATTCAATAGTTGGTATTTGAAAATTTTTTACATAACCAAGTGGAAGAAAATTTCATATCTAGAGAATGCATTGTGGTTGTCATTTTCATATTTACGTAAAAAACTAGTGAACTCTTTTATTAGTATATTGGTAAGACCAAATTGTGAGTTATTTTTACCAAATAACCAAGGTACTGGGTCAAGTTTAAGCATAGAGTAGACAAATTGTTAAATAAAATGGTGAAATCTTGTTTGGGGACCAAGTATTTAAGCGCTTACTGAAAAAGCCTAATGCATCTCTCAAAAACATGTTTTACTTATTTAGCATTATTTTAACTTCATATGCTTCCATTTATTGTTTGGAAAAACCATGCCTGATATATAAAAGTCGGTGTCATTTCTAATTCAATGAGCACAGATGTCACTAACAACATAATTCATTTTTTACATTAAATTAATTTATATAATAATATTATCATTTTTCCTTCAATTTCCTATGTAAATTGGGGCTTTTTTAATCAAAGTATTAAGTAAAGGATAACAAATATCTTACTATGTTTTTCAAGGTGTTGTCTTCCTTTACAAATGGAAACGTATTCTGATAATGAATTTTGAGTAAAAAATGATGATGGTGTGGAGGAAGGAAGAAGAGCTAGGGATACTTTTCTATCCCAAGTTTTGAAAATTATGGCATTTTTCCCCGTTTTTAAACTGGCAAAGTTAGACTAACAAGAATCAGTAACTTCTAGTTCTACATATGTTATGTGGCAAAGATGGCAAATTCTTAAAAAGTTTCTGCTTACTAACGTTAAAGCTAACAGAAAATTCAAAGCATATCTTATTATCCATATAACATAAACACGATGGGCAATAGTGTCTAAAGTGGTTTCTTTATAAGCTTATAAATACCATCAATTGGGGCAGGACACCTGGGTGGCTCAGTTGGTTAAGCATCCAACTCTTGATCTCAGCTCAGCTCTTGAACTCAGGGTTGTGAATGTGAGCCCCTCCTTGGTTTCCATGCTGGCTGTGAAGCCTACTTAAATACATACATACATACATACATACCATAGAACCTTGGAAAAAAGCTCTCTTCAAGGCCTTGTCTTATATGTGAGACCATATAATGGTAACCAATCTCTTTGCACTAAAGAAAGACCATTATATCAAATTCTGAATTATTGCCAAGTTACAGTTTATGGAATCTTTTAATATTATTTTTTGGGAAAAGAAATTAAGAGAACTAATAAGCAAAAAAAAGAAAAAAAGAAAAAAAAAGAACAAGTAGGATAACCAGAAAATAATGGAAATAGTCAATAGAATTGAAAGCTTTATTTATTTGTAACATTTTAAAATCAGAATAGAATGAAATAAATTCCCAAGGGCTTTTTGTGGCTACATCTTAATATTTTATATTTCTTATTTTAAAAATTCGTAGGAAAATTTAGGAATGTGTATATGAAGTAAATTTCACTTGTGCAGATTATGAACCTCAGTTAATGTCAGCCAACTTTTCAATAAGATTCTGGTTTATAGGTGACTATACTTACCTACAGTAATTTGAATTTACCACAAAAGCTAAGTTGATATTTGTCGTGGACTGATGGGAAAATTAGGCTTTAGTTTTGTAGACCATTAATTCAGAAAGTGTGCTTGGTTGCCTTTTTTTTCCTGTCTCTCCTCTTGGTGGAACTTTTATGAAGCCTCCTTTCCTCACCATGACCAGACCATTGTTCACTTCTTTCTCTGCTGAAGGAGAAAAATGTCCCCTTTGTCCACACAGCGAAGGTTAAAACAAGGGAACTGCTCCCTACCTCCCCACTGAGCAGGCTGGTGTTTCACAGTGTTGTTGTGAATATTCAGAGAGCTCTTTGCAAATGGCTTTCTTCCTGTCTCTGTCGTGTATCATTTCTTTTTTCTATTTGAGTTGTGATTCTGAGTGGTCTGCATCACCAAAGTCACTAAGACCTCCATGTGCACCACAAGTCTTTCATCTCTGTCACATTATGACACCTGAAAGCTTTCCTTGGAGTCTTTTCTACTTTATCTGCTTCTCAAATCCTTTTCCTAACATCTTTTTAGACTTTTTTTTCCCCAGTGCTATTGCTCTAAAGTCTAATAATAATTTCTTTCCAAAGATTAAATTTATTTTTCTTCGCTGTAAATTTCATGTGAAAAAAAAAAAAAAAAAGAATGAGAGTCGGGTAGCATTGCTCCTATGTAAAGCTCTTCAAATGAGTTATAAGTAATTAATTATAACAATTGTGGCTTGCTGTATGCAGTCCACCACCATATGGATTTTGCATGCTGAAAGTAGAAAGCTAATAAATTTGACCGTGGAATAAATGTATTTTATATAACGACAGCTAACTTTTTATTGGATTGAATTAGTCTGTATATTTAAGTTACTGTATTAAAATTATCAAAGTTGATAGAAACCATTTATATCTTAATTAATTAGTGTTCTGTTTTATTATAGTTTGCACTAGTCTTTTATTTCATTGTATTACATTTAGTTGAACTAAACCAATAAATTTATGAACATTGTTCTGTAACTCATCATACATTTTCATACCTGATATAATTTAATTCATTCCATGTGTTTTGTTTGATGTACTCTAATTCATTCCAGTCAGTCCAAATGTACTGTCTTCCATAGGTTATCCTTCCCTTCAAGTGGAACTGGAAACTCCCACAGGGTTGCACTACACACCACCCACCCCTTTCCAGCAAGATGATTATTTTAGTGATATCTCTAGCATAGAGTCTCCCCTTAGAACCCCCAGTAGACTGAGTGATGGGCTAGTGCCTTCCCAGGGGAACGTAGAGCATTCAGCAGATGGAGGACCTCCAGTCGTAACTGCAGAAGACACTTCCTTAGAAGACAGCAAACTCGAAGACTCAATGCCTTTAACAGAAATGCCTGGCACAGTGGATGTAGATGAGAGCCAGTTGGAGAATGTATGTCTGAGTGAGTATCCTCAATACCTCGGAAGTATGGCTGGGGTCCCAAAAGATGTTAAACCAGCAGAGCCACTGAAACAAACTAGTAAAGTAAGAGTAAGCTCTGAGCAGCAAGAGAAAGGAAAATCTGGTCCTGATGAGGAGATGACGGAAGAAAAACTCAAATCTCTATTTGAGGACATTCAACTTGAAGAAGGCGTAGAGTCTGAGGAGATGACAGAAGAAAAAGTACAGGCTATTCTTAAACGTGTTCAGCAAGCAGAACTGGAAATGTCTTCAATTGCAGGTTGGCAGAACGAGACATCAGGTGGAAACCTAGAGCCCCCTGCTCAAGCTCGAAGACTAACCGGTGGGTTACTAGAAAGACTGGATGACAGGTATGACTCTATTTCAGAAAAAAGGAAAGCGAAATACAGATTACATGTTAATAGTTTGTTTTAAACACCTACTTTTTAGCACTTACTCTTTTTCTAAATTACCATTCCAGTTTGGGGATAATACCTGCTTTAAAGGTTGGTTCATTCTGCTAATCTGGAGAGGGAAACTCACACGAAACTCAATTTAATTCTTAAAACTACTGATAGCCTGAAGCAAAATGTAAAAAGTTTTACATGCATGCCAAAGATGTCTGTGTTTACTTTAGAAGACTACTCTTTTCTAGTTTGTGACTTGTCTGATTTTTTTCACAAAGCTAGTAACTAATATGCTTTCAAAATAATGGGGTAAATAAAACTCCACGTCTTTTAGAAATGCAAACCTTTCTATGATTTCCTGACTTCAGACTTTAAAAGTCATATGTAATTCTTCACTCCAAATAATATTGCCATGATAGAAATTTGATTACAACCAAAATAATTCCCTAATCATGAATCTGGTTCTTTTTGATACTGGACTTCCTCTAGAAAGGTAAGAGCCTAGTGTCCTTCAGACATTGGTTCAAATCCCACTGGCATTAGGTTTGCATTTTGTGACTCTGGATGAATTTCTAAGCTGTAAGAACGTCACTTTAACCGACTTTAAAAATAAGAATACTACTACTTTCCTCACACAGGTTTACAGATTGAAGAAGGAAGCCTATAGAATGGCCACCAAATGGCTGCTACAAATAGTCTGTCAGTAATAGATGGCATTATTTTTATTTATGCATACATCAGACTAAAATATAACTTACTTCAGTGGCAACTAGTGATAACCTCAGGTGTTTTTGCATCCAATTTAAATTTATTTCATAACCATGTTTAATATTTTCATATGACTGGTAAAGCTTCTTGCTCAATGAAAATTCCCAAAGAGGGAGCTTGTAACATTTTGCAAAAAAGGAGTTTACAGAGTTCTTTTTGAAGAATAAGACCAAAGAGTTCTGTGCTCACCCTACCAAAGACAACAAATAGCACTAGTTTTGATGTCTGTGTTCTAATATAGTCACATTAATTTATAGTTACATAACAGGAAATAGATACAATTATGTTACAGCATCTTTGCAGTGTGCTGGGACTGTTTGTACTTATACATATGGAATAGGGTGTACTATGGATAGGTGTTTTTTTTATATAATCACAATTTGATTTATAAGAATTCACACGTACTCACAGACATATACAATACATAAAGAACATTGCATTACGCTTATCAGTGCCTTCCAAATTCTGTAGATAATAAGCAAAGACCCTAAAAACAATGCACAAGCTAGAAAATAAAACCCATACTGATACCAGTAAAAATTAGAAGTCACTTTAAAAGAAAGTGTTGGAAGAGAAAGATTTGTAATAGTCCGTTAAAAGGAAAATAGTCCTCAGAGGACCTAGAAGCAACAGGTAAGCAACAACACCCTGCTCACCAGTGGGGGTCAGCACAGGTCAGGAGCCAAGAAAGATGAGACTCAAGCAAGGCTATTGTGGTTTGCAAAGGCACGCTGGCAAGACCCACAATTGGAAAACCAGAGACTGGAACATGGGGTTCTTGGGGATGTCAGGGCTCTCAAGGAATGCATTTTGTTCTCTGCCAGCAGTTTTTTCACTGGCAATATTAAAGCTTTGGAGATCTCCTCCTCCTTAGATTGGCGGTTCTGGAACTCCAGGTATGCCCATGAACCTCCCAGGGTGACTTCCTGTGATCTCAAATCCAAGTAGCTATTGCAGTGCAATTAAACAAAATAAAACAAAAACAAGGACAGCATAACTAGGCAGGTTGGGCGGGGCAGAGCTGGGGCCCTGTGTAGCACCTCATCACCCCAAAACTCAAACCCATGAGAGACCCTCACAGTTTGAAATCCAGTGACCATATTTTCATGTCTTTCTATTTTATGCCTTCAAGAGTAGTTTACAACATGGTAGTGAAAACTTTAGAGCTTCTGAAGCCCACTTTCAGCCATGTATTGGCATTGTAAATTTCCACATCTTCTCTTTTGCAGCCCTGATCAGTGTCGAGATTCCATTACCTCATATCTCAAAGGAGAACCTGGAAAATTTGAAGCAAATGGGAGCCACGCAGAAGTTACTCCAGAAGCAAAGACAAAATCTTACTTTCCAGAATCCCAAAATGATATAGGGAAACAGAGCGCTAAGGAAACTCTGAAACCAAAAATCCATGGATCTGGTCGTGTTGAGGAACCAGCATCATCACTAGCCGCCTATCAGAAAGCTCTAGAAGAAACCAGCAAGTTTGTAATAGAAGAGCCTAAACCCTGTGTGCCTGTCAGTATGAAAAAGATGAGTAGGACTTCCCCTGCAGATGGCAAGCCAAGGCTTAACCTGCACGAAGAAGAAGGGTCCAGTGGGTCTGAGCAAAAGGTATGCCATCTAGTTTTCCAGTACACTGTCATTTAAACCAAAAGTCCTGATGCTTCACTTTGTTTGATTAGTCTTGTAACATTGAGCCCAAGGTTCTTTATGATGACCCAGTTGTAAATGTAACACTAATGGAGGGGGTGAACAAAGTGCTAGGTGGAACATATGCTATTGGATTACACCTTCATTCACTGAGAAGGAAAAAGCAAGCAGCATCAATTCAGCTATTTTTCAGGAGGAAGGAGAACTACAGAGATGTTATGCTTAAGGTCCAGTGTTAATTTGGTCTGGTATTTAGGTTTCCTAACTCCCAACCCAGTCTTCTTTCTTATGGAAGGAGGATAATTATTCAGACCTTTTCTGGTGGTTCTGCATAATTTAAAGAGTTTATAGCATGTGACCCATCTAAGAGCTCTACCCTATAAAAGTGTGTTTTAAAAATTGGAGAAACATAGTGCCCAAGCCTAAAATGAGGTGGGTATATACCATGGTGGATTGACAGCATTTAGAAATTGGAAGTTAGAGGTCTCATTTTAATAATTTTTATATCTAAGTTGATGATTATCTTAATATTCATTTTTAAAAATTTGAAAACCTTACTGTCAGAATTATTTGCACTTTGTGCTCCGTGTTCTTGTACCATCTAATAGATTTGTATTCGTTCTTTGAGGTTTATCATTTTTAGATATTAAAAACTTAAAAACTTTAGAACTGAAATTATAGATGGATATAAGAAAATAAAAATTAGCTCTATTTACTACATTCTTTTTTTTTTTTTTACTGCTTTTTGCTCTCTCCATTATTGTGTCTTTTCCTGAACTGCGCAGTGGGCGCGTAGACTGAGACATGGGCATCTTTGGAACAGTAGCACCTACAGTTTTCCCTAAAACATCAGGTTGGCTTAAGATCTACCGCAGTGTTTTAGGTAGGACAAAAAAAAGTCTTTTGTAAAATATTGAGTCCATGATTAACTCCTGCTTTAGAAAAACTTTAATAGCAAACTCCCAGTCACTCAGGAGCTAATTATCAGCTTATCAACTAATCATATCCTTTCCTTTTCCCTTCTGCAGGCTCTTTTGACCATTTTCCTGCATGTTAGGAGGGAAAGTGAGGGGAAGTAAAATGCTAAGGCCTTCCTTTCACTTCCTGACAAATGGGTTTTGAATATTGATTTCTTTCAGTTCATTCTAGTATATTTACGCAGTGCGACCTTGGATGTTCCCTTTTAAAATGAGTCCACAAAATAGAGAAAGAAGTGATAACATAGTGATGTCTTAACTATGAAAGTTTATTCTGTAAAGCCTATTAAAATCCATAGAAAAGGTCTGAAATCAAATGATCATATACCTGTAAATAAACACTTCTTATATGTACACATGCAAACACATTGGCCATTGGGGAACCAGGGAGAGGGCAAAAGAGGGTTTGAAAATGAAAGCCTTAACCCTGAATGGAAACTCAGCTGAGTTCATCAGTACTGGAACATAATTGCTATTAGAAAATGTTTTCAAGGTTTCTTATAAATGAGATTGTGCTTTTGGGATTGGTCTACGTAGATTCCCTAAGAACCCAGCCTTACAAGAAATCCAAAAATGTTCAGGATGTGCCCTTTGTGGCTAGACCATAGTGCATTAGCAACCAACTAAGTCATCTGATGTATGATCTCAGAAAACAGCCCCCTTTTTGTCCCCTAAAAAATCAGGTCAAAAGTCCGGGTGCGGTTCTTACACGGATGACTGCCTGCTGTTACAAGGTAAACTTCTGCTACTTTCCAACTCTTTCAAAGCAGTGACCCATGGCAAGAAGTACTAAGAAAATTGTTTGGTCTCCTAGTTACCCTCTTTGCCAATTCTAGAGAATTCTTTAAAGGGAATCCTGATCGAGATTCTACTACCATCTTCTCTCTACCCTCCACCTTCAGATTAGCAGGGAGAATGTGGAAACAAAACACAGGCCGAATGGCCGCTTTCTATTTTTATAATTATGTCAATCATAACATACTTGACATCTAGGCTTGGTAGTGTTTGCATTAATGTATGTTCTGCTTTTTAATTTACCCAAGTGAAAATCTTCCCCAGTTTACGATCCGTAATTAATTCTGAATAATTCTGATTGAATTTTTCCCTTTTCTTCATCTAATCTACTGATCTCTGAATGCAAATTAGAAATTCTTTTTTTTTTTTCCCCACAATAGGAACTCCTTCCCTTTTTCTGCTTCTTTGAGCCATTTCAGGGCCTTCTTTCACAATACTTGGATCCTTCTAAGTTTTCTGAATTTATGGTCTTTTCAAAAAAACTTCAAATTTCATAAGGAACTTAGCAGCCAGTAGATCTTTGCAGGGAATAAGGAACTTGAAAACTCTTTCCTTTTGACACCATGTTATTTAGTAGGGTATTTTGTTCAAATTAAATTTCTTACAAAGTCAAGATTGATATTACTATAATATTTCAAAATATTTGTTAACTATACCTTTGGTGGAAAATGGCCTACTTCATTATCTATTTGAGAAACATTCCATAAATCACATTAGCTAACACTGGTACCTCCTGTAACAATTTTACTTTTTTCCCCCCTATTGATACCAACACTGCCATTGATTGTTCCAATGGATATTAACTATAGTTTCTATCTCTGAGACTATCAGATTCAGGGTAACTAGCAAACTTAGAAAACAAAATACCAGAATTATTATCAGAATTCCACCATTAAATTTTGAAATAAAATCATTCAGTAAATAGTGTTCACCATGACATTGAAATAGAAACCGAAGATATTTTTCCCTTTGAGTTATGAACTATGTGGCAATTCCTCTTCATTCTCATTGCCTAAAAATTAATATTTGTGCAATTACTGTATTCTTGTCTATGCCATATTCTTGTCTGTCAGGTGTTTTTTCTGTCCTAATTTCATATCAATTCTTTAAATTATTTTTTAATCTTTATTTTTGAGAGAGAGAGAGACAGAGACAGAGCATGAGCAGGGGAGGGGCAGAGAGAGAGGGAGACACACAATCTGAAGCAGGCTCCAGGCTCTGAGCTGGCCAACACAGAGCCTGACTTGGGGCTCAAAGACACAGACCATGAGATCATGATCTGAGCTGAAGTCGTACTCTTATTAACTGACTGAGTCACCCAGGTGCCCCTTTTTTCCTTTTTTTTTTCACATCAGTTCTTTAAAATAAGACTCCAAGCTTTCACATGTTTTATATTATTCTTTCATTCATTTGCATAAACTCTTGCTGAGTACGAGTTGCATGTTAGGTGCCAATTATACTGCTAAAAATTCCTGTTATAAATGTATGTAGCGAATTATACTGATGTAAATTCTTTACTTTTTTATAAATTTCAAATAGCTTTTGATAAAGTTGTCAAATCTGACCAAAATTTCATTGAAATTAGACATACTATACCTCTTTAATGAAAGGTCAAGTGAATATAGATTTCAAACTAGTTTTAAATGAATATTAATTTTTCTTCAAACTAATAATTGGTAGCATATAGTTTCTGATGCCAAAATGTCTCTTATTATTATTTTTATTATTTAATTACACTGATCTTTACCATATATATGCACATACAGATCAGTGTAATTAAATATATCCATTACTATATGCACACACATATATACACACATATACAGAGGAATTTCATTTAGAATCCTGCTCAAAATTTTCTTCCATCTAAACTTTTTTAAAGATTCTCACAAATACATATCATGATTTTCCTTAGCAGGGAAAACCAGCAAGTGAAAGTAATTCTTTTTTGATTTCCCTTCTCAGAATGTCTTTTATTTTAAATGTGATGGTAAAATTATTATACTAAAAAATGCATTTATCAGGACTTGAAAGACAGTGAGAGTGATTCGAGCTCAGAGGAAGAACGGAGAGTCACTACCCGAGTTATTCGCCGGCGTTTGATTATAAAGGTATCCTGTAGCCGGATGGTAATGGGGCATCGCTATGTGATTAGAAAGTCCTTCCTTGTGGCCTTGAAAATTTAGCATGCTTGATAACTAAGTGGCTCTGTGTATGTTTCTTTGCATATTTGAAAGCTTGTAAGAACAACCAGCAACAAGGAAAAGGTTGTGTTGCATGGTAGTGAGTGTTCTGTCTAGGCCTGTGTTTGACATGTGACAGCTGTAATTTTGTCTGGGAATTCTCGGTATTTGTATCCTGCTTTCCCTCAAAGTGTTATATGTGAACAAAGATTTTATCTTGGTTTATATCAAATGAAACGTTCAATCGAAACCTCCGAGGCCACAGTGAGGTATGAGGTCAGGTCAAGAAGGAGAATGAAATAATTAAAAGGCTCCCCTCCTCAGCCTCAAATTCCTACTGCCTGAACAGATAGATCTTAAGTAAAAACCAGTTCTTTAATACCAAACGATGGCTGAGAATTTGGAGTAATAGCCTGGCATGGATGTATGTAACAAACAAAATTGGGCAAAACCTTCTGAAAAAAGGCTTTTAACTTGACTAACATACAGAAAATCAGTCTGTATTTTTACATATACGAAGCAGTTTTTACTGGAAGTGAAAAATATCATTCTCCCCCTGCTACAACACAGTTGAACACTATGAATAAACCTTCATTTCCCCCCACAAAGGCCTTTTGAAGCACTGACTGTATGCATGGTAAGGTCCAGCAGAACACTTTTCACAGCCTGTGCTTGTCTTCATTACTCTCTTTAGAGAGAGATTTCTTGATGTTAGAATAATTGACTACAGAAACTAGGAAGCCATTTTCAACACACAGACCTTTGAAGGTGGTCCAAATAACTTGAGGCTCCTTGGTTGACAGCTCTGGAGAGAAAGAAAGGAAGGGAAATATGTATTGAAAACCATTTATCAAATTTATCCTCCCTTTCCAAAGTGTCAGGAGGCCCAGCAGAGAGCAGAGAAGTTGGCTTAGGTATCTAAAACTTTTTAATCCTGCTGCTTGTATTTTTCATGTAGATCAGATGAAAGAAGAGGACAAAATCTGCCAAATCTGCTCTAGTATAGTTTTTCTAAGACTCTGGAAGCATTAGAGAAGAAAATAGGTCCTTGTCTGAATCTTAAACTATGCACAAATCAATCATGAGCTCAATAGATAGCTATCAAAAAAAAAAAAAAAAAAAAGCACGAATCACTTTGAAAATTCCATATAGGCAAGCCAAATTACTTATGGGTGTCCAGCATATCCAGCATATTTGCAAGTATTCACCTCCCACACATTCCCTGGGATTAGGAGGAAAGAAATAATACAGGTTTTCTGAAGGAGTTAAAGCCATACTCTTTGCTCAGGCAGGATTTGTTCTTCCCAGAATCAGTGTCTTCAAGAAATGATATTTTAAAGTGAAATGTCCTGAAAAAGCACACCGAACACATTGTCTTGTAACTTGCTTTTTATGCTAATATATGACATACTGGTGTCACCTCCAAATCCACCTCACTCCTTATAAAAGCTGCTCATTATATGAGTTGACTCTCCTGTATATAGGACAGAAGAAAATAAACATAATCCTGCAAAAAAAGTGAGAGAGAGAGAGGATAAAGAAGTTTTACTCTAAAGAATACAAAAACAAAATAATAAAAACACAAAACCCATCAAATCAATGAGGGTTATTTCACTTGGTCTAGAATTCTAGATATGCATTAGCAAGCTAGCTTTTAAGTAATTTTGTTAGAGTGTGTTATTTATATATTTGAGCTTAATATAAAATTAAGCGTGTGTGATATATAAACATTTTTATTAAGGGCTTAAGTTTAAAAGACGAAATTATGCTATGATGGCTTCATAAAACAGAGGAGTCTGCGTTCTCTTCAAATCCCCACTTCTTGAAGTTTAATTTTAGGGAGGTTGAGTTGGAATGATCAGAGCATAGGTTTTATAACTGGGGAGTACATTGTGTACACAATAGAGTCACTCAACAAATTTGGAGAAACCAAAACCTAAAAAAAATAGCTATAATTGAAAACTATAGATATAATAAAAATCTTTATAAATTACATGTATAAGAATCTTTCTGGTTACTCTTTTTCTGTTCAGAGTTTCAGGGCAGTTAGAAAGGATCACATTTCTGTTGCTTTTCTCTTCATGTGTTGGTATCTTTCTGAGATAAAAGCTGAAAACTGCCGTCATATACAGTAACTGGGATGTGGGAACTGCCTCTGTCAAAAACATGAAAGGAGAATGTTAGGGTGGAAAGGAATCATTGATACTAAAATCACTCATTTTCCAAGGTGACAAAACCAAGGGACTGGAGAGTGGTTGGTTTAGCCCAAATCACACTCCAGTACAGTAGCACTTCTGGAAGGCCCCAACCCCAAACCTAATCTCGAGCCCTCCAGTGCAGCACCTTCTACCTGCTTTTTCCACAACACTGTGTTCTCCAGAATAAATAAAAAAGGAATAGCTTCTTATAGACCAAATTAGACACTTGGCCACTTAAACCTTTCCAGCGGCCTGGAAGAGGGCAGCCGTGGGCTGTCTCTCCTGGAAATTATCTGACAGGATTGGAATGCTGAGAATTTGGCCTGCTTCAGGGAGGTTGTCCAGCCTTGGGCTGAACCAGCATATTTATGCTGTTTGCCATAGTGACCTCTCTAACGTTTAGGATCTCGGAGTTGAAAACTATTGTGGGGTTGTTCCATCTCTCCCAGGACTAGCTGTGGCTATGCACGGTCCACATAAGCAGTAGGTGTGCTCAGGATTCCATTACAAGTGTGGGTGAATCTGTCTTCCTAGCCATAAAATTTGTACAACTGATGGGGTGAAAGTATAATTTTATGATTTGTCTCTGTAATGTCATATGCAGGTTCATCCATTTTTTATGAAGTTTTTTTTTTAATTTTTTTTTTACATGTACTGTATTCAAGTCTCTAAGGAATAAGTCCAACAAACTCTTCCAATTGTGTGGGGACTTTTAGATTTTATAAGCATATTAATTTATTTCTATATAATTTGATAATATCACAGTTGTTTCAAATGCTTCGAAGCAGTTTCAGTAAATTACTCAGTCCTATGAGCTTGTTTATTTTATTCACTTAGCAAAGACAGTGATTACAAAGGTAAAAACTTTAATTCGCAGCCAAACTATTGTGAAGTTAGGTAGGATTCAGATAACTGAATTTTTATTATATAGTTCAACTGTATTTTTATTTCTGCTGTTGAACTTTTTGCTAACTTCTGAATTAAGTTTACATATATGTTTTCCCCAAATCAAGCAACTCAAAAGTATATAAAGTTTGATCTACTCTTTCCATTTCCCAGAGGTAACCACTTTTCACGAGCTTCAGGTTATTTTGATGTACATATATTAATATATATATAAAATGTACATGCACTTTATATACATGTAAACACACATTCCCCAAAGTGAGTTTCTCAGAATATAAAAATGGGTTATACTATCACTTACTGCTATTATAATAACTTGCAAAGTTATATATGTCACATACATGGTATCCTTTCCACTTGGGGGAGAAAGCTAAAGTTTTAATGTTCTATACATCAGACAAATTGGTACATTTCGTACTGGTTTTCTTTCCTTTTATTCAAGGACAGAGGAATAAAAGCTATAAAAGGCAGTGCCTCTAGCAGAGGTCCAAAGGGAAGTACAGCTAGTCTACATTAAGGTGGCCACTGGGGATGATACTGTGACACCATATGTGCTGTGATTTTCCTCTGAAGTAGGAAAGGAGAAAGTGGGGGGGGAGGGGGGGAGGTGTTGCCAAAAATAATGCCATCAACAAGACCAGGGGGGAAATTTTGCCTACTTAAAGGTACAAACTGTTGTCTAGAACTTTAGGAACTAATTAGAGGTTATTTTCTGTCATTAAAGATGGATGATTTTTTTTTAAGAACATGTTTCCTGACTCCTGTCTTCCCTCTTTATCTAATGGATTCCTAACTAATCTCCCCCAATTTAGTGAGTTTGTACATCATAACACAACTTACTTTGGCCTTATTAAAGCACTAATTGATTGTATTTAATGGCCAATTATGGTTAAGAGAGGTATCTTTATCTTTAGCTATACATAAACAGTATGGGTTTTCAGTAGGAAACAAAGAAAATGCCTACATGCCAGACTAGATCTAAACAACTTCTATGGCTTGTTATTTAGAAGTAGGACTTTAATTTTTTCTAAGGCTATTAATATAAATCCATTTACTTCTATTATTCACTATATTTATAAATATACCTTCTTTCACATTTCTGTCAGAGACTTTCCAAACAGTTAACTGGCATCTTTCCCCACAAAAGGGTCCATTCATAATGTATCCAATAGGATTCTACTTTACTGGATTTTCCTGGGATCCTCAAATTACCTACTATGCAAAACACCAGACATTTCCCAGAGTTAGCTCAAAAACATTTCATTTTTTCATGTTTAAACTGTAATGAAATCTTTCATCACCTCTTATTATTGGCTTTTCTGCTTCTTTATGCCTTTGTTTTCAAAATAAAATGAAATTCATTTTTTTTCCCAAAATATATGAAACCACCCACAGGAAATATAAATAACACTTCCATAAAAAACTTTTTGCAGATTTTAGTGCATTTAAGCATGAGACCTCCCTCTACATTTTTCCAATCCCCTTCCCTCTCTTAAGTGTGGTAATTGAAGCAAATCATAAGCAAGAGCCAAAGGGAGCTAAACATGAGCAGCAAGAAACATCATGTTTTATTTTCATCCCACCTCCCTCCCTCTCTACCACAGTGAGGAAAATGAACCCATGTCTCACCCAGTCATGAGCTATAAGCCCATAATCTAGAAGAATACAAAGTCATTTTGTAAAAAGAAAAGAATGAAAACAATTTTGGCAGCAAAACAAGGTAATGTTTTAGTCTTTACTCTGTCATTTTAAACCGGCTCTGCCTTTCTACTGGCTGTGACATAAAGCAGTCATAGAACATTCTCACCATTGGCTTGTGCTGACAAAATTATCAGAGCTACTACCCTTTCCAGCCCAACAACACTGCAAGAGTTAGAATCCTGGCTCTCCCAGAAATGTAGCTGTCAACTTCGTGATCTGTCATTTTCCCTAAAATAACATCAGGTGAACAACAACTACAGTACATTGTTCTAACAGCATTGTCCCGGCCACCTTTTCACCAAGAAGTCTGACTAGCAGGTCACTAGGTCTGTAGAGTAGGTCTGCGCTTAAGATGTTTGTCCTTGTTCCCCCAAACTAAATGGCACTAACTGAATGTTGAATACCAGTGAAGAAGGTTATATATTGCATATATAGCCCCATTTTTGCTCTCTGAGTGGTTTTTCTTTTTTTTTTTTATGTTTATTTATTTTTGAGACAGAGGGAGACAGAGTGCGAGTGGGGGACGGGCAGAGAGAGAGGGAGACACAGAATCTGAAACAGGCTCCAGGCTCTGAGCTGTCAGCACAGAGCCCGATCCGGGGCTCGAACCCACGAACTGTGAGATCATGACCTGAGCCGAAGTTGGATGCCCAACCGACTGAGCCACCCAGGCGCCCCTGGTTTTTCTTATTGTACAATCATAGAGCCAAATAGGGAGATATTAAGGAGCCATATAAATCTACCAAGCTGGAAAATATGAGCCCAACTTGGGGAGTTAAGACTTTATTCCATTTTTTAAATTCACCAGAGGAAGATCTTTGACAGTTTCCCCTTGTAAATCAGATAACAGTCACTAACTGAAAGATATCATCATCTTAAATCCCTTTAGTACTGATCTTTTCTTTTCTTTTTTTTGTCTGTGGCAATAGAGATTAGATGATCCATCATCACATAAGACCCCTTCACTTGAAGATAGTATTCAGAAATTGTGTACACCATCAGACATAGTTATTCTCATTTTAATACCTCCAAAAAGCTCAGTTTTAAAGAAAAACATGATATTCTCTGTACTCTGAACTTCACTTTTTAAAAAAAGTCTATCTTACCCTTAGTAAATGAATTTTTAAATGAAAAAAAAAAAAAAACTAATAAAGACAATAAATGTAATGCCCCAACTAAGGTACCATCTTAATTTAGATTAAGGAAAATACAACCTAAAAATTATTTAGAGATTTGGTAGGACTAATTCAGAAACACAGTGCTCAAAATGAGGCGATCTAATTAGAGCTCTAATCATTGACTTTTTTTTTTCTTCAAAAAATGAAACCTTTTGGTTTATATAGCATTGTGTAACTGTGTTTTATAATTTTTCCTTCTTGGAGTTGCCTGCTAACCGTCAGTCTTGTACATACCTAAGGCTTACTGCTTTGACTGTTGTGGCCTAAGTAACCATTAGAGGAGTCAGCCTTTTCCCTTTGCCCTGGAGTAGCAAGCAGAATTTATACTTTCTTTCTCTAAAACTCTGCAGAGCATGTGTGTGGCCTATGGAGTGCTGTGGAGATCTGTCCATCTAGTATGTTGCTAATCTCTATGCCACATCCTTTAGGGAGAGGAAGCAAAAAGCATTCCTGGTGAATCTGTCACAGAAGAACAATTTACTGATGAAGAAGGCAACCTCATCACCAGAAAAGTAATCATCATTGGGATTTTACGCTTCTCTTGGGATTTAGATTTTTCTACTGTTTGCTGTAGTGTCACCCCTTGAAACAGAAACAAAAATCTCACTATTGCTTCCTACAGATCACTCGGAAAGTAATAAGACGAATTGCTATCCCACAAGAGAGAAAACATGATGACATGGTAATGGAGAGGGGCTGCCAGAGAAAAAGAGGATAAACACTTTGTGAACTTTCTAGAATACGCTGCTAACAGGCTGGCATCTGCAGTGTGGCAGCTTGAAGTGTTTGCTGCTTTTGACATCCTGTGCATTTGATCAGGGTCAAAGAAAAAGACTTCTTCTTAACGTTCTTTAACATTATATATTTTTTACTGTCTTCAGAGTTTTCAGAAATAAGTTCATTTATGGAGAGTAGAATGTGCTGGTTACAGCATGTGAGAGAAATAAAATTAAAACCCTCTCTCACCACCAGACCCCTGGGCAGCACCCCCCCCCCCCCACTTTGGCCTCCCACCCAGTGCTTTGCCTGAAGCTTAGTGCCTGCCTAGGGGGAGGGTGGAGAGCACCTGAGGGAGGGCACTCACTTCCAGCAAAGGTACAGGGTTTCAATGTTAGAATGGCAAAAAGCTCACATCAAATCCATACATTTTTCCCTTTCCAGTATGTTCTACAAAGGGAAATCTGAATTCCCTCATCTTAACCCGAGGAGGGCTCTCCTCTCTGGGTTTATAACAGCCCATATGCAATGTGTCAGTTAAAGAACTAATCTTAACCACTGTGCAGTGTAACTCAGCAAATGAAACTCCATCTCCCAGACAAAACACCTCTGGCTATTTGTCATTCCTTTCCTTTTCTCATTTTGAAAATAGAAACTCCAATAGCCTGTGTTTACATAAGAAAAAGTGCACTGAAAATTTCTCAAGACTAACTCAAAAGATTGGAAAGGCTACTGTGTTTCTGTTATAAAGCTGGGAAAAGTGGAGTATTTGTACAATTTTGCTCTCAGGGAAAAGTATCCCTGGTGCTCAGTGAAGAGAGGTCTTGTTTTATGGAAAATGGATGATTGCTTGATCTGCAGTAATGAGGAAGGGGTTGGTAATTCCACAAATTAAAAAAAAAAAAAAAAAGTCCCTCAGATCAACAACATTCCTATGGTGTTTAGTTCATGATCAGTGCTTTCCTGAGAAATTTTAGTCTCAATACAACAGATTGCTTAAAATTCTGTTGGCTTAAGAAGAAATAAATTATAATTTACTAATATTTGTTATAATTTGGGTTTGGGTGCCTTGAGAGCTTTGGTGATGATTTCTTCTAGTTTACAAGTAAATGAACAGGCTAACTCATTTTTTTTAATTTATCACTAACCTTTAAAAAATTTTTATTTGTTACTATTATTCTTTTTTTGTCACTAACCTTTTATTTATCACTAACCTATCAAGTTACTCCAAAGTATAGTTATGTTACTGTATTCATTCTGACGGTGCTCTCTAGCTTGCCTCGATGATGCCAGGCTTGTGTGGTTACGCCAAATAGATTGTGTGTATTTTGAGACGTGAAGTGACAAAGTGCTTTAAACTGTGTTTCACTTACCTAATCCAGCCTCAAGGGACCAGAATGGGAACCACTCTATGACTAAAACTCTTTCACTGTGAAATCTTAACACATACATTCCTTTTTACAGCAGGGAGAAGGTTATAAGGTGAAGACAGCGAAGAAGGAAATCCGTCATGTGGAAAAGAAGAGCCATTCATAACAGTAAACGGTTAGTCAAGGCAATAGGTGTGCTCATATCAACAACAGTCGGCCTTAACTCGCTGTGAAACCTCTCCTTTCTCTTGATGAGTGATACAGATCCCCCCATCCACTGCCCTCCTCTCTTTTTCACTGAATTCCAGCTTTGAATATCCAGTATGAACTTATTGGGCTTATTTCTATATTTACATATGCAACGTACACACACACTCCAGTCACAGTTCATAAACTTTCTCCTCACAAACTAGTCAGGAATTTAAATGTAAATGGTGTTTCCAGAAGCAAATGTAAACAGTGATTTTTGAGTCCCCTCTAAGAGCAGAGGCTCCGTATGAAATGTGGTAGCATTATACAGCCTGACAGGAAGCCGGTCTGGCAACAACCAGTTAGTTCTCACTGATGCACTCTGAGATTTGTGCACATCCAGCCTTTCACTGTTTTAGCAGAATGGCCTCTGAGAATTCAATTTCCATTGAAATAGAGTGGTTGCCCATTTTAAATTAAATGGCCGAGATCCCTATATGCTACTTGGTATATCTTCCAGAAACCAGAGCAAATTAAATAGGAGGTAAATGGACTATTTTTTTTTTGAAAAAAAATTTTAATGTTTATTTGTTTTTGAAGGAAAGACAGAGCGCGAGCAGGGGAAAGACAGAGAGAGAGGGAGACACAGAACCCAAAGCAGGCTCTAGGCTCCGAGCTGTCAGGACAAAGCCCAACGCAGGGCTCAAACTCACAGACTGTGAGATCATGACCTGAGCTGAAGTCAGACACTTAACCAACTGAGCCACCCAGGCACCCCTGGACTACTTTTTTTTTTTTTAAGTGAAATATTTGGTGAATTTGCTTAAATTTGTCTGAAATTTTTTCATAGATGAGGATATTTCTAACAAACATTGTTTTCTAAGTTTTACGTTATCCTATTATCTTTAGCTATACTTATGAAAGGTCATTTCCTAAGCATGAAAAAAGCAGATGGAGCTTTGAAAAGAAATTTGAAAAGGTCTCTTGAGTCCGTGAGGTGAAGTAGCATGATTTCTCAAGGGATGTGCACCAGCAGTTCTCTTAGCCCTACTGGTCAAAATGACAAAGAGCATATAGATTCTAGTTTTTACTCGGACAGATCTTCTCTTCCCCAGTGACCGGAATCCTGCTACTGCAGTGTGGACATGAGGAACTGAGAAATCTAGTCTCATTGCTCTGAATTTTGTTTGTGACTCAACTAAGGCTGAGATAAATTCCTTTTTCTAAGTTTTTCTTTAATTCCGGTATAGTTAACATACTATGTAATATTAGTTTCAGTAGAACAATATAGGGATTCAACGCTTCTGTACAACACCCAGTGCTCATCACAAGTACCCTCTTATCTCCCATCCCCTATTTCCCCAGTCGTCCCACCAGCTTCCCCTCTGGTAATCATCAGTTTGTTCACTATAGTTAAGAGTCTGTTTCTTGGTTTGCCTCTCTCTGTCTTTTTTTTTCCCATTTGCTCATTTTTTTTTGTTTTTTAAATTCCACATATGAGTGAAATCATATTGTAGTTGCCTTTCTCTGACTGACTTCTTTCACTTAGCATAATACTTTCTAGTTCCATCCATGTTGTGGCAAATGGCAAGATTTTGTTCTTTTCTATGGCTGAGTAATATTCCATTGTATGTATATATACATATATGTATAATATATACATATATATGTATACATATATACCTGTATATGTATATGTATACATAACATATACATATATAACATAATATATACATATTATGTAATATATATATATATATATATATATATATATATATATATATAATCAAATCATTTTTTCCCCAAGATCTAGGATTAGGGTTAGAATTAGGGCAGGGATGAGGGTCTGTGTCTACTATTGCAGGCCCAGATAAATTCCTAATCCCTCCCTCTCAAGAAAGCTTACCATATGTTTATTCACTCCAAGATTTATTTCACTTCATTTCTGTGACGCTTTCTGCGTAGGCACTGAGAAACTCTCAGTAGACAACATAAGCATGGTACTTTCCCTTACTGAGCTTATGTTTTGGGGATTTAATGTTAACCAATCATAACTAATCACATCAGTATAATGGCATTGAGAAAACTACCAAGAACTGCAGAACATTCTGAAATTAATATTTACCATATATACTCGTCCAAGTGTTCTACTCTGCTCTTCATTTCATTCTCACAGCTAACCCTCTTAGACAGATGCCCTATCATCCCCATGTAACAGATGAGGAAATAGGGCTCAGATTGCCCAACATCACGTAGAGTTGGCAGAAACAGGTACAAACCTGCCACCAGAGCCAACACCGTTAACACCCTCAACCATGTTGACTGGAGACTTGAGGTCTGAGGTGACAGGGAGGGCTTCCTTGAAAAAGTGATGTTTGAGTTTTGAAGACTGAACACGACATGACTGGGTGAAGAGGGAAGTTTGACGGTGTCTGGGGTCACCTTCTAGGCATGTGCAGCAGCACTTTGCAATGGCCAGAATGGGGAGGAACAGGAAGGGAGAATCTGGGGAAACAGGTCAGTGCAGCTGGCAGAGAGTTTGACCCTTGGGTCTGCAGAGGTAGGAAAGGTGGGAGTTGTCCAGCCTCATGAGCCTCTCTGTAGGGATTCTGGTCTGCACACTAAAAGCAGAAGGAGAGCAGTGAAGAAAGAGTCTCAGGCAAGGGTCGGGTATGGTCCAATGTGTACGTTCTGCATCACTCGCTCTAGCTGCAAAGGCACAGAACATACCAGAGGGGGCAGTAATGGATGAGCAGAAAACCGAGTAAGAAACTATTATAGGTGCTGGCTTGGCCAGGAGGATGGTAAGAGGCAGACTGAATCAGGAGACATCAACATGACTTGCTTTCCACACAGTGTGAGAGATGAGAAAATGATGGATGACATCAGTGCGTCAATACCTAGAATGAACCCTCTTGTTATGTACGTCTTGCAGCTGTTCCTGGTGCAAGACATATCTAGATACATAGAGATGAATAAAGCACTAAGCATGAGTTTGCAGTCTTGACTTAGTCCATTTAAGCCGTTGTAAGTGATAAGCGAAAGGAATCCAGAAGAGAGTTCAGTATGCACCTCAACATTTGCCAGCTTGTTCAGACTGGATGGAAATGAACCAAAGTGGTTGCCCATTGCAGCGGAACCATTTTTCTAGAGCAACATCCACCTAGTATGTGTGAATAAATAACACCAAAAAAATACAACTGTGCTAGGTCCTTTAGATACGACATGGTCACTAAATGTACAAGAGGCCTTAAAATTACAAATAACCCACCCCGTAAAGAAGTTGTCAGGGCCTTGGCTCACATGCTACACCACTCAAAGGAGAGAGAAAGTCAGGTAGAAGTCATATGAATGTGAAAATAACTCCAGTAGAAAGCAAACTTAATGTGTCAGATGGAAAGAACAGTGATTTGACTGTAAGCCTCACGTTACTCTCCAGCGTGGTATTTACCTTCCGTAAGTGAACCTGGGAAATGAGTCCAAGAATACCCACTGGAATTCCAGGACACTGAATGCATGCTCTGGAGAAATCAATTTGCAAATATATTGAGAGTTTTTATAGCCTGCTGGCTGCCTTTTTTTTTTTTAATAACAAAAACAACTAAGCAAGTAGACTGCTGCCAAATTTCACGGAGTCTCAGATGGTGACATCAAAATTTTTATTTCCCATTTTAGAACCAGCTAAATTTTGAGCTATCTGAACCCTGCACCTGCTTTTCTTTAATACTGAGTCATAGTTATCCTGTTTTTAATGTAAGGGAAAAGCCAATGGCTTTCAATAGCTATGAAGATTTGTACACAGTGTATAGTGATTTATAGTTTACAAAGTGATTTCACATTTTTGTCTTATTTAATCCTTCAAAGAAGCTTCTAGATAGGTTAGGCCAATTTTGTTTGCTACCTTTTGCAGATGAATATTCCAAGGCTCAGAGAGGTCAATGACATTTCTATTGTCACACAGCTTGTGATTGGTAGAACTAGGACTTAAACTCAAGATTATTGATACTCTACCTAGTGCCCTTTCTATTACACTTAGCTGTATGTCTACAATTTGAATAATAATAGTCATGTTCTAGCAAATGATTACTATATGCCAGGTACTAGGTAAGATCATTACATACATTACTGAATATAATCCCCAACACAATGCTGTAAGGTAAGTACTACTCTGAAGACCGAAGTTGAGAAAAGTTAAATGATTTACTCAAAGTCCTGTACAGCTGATAAGCAAAAGAATAAATTTGAACTTATCCAGAACCTAAGTTCTTAACTTATATTCATAGTTAAATAGTAGTTGATGATGCTTAGAGACCTAAAAGCAAATTTTGAATCAAACAGATGTACATAGACAACCTATAGTAAATGTCCTCATATTTTACACAGTGAAAATACTCATAGATGTTTGTTCTTTTTTAAAATAAAGCAGACATCCATTTTGAAGGGGGTAACCTCTAAGTGTTTACTTCATAAGTACCATTAGAGGGCTGATTAGTGAGGTTGTAGCAAAGGAAGGTCCCCAGATGTAGCCATAAAAGACTGTGGAGCAGCTGTATTCCAAACCTCTTCTGGGGAAATGCTCAGAATCTCACAGCCATGTGGAAGCCAAGAGTGACAATGCTTGCCAAGGGCAACACTTTTTCTAAACCAGAAAGTTGGTTCATTTTTTTCATTCCTTCAAAAAATATTTGACCTTCTGCCTGGCTAAAAGTGGAAAGGCTGGATGTATGATGGTGAAGAAAACTTCCATGGGCCCTGCCCCTCCTAATCTCTCAGCCTGCATGGAACAGATGCTTCAGGGCTAAAAATTCAAAGTCCAATATCCAATAAAAGAATAATGCGGAAACACATTTAGACTTTTGGGGGCTGGGAAGGTCACTCTGAAGTCATGACACATAGGGGCACCGGACTGACTCTGTTTGTGGAGCATGTGACTCTTGATCTCGGGGTTGTGAGTTCGAGTCCCACATTGGGTGTATAGATTACTTAAAAATAAAATCTTTAAGAAGAAAGAAAAGAAGTCGTGACATTTAAACTAAGAACTTATAGGTGGCGCCAACCATGAAAAGAATGGGGAAGAGGAGAAGCAGACTCCAAGCAAAGGATACGACATGAGCAAAAGCGTTGACCGGGAAAAGGCATAGTTGAGGAAATGAAAGAAGAGAAGTGTACACCAGAGCCTGGTGAGCTGGTGGTGGATGAGGCAGGCACATGATGACTTAAGTGAGGGGTGCATCATCACAGGCCAGAGAACAGGCTTTAGATTTCATTCTAAAAGAATTTGAAGCCCCTGAAGGATTTTAGCCAAGAGCCTGACCCAATTTTTTTTTTTTTAAAGCACATAGGTTATGTAGAGAATGGGTTGGAGGGGAAACAAGAATAAACTGAAGGTGACTGGTTAGGTTACTGAGCAGTTCAACTAAGCCGTAGTAGTGGCAGGGCTAGGACCTGGGCAGTAGCTTTAGGAAAATCAACAGGTAGATTACTTTGGAGGGGCAGGGAGGATGGAGAAGGGTTGAGTCAAGAATGATCCCCAGGTTTCTGGCTGACACAACAGGGCAGTAGAGAAAGGAACAGAAGTAGAATGGGTTTTTAAAAAAGGACATCAAGCATTCAGGCTTAGATTTGGGTTTAAACTGCTTTTGAGACTTCCAAGTATTGTTTTAGATATATAAGTCTGGAGCTCTGCAGAAAGGTTGGGGCTGCACTTCTAGAAATGTTCGAGTTATCACTAAAGAGGTAAATGTTGAATACCAGAGAAAGGGAACAGGAGAGAATAGATGTGAACCCCTAGGGAGAGGATTAAAGTGAGCCTGGGAGGAGCTCCCAAGGAACAAGATTTTGAAGAGGAATAGAGTTAAAAGGTTACCTCTGACTTCTTCCTTCCTAGACATCTCAAAGCTATTCTATATCCTATCATCTAAGATCACCTACATGTTCAGCCTCAACCCTGCAGTATACTTGTGTGGTTTTTCATAGTGGTGGATGAGAGAAACTCTCCTATAATGTAGATCAGCTAACAAGCTTTTGTAGGCAGGTGACCATGCACATTTAGAGCTCCTTTGCTTCTTAGCTACTATGTGCAAGGTTTGTGACACACACCGTGTAGGCAGTAGGGAGAGCACAACATTGTAAGATACTATTTTAAGTCTGACGTTATTATCTGAGAGAATCCCTGCCCACTATAACTTTACAGTCTAGTCCAAGAGGCACACATGATCATAAGTCACACAAATCAAAATACATAAATGTAATAAATGATATAACAAAATGCTCAGGGCAACCACTGGAAGATATAATTCCCTCCAACAGAGGAGGTCTTTTAAAGTTTCTCAGAAGTACGTATTTGAACTAGTTTTTTTTTTTTTATTTTTTTTTTTTAACGTTTATTTATTTTTGAGACAGAGAGAGACAGAACATGAACGGGGGAGGGTCACAGAGAGAGGGAGACACAAAATCTGAAACAGGCTCCAGGCTCTGAGCTGTCAGCACAGAGCCCGATGCGGGGCTCGAACCCACGGACCGTGAGATCATGACCTGAGCCGAAGTCGGACGCTTAACCGACCAAGCCACCCAGGCGCCCCAAACTAGTTTTTGAAGAAAGAGTAGCATTTGAGACACAGCAGTGTGGAGAATCATACGTGCTTTGCTCAAGAGTTTGGCCCTTATCCTGGATACAGTTGGCTACTGGAAGCTTTGTGGCAGGAAAATAATATGATCAGATATGATTTAGGTAACTCTGATAGAAGTAGAGGAAGAAGAGAGTTTGAACACAAGGGCCTCAGATCTGCAACACAGAGGAGGGCCTGAACTGGAACAGAGAGAATGAAAAGCGGAGAAAAGATTTGAGGAACCAGATCAGTTCCGTGTTGGGAGAGAAGAGCGAGAGTTAAAGACATCAGGGTTATAGGTATGTAGGGTAATTATTAACAAAATCACAGAACCTAAGACCACAAAATCAAAATTAGTGATTGACGTAGCCTGGGTGATGAAGTAGCTTTGTAGATAGTCAGCGTGCAGGGCCCTTGACATTTGATGATGATCAGAGAGAGAAGCCTGGGCTGGAGATCATAGTGTGGTCATTTTTGGTATTTGGGTGAGAAGTGAAGTGGCCGGAGTCGATGGACCTGCCAGGGAGTTTACTAGCTACATGAACTTAGCTGGGGTCTGTGCCTTCATTTCCTCACCTCTACTGGGGGAAGAATAACAAACCTCATAAAGTTGTTGTGGGAATTAGCTGAGTTAATACAAGTAAATTGCTTCAGAGAGCGGCAGGCAAGCCCATAGTAAGTACTGAGTAAGTTCAGCTAGTAGTAGCATTAAGGCAGCCAGGACCAGTGGCCTGTAGACGAAGATGCGACAGGTGCCAGGAGGGAACAGTGGAAGAAGTTGGAATGGCAGCATCACTGAAATTCTCTGAGAAACAAGGGATGTGAAATAATTGAAAGTATTCTGAAGTATACCAACATCAAAAGCAGAGAAATTCCATGGGAAATTACTAAAAGAGGCATTCTCATTCCTCTTTACTAAGGAATGAACAGAGATAGATAACAAAAGCCCAATGGCTCTAGTTAATGACAGATCTGGATTTTAACCCAGATCTCCTGATTCTGCTTTCCAGAAATCCAAGGTGCCTGAATTGCTTCACTTCGGAATATTTTCCCTGAATTTATTTGGAAGATCTGTTTTTATTTAGTTTTGTTTGTTTTTACTTTTCTTACACTTTAAAAAAATCCCTAATTAACCAAAAGCCTTGGCTCTGAGGTCAAGAGCAAGGATTGTAGAGTCAGGTGGTTTGATTTCCATTTCTAGCTCTACTATGTACCAAGTTCACTCTCTTGGGTTTGTTTTCTAGCTCTGTGGCTCTGTTTCCTTATCTGTAAAATGCAAGATTATAATAGTACCTTATTGTTATTAAATGAGCTAAGCCATTTTATAACAGTGCCTGGCACATAACATTTAATAATAATAGCTGTACAATTTTATTATTTAATTAGTATATCTTTTTCACAACCAAAATATAAATCAATATCTTCCCAGTATTTTTTTTTTTAAACTGGCCCTATGACCTCAAGTATTTTTAAAGTCACAAGTCATTAGAAAAAAACAAACTCAAAAAACCATTTACTGGATGGTATGAACTGGGAATTATTAAATTTCACTGTAGTTTATCATGTTTACATGAAGAACTAGAATTAATGCTTAGGAAAAAATATTTTTAGTCCCATGACTTCTGTAACTCAAGAGAGAAAAAAAAAAGGAAGGGAAGAGAGGTGGGTAGGGATGGAAGAGAATAGTATGACAAATCTGCGTTCTCAGTAGGCTATAAGAAAGGCATACTAGAAAAGGCTTTCTTTCCTAAAGCTGTAACAGAGCTAAGTCTTTAAAGACGAGTAACAGTTAACCTGCCAAGGCCGATCTCCTTAGGGAGAGCGGAGTCTATACTTTCATGGAGATGACATTTGAAACAAACTTGAAGGATGGAGAGGAGTTAGATACTGGTGAAGATTGGGGAAGAGAAGTATAGGTGGATACAAAATCATGAGCAAGGAAAAGGAAGTTGGTGGGGCACCTGGGTGGCTCAGTTGGTTAAGCGTCCAACTTGATTTCAGCTCGAGTCTTGATCTCAACTCAAGTCTTGCTCTCAGGATCGTGAGTTCAGGCCCTCCGTGCCCAGAATGGAGCCTACTTTAAAAAAAGAAAAAGAAGTTGGAAACCAACGTGTTGCTGACTAGCACACAGTCTAGCTCCCCCAAGTGTGGTCCATGAAGTATCAGTGTCACCTGGGAGTCTTGTTAGAAATGCAGCATCTCTGAGTTTACCCTGACCCACTGAATCAGAATCCACATTTGAAGATACTTTAGGTGATACATAAAGATATTAGACTTTGAGAAGCAGTGTTCTAGAATATATGGTTGCCTCTTAAACATGGTTGAACATTCAAATAATCTGGAGAGCTTTTAAAAAGTTTTTTGGTATTTGAGGTTTTTTTGATTTTTTGGAGCTCCACCCCAAGAAATTCTAAATAAATTGGCATGAGATGTGGTCTGGACCCTGGGTTTAAGTCTTCCCAGATAGTTCTAATGTGCACCCAAGTTTGAGAACCATTGGAGATTATGAAAAAAGCTTCTCGCTGAGGGGTAGTGGACAGTAAGCCTGATTGGGCTGAACTGCAGAAAGCTTCATATACCAAACTAAAGACAGGTGATTTTGTTTTGTTTTGTTTTTAAGGTGGGCCCTAGGGGCTAAAAACCACTGGTATGTGGATCTGTAAAGGAAATTGTGGTTCTAACTCAAGCATACCCCTGACTTGAAAATGGATGTGGAAAATACAACATTCATCTGTAAGATATAAACTGCCATGAAAATACACTGATAGCTGTTTTTCTATATATCAAAAATGTTTCTTAAAATTAAAATATATATATATATATATATATATAGTAAAATGATTAAAAGGAATGTTTGTTTCTACTACCTTTGGGTTTGAAAAGCATGCAAAACCCAAAGACAGATTCCTAAATGCAAAGGCCTCTGTCTCAGATGTATTACTTAAATCCAAAAAGAAAAAAGGACTCAAATTCTATTTCTGAAATGTCATCTTGATGGCCCCTGCCATCACACCTTTCCATCAGATGGCGCTCTCATCACAATTTGTAAGATGTCAATATTTTATAATAGGTATACAGTCTCTCAGCCAAGGCACTCATGCTTTTTGTAGAACACTGTACTTGGTATAAAGTCTTTTATCCAATGAATGACCTTCCTGCACCTATGTGGTTAGGGCCAACACACTCTGATTGTATGACCAAGAACAAGAGAGATTTACAAGAGGAACTCACTCCCCAATTTCTTTTTAACTATCACCCATACCATACCTGAATATAAATGGACATAATTAATAGCATTTTTAAAAATTATAGAAACAAATCCAATATTTCTATAAAAGATAACATGTGCTTGCATCAAGGTGATAGGAGAAACACCTTGCTTCTTATGGCAAGATTAACCTGGGAAATTGGATTGGCTTTTGGAAGAGAGGATGCAAAACAAAAAAAAAGTTCAACTGGGTTGTAGTGATGATTGCATATCTATATAAATGTATTGAAAACTATCAAACTGTATATTTACAATAAATTGTATGGCATGTGAATTATATGTCGATTAAGCTGTACAGTGTGGGGGGTAGGGGGTTCAACTAGAGAAGACTGCTGAGAAGCCTCCCTAGGAAGACACAAGGAGACCACGGGGGTAACATCATCATAGGGCCATCTAAGAACCCTAGTGCCCAGAAGATTAGGTATAAGTGGTAATAGAGGTGAGAAAATCCTGATCCTACTTGGATTTGCCCACTTTCTAGGGCATGTCCTGCCCAAATAAGTCACCTTCCTTCTCTACAACCTTTGCAGAGTCCTGGGAAGGGGGGCAGATATTGAAATCACTCCAGAAGCACTTGACACTTTGATGTTCTTGGCTCCAAGCATTAGTGACCTGGGGCATGCTGGTCAGTAGCACTTTCAGCACAAAAAAGGAAGCAAGAACTAGTAGAGCAGACAGAGGAAGTACTGTACTAACATGTTTACATAAGCTGAGGTATCCTGGGTGATCCCTCTTAAAGAGACAGAAACTTGTCTTGGGTAAGTAAACAAACTCAGGGGCACTGAGGACACCCTTGGGCCCCAACAGAAACCCAGTTCTGCTGGTGCTTCTAGGCCTGCACAAATGGTCTGCTGCTTACCAGTGAGTGAGTGAACACGGTTATTCCTACAATTGTTCTTGCTTTCCTCAGGTTTTCACAGGGGCTGGGATTTGTTCTCGGGCCAGTATTCAGGTCTGTCGCTTCACACTGAGAGAGGACGATGAACTATATGTAGGCAAACTTTGTTTTATGAAGAAAGAGTTCATAGCAAAAGCAGCTGATTTACTTTGACTGTATTAAGACTGGTTATAAAACACTGAGACTTTATGCAGTTATTATTCAGTAAGACAAGATATTCTCAGCTTCCATAAAGAAGCTCAAATATAATGAATCGATTTTGTCGTGACTGATGTGGGGCAGGAGGAGGGAAAGTATTCTTTGCAGTGATGGAAGACAGTCTTTCATTTTAATTGGTGCATGGAAAAGCAATTCCAGAGTAATGAAGTAATGATGCTGTTCTCCCTTTTTGAAAGATTAGTTGTACTTTGGGGAGTGAGCACTTATAAAACATATGGACATTCCTGAAATGCTCTATTCTGACTCAATATCCCGGGCTCCTTTATGCCCATGAGAACTCCAGACCCCTGATATTTTGATGTTGATGGAAATCCCACACAGCACCTCTGTGAGCCTCATTTTATAGATAAGACTAGGCCCAAAGGGCTGTAAATGGCTTTCCCAAGTATCTGAGTGACCTGATCGTTAGAGATAGAGCCCTAGAAGAGGTTCTTTTCCAACACAATCTCAAAAACCACACATACAGTGAAGAGTGTGCTTTGGAGATCACAGGGTTACCTAGAAAAAGTCACTGCCTTCAAAGAGCTTTCAGCTACACCTCAGGGTTTTGACCTAACGGATTGTGTTGGTAAGAAGAATCATGTTAAACTACCCCATAAGAAAGTAGAGGCCTCGTTCTCTAAGCTTTTCTGTTGAATGGGAAGGAAGGCTTAGGCAAGGCAAGAAAAGAAAAGAAAAGTAAAGAAAAGAAAAGTAAAGCAAAGAAAAGAAAAAAGGAAGAAAGGAAGGGAGGGAGAAAGAGAAGGAAGGAAGGAAGGAAAGAAGGAAGAAGAAAGCAAGCTAACCTCACTCCCTCTTGTCTGTCTTTCCACAGGATCGTGTAATTTTACTGCCAGTATTGAGAAATTCATGGAAGAGATGTCAGCAGGAAGTAAAAATTCATGGAGAAGGGTGTGTGTGTTTGCTGCTTCCACACATTAATGGCATGATTTTTTTTATGCAAAAAGAAAAAAAAAAGAAATCTACCCACATTTTAATTTAGCATGAGCCAATTTACAGAGCATGGAAATTCACTTTCATTCCCAGGATTGGCGCGTGTGCAATTAGCAATGCAGTGTATATACAAGAAGCCATGCTGTTAACAGTTTATCCTAAGTAATTTGGTGTCATTTACAAAAGGAAGAAATTCCTGCCGCCAGAAGGGACAGAAGACAGGATGATGAAATCACAGAGAAACACTAAAATTACTAACTCCACAACAGCTCGCCTTATTTTTCTTGGACCCAAACTGTCAGGGTATAAACACTATTTGTTTCTTTTTTAAAACATCTATAGTTTTGCTGTAAATAATAACACTGTATAAATTCTAACAGAAAAATAGAATAAATGTTGATAAGGCACTGCCTCTTAGAACACAAACAGAATATTGCAAATGCATTTAACATACTAGGGGTCTCAAGTGACTTCACCCTAGAAGAGGAGGGAGGGGTCCTGGGTGGGGGGGGAATCTTCACTGATTCTTGTATATTAGCAATTATAATGTTTGTATATGCAAAACTGCTAGCTTGATTTTAAAAAACAGAAACAAATCTTTAAAATCTGCTGCAAATTTAAATAATTCCCAAAATGAGGAATTCTGTAGTTCTGTGAAAAAATTTTTTCTTCAGAATACTAATATTTTGATGCATGTGTATCACCTTATTTTGATTAAATCTTTTCCAATTTTGCAAACACTACAGTATACTGCAACACAGAAGATTTTATCTGTAAACACAAAGCCCTTCATCTAATATTTGTTGCTATTGCCAATTTTTCAATGAAATGAACTAAAAATGAAAAAAAAAACCCTATACAGTAGTTGCTTTAGGGGGAGGGTGGGTGCTGTTAGTGCTTAAAAGGGGGTAATGCTTGCCGCTTTAGAGGTGGATGGTGCTCATAAGAGGCCCCAGTCGGGGGTATTTAAAATGGACTAAACAGAAATTCTTAGCTCGTAGAATGGCAGCACGCTGTACAATTATTACTGTATTGTGTACTGGCTATAAGATGTAGACACCTTTGAATAAGCCAATCATTTGTAACCATTCTAGCAGTGTCATATTAGGTTAATAAGGCTGCTGTGTTTTAAAGGGCATTTTTATTTGGGTTTTGGTGAAATCCTTTAATTTGTTGATTATATTCATATAAAATCAGCATTCATTGACACATAGCTCTAATGACATATGTATGAAAAACCATACACTGGATGACCTAGTCGATTATTTAAGCATAAAATAAATTGTGTTAAACTCTTCACCCACCTGTGCTCTACAGTGTCTTTGTGTTCTCTGGCAAAATGTGCATTTCGTGGAGGAGCGAAGAATTAAAGATTAACCGACAAGTGATCTTTGCCCTCATCCTGTTTGTGCTGCCCCCAGAAAAGTGGGGAATTGGGGCTTATTGCAACCGCATGTCCAGAAGTTGTCAACTGACAGCTCCAGGAACCCTCCAGGGCTTTTCATCCCTCGTGCTCTTGTTTGCAGTTGGCGTTTGTGGTCGGTGCTTAGAAGTTGGGAGATTTTACATAAGAACCCAAATTTCTAACTTCCCGTAAAAACCAAGATTTGACAACAGTTCTCATTTCCAGAAGGCAACAACTTGTGGGGCCGTGTCATGCTTGCCCTCTGCAACCAGGTGTGGGGGGTCCAGACAGTGCAGAAGCCAGCCCCACCTCTTACATTTGTTGGTCCTGATTGGCCTGGTAGGTAGGCACTGAGGTTTGCAACCAGACACTACATGATTAATTCAACAGGGGCAGAGACTGGCTGTTTTAATTTTCATTCTAGCCCAGAGCCAGGCTATACTGGTGGTGGTACTCACAATTATCATCACTAAAATTGGAGCACTCTCTATATGCCTGACTGTAAGTGCATCGCATTCAGTCTTCATAACCACTTCATGAGGTAGGTACTGCCTTGGGTAGTAATTGTCCCTTTACAAATATGAAAGGGGTGCTTAGAGCCATTTGACAGGGTCACCTATTTCCTGTCCATTAAAGATGATTGCTGATGGGGCACCTGGCTGGCTCAGCCACTGGAGCATGACTCTTGATCTCAGGGTGGTGAGTTTGAGCCCTACCTTAGTGCAGTTTAAAGAAAAATGTTGAATTGGATCCATTGTTCCCAACGAAGATTCAATATCAATGCGGAACACATGTATGGAGAATTTACTTTGCATGAATAATGGAGCTAGACTGCATTGTATGAAATCCAAAGCAAACAAAAAGTGCCTCTCCACTGCCACCAAAATCATAATGAGCAAACTCAGACCCCTGAAAGGGTAAAAAAAAAAAAAAAGTTCCAAAAGCCTCTCGGAAAATCGGGATCAGAATTCAGATATTCTAACTTCCCATCTAAGAGTTACAGATTTCTGACTCCTAGTCCTTGACAGGTGTTTATCCTGAATTGGAAACTCAATCACGTATACTTACCTGGGTATTAAATGGTATATTGTATTTAGATAGCTAAAAAATTTGACTTTAGGGATATGTGATGGGCTAAACTACAGTTCAAGAACAAGTTCATAAATTTGCTCAGAAATGAAGTATCCAAAATGGGAAAACAAAGCTTTTATTTGCATTTAAATGTGTGTTTGCATATATTTATATATGTATGCATAGGTTGAATAGGGCATACATTATGTATTCCTAACAGTCTTTGGCCTGCTAGCTTATAAAAATGTATTTAAGCTTTTCCTTGATTGACATTGCTGTTAAAAAAAAAAAACAAACAAATCTGCCATTGATAGATTTCTGATATTTGCTATGTTTTTCATTTTATATTCTTAGCAAACCCCTGAGTTTGTTAAATTAAAATGTCACTAGCATATTGCCATATAAGTTATGGCAATAGACCATGCAGGGTTATCTCATCATTTCTAAGAGGGATCTACTTTACTGAACACAGAAGCAGTCAGCCTTCTTTCCTCTATTAATAAATTCTGCCTTGGCCTCCTGATGCTCCACCATGTTTGTTTCAGTACCGTCCTGGGATTGCATCAAGACTGAGGTTTCTCTCTAGGGCAAATAAAAAATTGTTCGTTTCCTTTATTATTATGAGTGTCAGGTCACATTTGGCTGTGCGGCAAGGGTATGTGGTAAGCCCAGAAATATAAATCACAGGAATAATAACTCATCCCTTGAGTCTCTGAAGAAACCAGGATCCCAAAGCTAACTTCCTATCTGGATAAGTCTTTTTGGTTTGTTGCAGAGGCCCTGACATATCAAAAGGTGTGTAATTCCCTAGTCATACAGCACTGCTTCTCCTTCATGAATTCATGACCAAATAGTCCAGAAGTAAATCTAACATTGACATATGAGCCTAACTTCACAAGAATTCTTTCAAAAATGGACGAGGCAATGGTGTCATTCATTTATGTCATTAGTTCAAGCAGTGGCTTAACTCTGAGAACTGGGAAAGAGTAGTGTTACCGGCTTTTCAAAAGAGTCCCAGCAGGTGCACCGCACCACCAGGTCCTCATGCTATGCTATGCACTTCCTGAGGGCAGAGACTGTGGTTTGTCCTCTGCTGTATCCACAGCACATAGAATACTGCTTGACACCTCATAGGTAGGTGCTCATATTTGTTGAGTGCCAGAATGAATCATCAATCAAACATCAGAGGTCACAGGACAGCAAATAGGAAATGTTACCCTGTGCACCATCTTGTGCACCATTTTTTTTACACGTTCAACCAGGTTGGAAATCAAAGGAAAGCACAGTTTTTGGTTCTAATGACTTCATTCACCAAGGACTAACTTCCTCTTTCTAGTTGCACAAGACTCTTGTTAGCCACAAAGTCTTAAATGATTAGATTTGAGTATACCAATGCCTCGTGAGCAAACAGGACACCAGTCACACTGCTGAACTGGGCACCCTTCCCATGGCCATGGCTATATTCCTTATCCTTATCACTAATAGGCTGCTGAAAAGCCAGCTAAGAGTGTGGAGAACCCATCATGAACCCTCGTCTCTGAAAGCTTAGCCTCCTCTCTTTCAGACGTGATAGATTTTTTCTTTTAAAGTCTAGCTACCTCAAGATTCCTACCTCGGTATTGTTCAGTGTTTGCTGGGTTGATAAAGGACCATAAGGTCCAGAAATTATACCCCAAGTGCCATATCTAGCCTGTAGAGAGATTTTGTTTGGATCACATGAAGTCTGAAAAAAGATAGCCAACATTTTTTTTTTTTAATCAGGAGATTTTAAAGAAAAAAAATGAGCTGTGAGTTCTCTTTAAAATCTGAAGAAGCAACAATCCTATTTCTGAACTCCCTATGACAACAACCACCTGGAGCAAAAACGCACATGCCACCTCTGGACAAGCATGTGTTTTACAGATGTTCACCATGGCCCTTCCTGGGTCCTACTGCCTCTCAACCCAGTCTACTTCATTCTTGTCAATTCAGTCTCTGGTATGACTGGAAGAAGGAGAAGGCAGATTGATGCATTCCTGCTTCAATTCTTCCTTCTATTTGGCAAGCCAAACATCGACCTCATTTTCATCCTCTCAGCTCCAATAGGAAGACAAATAAGGGAGTGAGGAACTGAGAAAAAAGATGAGTCCTGTGGTTCTCCAAACCCACCCCCACCCATCTCATCCAGCAGCAGGTATTCAGTGCCCGCCACTTTGCAGGTACCCTTCCAGATGCCAGACACAGTGAGGAGCATGCAAACAGCCTTTGTGTGAAATCTAAATCTAGGCCCCCTCAGGACAAAAACAAAAACCCTATAATTACTTGTGGAAACAAAACTGCAGGACACTGTAGATAGTGGTACTGGAGAACAAGGGAAGACCACGAAGAGAGAGAAAAACAACTGTGACAACTGAGTGTAGCCATGGCACTTTCATATCACACCTGCTAGTCATAACCAAATGCAACTTAAGGGCTGACAAAAATAGCAACTCAATAGAAAACCTTAACATCTCAAAGTTATTGGATCAACT
The DNA here is from genome assembly GCF_018350215.1 of Panthera leo. Classification (NCBI taxonomy): domain Eukaryota; kingdom Metazoa; phylum Chordata; class Mammalia; order Carnivora; family Felidae; genus Panthera; species Panthera leo. Next base: position 21,339,760 of record NC_056689.1, on the reverse strand, counting down.
CTACAAGCTACTACAAGCCCATCTCACTTCCAAAGATTCTGGATTTAGGTGAAACCAGTCAAAACTTTGAACTCATGTGCAATGTTCTTCACCTTCCACACATCAAGTTCTTCATAATTCAGGGACCTCTTCACAAAGCCTCCCCTGCTGATGCCAACACACAATGGTCACTCAGGTAAATAAATGGGTGTCCCACAATTCACCACTCAAGTCTCCATCCTTAATGGTGTCTCTGAATGTCTTGCTCTTTAAGAACAAGGACTGTTTGGGGCGCCTGGGTGGCTCAGTCGGTTAAGCGGCTGACTTCAGCTCAGGTCATGATCTCGCGGTCGGTGAGTTCAAGCCCCGTGTCGGGCTCTGTGCTGACAGCTCAGAGCCTGGAGCCTGTTTCAGATTCTGTGTCTCCCTCTCTCTGACCCTCCCCCGTTCATGCTCTGTCTCTCTCGGTCTCAAAAATAAATAAATGTTAAAAAAAAAATTAAAAAAAAAAAAAAAAGAACAAGGACTGTTTGAGGCACCTGGGTGGCTCAGTCATTTAAGCATCTGACTTCGGCTCAGGTCATGATGATCTCACGGGTTTGTGAGTTCGAGCCCCACATCAAGCTCTGTGCTGACAGCTCAGAGCCTGGAGACTGTTCGGAGTCTGCCCCTCTGCCCCTCCCCTGCGTGCTCGTGCTCTCTCTCTCACAAAAATAAACATTTAAAAAAATTTTTTTTAGGAACAAGGACTGTTTTCCACAGTCCTAAGGGCAGAGCTGGGCACACAGAAAGTATGTAATAAATGCTCAGCATTGCATGTCTAATCATTTACTAGTTCTGTCTGAAGGCTCACCAGACTCCAGTGATGCTGCAGTACATGATGAGGGCCCAGTATCAGTGCACACACCACCCTCTGGAAGTTGATGCTTAGTACAGTAAAGAACAGAAATACAGTTTCCTCACAGCTTGGCTTGCTAACACTGTATCATGATTAGTGTGCCTTGTCTGAGTAGAACCTAAAGGAAAAAGTAAATAAAGGGTGTCTAAGGAAAAGCCTGTGGAAGCTTAACCCGTTCAAGGCCATGTAGGTAGGTAGATGATGGCTGGCTGGCTGGAGAGAGGGATGGATGGATGGAGTGGTGATAGCTGGAGCATGGCAAGCTTTAGAGTAACTGTCATGCTTCTGGCTACAATATAACTTTGAATACTCAAGTTCCATTGGCCAAAGTGGTCATGCTCTCAAATATCTATGGACACTAGGCAGGTCATCTAAATTAGGCAAGGGGGTTGAGATAGATGGTTATTATACATAAATTATTGTCTAACTCTTCCTGCAGGTGATTACTTTCCAGCCCCATTGCTATCACCTTAACTATACAGCTTGCTTTGGCCAGTGAAGGATGAGCAGATGCTCCAAGAGCTAGTGCATTTTTCTTCATGCTTCCTTTCCTCCTGCTTCAATACCAGGGATGCTCCCCAAAGATCCTTCCTGGCCTGGTGCTGGAGTGAAGGTGATGTGGAGCAAAGAGACACAGTTGCCCCAATGGACATGCAATGTGAGCAAGAAATAAACCCTCTAGTAAGCGACTGAGATTTGCCGTAACCCATGATTAACATACAAGTCCGGGAGAAGACATTAAGGGGTGTGGAGTACTAGGTAAGGATCTTCCTCTTCTAAAGAGTCTGCAAGTCTAGTCTGCCCAATTTCCAAGTTTTCAAAATGTTGGAAATTAATTCAATTTTGGTCACCAAGCATATCTGGTCTTCAACCTCTACCACTGGCTCTTGGCATTTGTAGAATAAACACATACCTGGATCACACTATATAAATTTATTGATGTGTGGGTTTTTTTAATTTTTTAAAAATTTTATTTATTTGAGAGAGAGAGAGAGAGGGGGAACCAGTGGGGGAGGGGCAAAGAGATGGGGAGACAGAATCAGAAGCAGGCTCTGTGCTGAGAGCAGAGAGCCTGACGCAGGGCTCAAACTCACGAACCCTGAGGTCAGGACCTGAGCCAAAGTCTGATGCTTAACTGACTGAGCCACCCAGGCACCCCTTGATGTGTGATTTTTAATTATATACTATAAAGTTGGTATACATATGGAAAAAAAATTAATTCCTGAGTCAGTGTGAAGGACTACCTAACTTCCTGCCTCAGTGCAGCTTGGTTGTTCTCTAAGTACCCTTTCAAGTGCTAACACTCTCATTAAGGGTCTATAGGAGTTATTTGGCTTTTTAACTTTCATTTTATTGCATATTAGTGAAGCGGTGATCTTCCTTTGTGCATCTGGGCCTACCGTGGCTCCTGCCTACCTCCAGAACCCCACCCCATCCATCTCACCCTTTCAGGATACCCCAGACCAGTGAGAAAGGCAGTCTGTGGACTGCTCTTAGTCTGAGAGTTCTCTGTTGGCTGCCGAATGGGATAAGAAACTGGGTCCAGAATATAAACCATGTTACTAAGCTTTACTTTAGTTCAGTTGACTTTTTTTTTTTTTAACATATAGTGAGGCTTTTCTGAGAAGGAAATGGTGCACAGATTTACATTCCAGTGTAAGTTCCCTGTCACAGATCGATGCTCTGCATAGCATGACTGTGGCAACACTAGCTTTCTTTCTGTTCCTCAAAAGTGCCAAGTTCTTGGGGTTCCTGGGTGGCTCAGTTGGTTAAGCATCCGACTTTGACTCAGGTCTTGATCTCAAGGTTTGTGAGTTCAAGCCCTGCATGGCGCTCTGTGCTGACAGCTCAAAGCTTGGAGCCTGCTTCGGATTCTGTGTCTCCCTCTGTCTCTCTCTGCCCCTCCCCTGCTTGAGCTCTCTCTCTCTCTCTCAATAATAAACATTTTTTTTAAAAAGTGCCAAGTTCTTCCTCATCTCCTTCCCATCCCATTTGTCCTCTGCCAGGGAGCATCTCATTTCAACCTCCAAATGTCCCTACCTCAGGCCTTCCCCGCACACCCTTTCTGACTCCCTGCTTATTCTGTCACACCACCATACATATTCTCTTTATAGCATTACCGCCACAATCATCCTTCTACATTCTACCATCCTTCTACTATCCTGTATACCTGTTTATTGTCTGTATACAATCTCCAAGGCATCCCCCACAAGGCCTAGCACCAGCAGGCTCAAATATTTGTTGCCTAAATGAGGGATGGAGGGAAGCACAGACAAGGATGGCTTAGGACACATTACATACGTATCCGTGAGTGTCAAGGAAAAACAGCAACACCTTCTGTGACTCATTGTGAAGTATCAGAAGGACCTCAGCTTGCCTTTGAGGGTTGCTGTGCTTCCGCCCCCAGTGAAGACTTGCCGAGCAGAGTTTTATAACTCACTCCCCCTCCGCAGCATGTTATGAGAGCTTTGTTACAGACTGTCAGGTATCATCATGGTGTTTTTCCGTCCTGTGCTGGGAACATGTGATAGGAAGGTTATTAAAGTCATCTGGGATGTGTCACAGCATCAGATCTTCAAATGACTCTTTGAATCACCCAGACACAGCACAGCCCCTGTTAAACTGGTACTAGAAAAGTGAGCCATCTTCCTGATGAAACAAAAGTCTTGCTGGTAGAACAATGACAGAAAAGAGCTGCTCAGACAGCCTAAGTGACTACCTTGTATAATGGCTGCAACTCTTCCTATCCTGGTGGGCCCAACCTATAACTGGAATCTGAATTCTCCTTTGGCTTCACCAGGTTAAAAAATCAGATGCTTCAGGGCCTGATGCAAGGCATTCTAAGTGGTAGAGCCTGTGGAAAACCTGAGAGCACATGCCCAAACGAAAACCACAGCAGTCAGTTCTGACAAAATATTACAATGCAGGAATGCAGGCCCAGAATTGTCAGCACTTCTGAGTTTTTGCAGAGAAGCTGAAAAGCTCCATGAGAAGGTGAATGTAGGCTATGGTTACATAGGTGTATAGGGATCTATCAAATTCAACTCAAATGCTGTTTATGTAGCTCACGCTGTGTCTAAGTCACTGCCCTGGATATCTTTACATATCCTAGATAGATCTCTTTATCAAAAATAAAAAAGAACAAAAGCTGAGATCCATGGACTCAAAAGTTTTGACCTTCTCGGAAAAGCAGAATACGTGCTTCAATAGAACATATGACAATGTGGGGAGTTCTGTGTATTAAATACGTAAACGTGTGCGAAGCAGTCACAGCCATGCATGTGTTGACTACGATCATGATTGTTATGAGTGTTAGTGGTATCATTATGTTATCCTGACAAGCATAACCTCAGGATTACCCTGGACAGAGGGAACTGAGAAGGACTGGTGGAGAGTCTTGCACATCTTAGGCCCTCAGCAAACACCGGCAGAATGAGGGACTGCATGGTGATGGAGCAGCATCACAGCTGGGACTTGAGAAATGAGAGAATTTCAGTGTGCCAAGAAAGGAGTCCTGGGCAAAAGGAACAAAGAGGCTAGGAGGATAAACACGTCCCCGAAGCATGAGCAAAGTTTGTTTTGGTCAGAACTTAAGGAGAAAGAATAGGAGGCGAGGGTGGAAGGAGAGACTCAGCACGGAGTGCCCTGACTGCTCCTCCAGACTCCATATGAATCACAGCAGGCACATGAACTCATTGTAAAGCCTTCTCTGCACAGCCTGCTAGACAACATACGTGACGACTCAGTCAAAAGAGAGACCAGGTCTCAAGAGCAGTACCAAATTTTCGATATTTAGGACATGAAGAATGGTTTCTTGTGAATACACGCTTTTATATAATTGACATCATGCTGTACTAGTTACACAAGTTACTTAACCTTTATATTTCTTCATCTGGAAAATGGGGGTGATAGTTTTATCAACATATGAGATCATCCACATAAACCACTTCAAAAAGTATCTGACGGAGAGGAAAGTATTCTATAAACGTTCCCTACTTTTTATTATTTGTGGTGGTGTATTATGCTGAGAGGTGAAAGAGGAAAATGCCTTGCTTGGGCCTCTGTGGTTTGTGAGCAGTGGTGTAGGTGGGAAGCCCATGACACAACCTCTCACATCTAAGATGCTACACGCTGCTCCAGAGACCAGGGGATGGACGTCCACTCTGGGAGTCTGCAGTCCGGCCCCACCCCCATCACCCTCCAAGGCTACAGCAGCCCCCTTGCTCCCACCCTAGCCCCTGGACAGTTAGGCTTCCATCCCCAGCTCAGAGCCAAAAAGTGAGTCTCTTGCCAGGAAATCTGGCTCTGTCTCCACCTGCAGCCTGGCTCCCTCTAGTCAGTCACTGATGCCCTCTCTACATAGTCAATTCCAATCTCATTTTTGTTTCTCTAAATCCACTTCCTGTGCTCCATGAGAAAAGAGAAGTACTTTTTCTTGTTCACAGAGGCATAAAATGTATATCTGGGGTGAGGAGTAGAGGCTGAGTTATGGGAAACATGGATCCAGAGCCGATTTTTTATGACCTGGACCCACAGTGATACCGACAGATTACAATGAAAAGGTTTGATTGTTTGATTTATCTACCTCTTCATCATCCAAAATAATGTTAAAATTCAAAACTTACCGAATCATAAATGAGAGTGAATGCCCTGCAAAATCAAATAGGATATTAGAATGGAGAGCTGCCTCTTCTGTGTACAGGCTGGGCAAAGCAGGAGCATACTGAGTAAAGGAGAGACCAGACCACACCAAAGACCTGTGATCCCAGCAGCAAAGCCGGGGCCATGGGCAGGACTGGTGATGGCGGTTCTCATGAGGATGCTGGGAGGCTTTCTAAAGCAGTAACCTAGAAGCAAAGATGAGTTTGGCAACCACACAGCTGGAAATGGAGGGGAGTCAGGAAATTGGACTTAGGATTGCTGTCAACTCCTTGTTGCTTGGGCCTATTTCTATTTTACCACTTTCAAATGTGGCAGCTTTCATTCTAGGGACGTCATAAGGCACCACTTGCCTCAGACATCAGTCCTTTACAAAGTACCTCATAACACAGGTTGTTTTTAATGGTTCTGCTATTAATAGCGAATGGTGCCTCTAATTCATCAGAAATAAGCCAAAGTTTATTTGCTTTTCACAAGTGTCTATTATTTTGGCTAATGGACTAGGCCCTCATTTTCAGTGCTATGTGTCACCAACAGGAATAAGACGGGACACTAGGCTCCAAAGACTTGTTTTCTTGTGATTTCTCTAAGTTTCCAAGTACTGCAAGTTTTCCTTGTTTTTTGGGCTAAGTGTGTTTAAAAACAACAGAGTGATAAAATGTAAATACTGGTTAAAGGGAACTTGTCCTGTTGCCATAAAAGTCTCCTGCACAGCAAAGGAAACCATCAACAAAATGAGAAAGCAACCTACCAAATGGGAGAAGATATTTATAAATTATATATTTGATAATATCCAAATTATATAATATCCAAATATATATCCAAAATATATAAAGGGGTTAATATCCAAAATATATAAGGAGCTCATACCACTCAATAGCAAAAAACAAACAAAACAAACAATCCAATTTAAAAATGGGCAGAGAATCTGAACATTTTTCCAAAGAAGACATACAGATGGGCAAACAGGAATGTGAAAAGGTGCTAAACATCACTCATCATCAGGAAAATGCAAATAAAAGCCAATGAGATATCACCTTACACCTCTTAGAATGGTTATCATAAGAAAGACAAGAAGTAACAAGTGTTGGCAAAGTAGACAAGGGAATCCTTGTACACTATTGGTAGGAATGTAAATTGGTCACAGCCACTATGGAAAAGGATCTGGAGGTTCTTCAAAAAATTAAAGATAAAACTACCATGTGATCCAGCAATTCCACTGTTGGGTATTTATCTGAAGGAAATGAAAGTGCTAACTCAAAAAGATATCGGCACTCCCAGGTTCACTGCAGCATTATTTACAATAGCCACAATATAGAAGCAACCTAAGTGTTCATCAATGGATGAATGGATAAAGAAGTTGTGGCATACATGTAAAATGGAATATTTTTCACCCATAAAAAAAGGGGGGAACACTGCTATTTGCAACAACGCGGATGGACCTTGTGGGCATATGCTAAGTGAAATAAGTCAGACCAAGGCAAATACCATATGATCTCACATATATGTGAAATCTAAATAAAAAGCAAACTCACAGAGAACAGACTGGTGGTTATCAAAGGTGGGGGGTGGGAAAAATGGGTGAAGGTGGCCAAAAGGTACAAACTTCCAGTTATAAAATAAATAATTACTCGGGATGTAGTGTACAGCTAAAGACTATAGTTAATAACACTGAATTGTATATTTGGAAGTTGCTAAGAGTAGATCTTAGAAGTTTTCACTGTAAGAAAAAAAAAATTTTGTGACCCTGTGGTGATAGATGTTAACTAGACTTACTGTGATCATTTCACAACATATACAAATATTAAATCATGTTGTACATCTGAAACTGGTATGTTATATGTCAACTGTATCTCAATTTATAAAATCATAATACATCAAGCAAGTAAAAGCAATATGGAGAAATAGAACAGAAACGGGCTTCTCAGTGTGACAGACTGGGTTCATATCATGAGTCTCTGTGATCTTGGGTGAATTATCTTTCCATATGTACATGGAATACTAACCCTACCTTAGAAGGATATTCAGGGATTCAAGGTAACGTATGTAAAAGTTCTTGTCCAGTAATGGTATTATTCTAATCACAGACAGAATTTTGACTAGGAATTAAATTATCATGACCCTGAAAGAGTCAGGTTGAACACTGCACAGATAGTAAATGAATCATTTTATTTTTTTATTTTTTTAATATTTATTTTTGAGAGAGAGACAGAGCACACGCAGGGGAGGGGCAGAGAGAGAGGGAGACACAGAATCAGAAGAAGTATCCAAACTGTCAGCACAGAACCCAAGGCAAGGTTCGAATTCACAAACCACGAAATCATGACCCAAGCTGAAGTTGGACGCTCAACCAAATGAACCACCCAGGTGTCCCACAAACGAATCATTTTAAAGGTTCCTTGTGCTGTGGCAGAAGGCAGCATTGCTGGATACTAACAAATGGAAGGGATATGTGAGGGACAGGGAACAAGTGGATTGCAAGTAAAAACATTCTTTGTCTTTAAATGTGCTCTGTTATAACTGTTCTGAAAACTCTTTGTACTAAAGATGTATGTTTCACACTGTTTGGGATAAATTAAAATGTTAAAACAAAAGAAAGAAAGAAAGAGAGGTCTTTTCATTCTTGACAAATGAAACTTCCCCACAGGGAGAAAAAAAGAAATTTGCTTTTGTTTTAGAAAATGCATAATGCTTAAGATATTTCATTATTAGTGCATTATCTTGACTTCCAAAAATGAGCTCTGTGGGCTGATATTAAATCAGAAGTGGGTGGCTCAGTCGATTGAACATCTGACTTGATTTCGGCTCACGTCATAATCTCATGGTTCATGAGATTGAGCCCCTTGTGCAGAGCCTGTGGGATTCTCTCTCCCTCCCTCTTTCTCTGCCCCTCCCCCCACTCATGTGCATTTGTGCTCTCTCTCTCTGTCTCAAAATAAATAAAATAAATATGCTTATTATTTATTAAATAAAAAATAAGTATGCTCATTGCTGGTACTGTAGGAAAAAAATGGTTTTAAGTACATTTTTATTCCTTTATTTGTCTTAAATCCTAAACATCCTGTTGTCATGGAAATGCATTCCCTGAGCATCATTGATGAAGTGTGTTTGTATTCCATGTAAAGAGATTTTCAGTATTTTTCACATTTGCCAATCTCATATAGAAGAAAGCTGATTATCCAGGATTCACATATGATATGAATATATGATATATGAAGCATCTGGCACAATTAATCCACTAGCTTGAATTGAAATGGAGCTTAAAGGAGGCATTGATAGCTACAGAATGACTAGGAGGAGGAGGAGGAGGAGAAAAAAGAATAAAACCAGTGAGTGAGGGAGACTTAGGTAAGAAGTGCCACAGAGAAGATGGCATATTTCTTCTCTGTGCTTTTCTAATGTCAATGAGGAAGTGTTACCAGTCAGGCTCCCTGGTTGAAAACAAAGGCATCTACCTGGCTAACTTGAGCACAAAAGAGTTTACTGAAAGAATGTCAAGCAGCTCACAGAATCATGGGAAAAGTTAAAGCTTTGGAAAGTAGGCACAAACCAAGAGAAACTGGGAGGCTGGAATTGGAGCTGGAGTCATGTCACAAGAGAAGCTTGGTGAAGGAGACCTTGCCAATGCCAGGGCTACTCAATGCCACCACTGTGCTTGCTTCTTCCTGACACTCACTCTAGACACAACCTTCTGGGTGGGATGGTCTGACAGGCTAAGCTGTGTTGTGTCTTAGCGGCCAGGGGCCAAAAGGATCCAATATTTTCAATTTCCACAATTGCAGGAAGAACCCCCACCTCCTACCAGCTTCTAACAGAAGGAAGCTTCAATGTTGGGAAGTCCCCTCAAAAGTACAAAGTTCCCCCACAAAAAATGTTCCTTTGTGTTTTTGGTTTATATATCCTTTCTACCTCCAGAGAAGACTTAAGGAAGCTAACAGTAAAAGGTATCAAAGAGTATATGAAAATAAAGGAAAGGAATCTAGAAGCCCTGGAACAAGGCTAGAAAGGCCTTAGCAGATTGGGACAGAGGGATTCTAGAAGAATTAAGAAAAAAATGTATCCTATTATTTCTGTGACATTTTCCGTCACATTCTTCTTGCTCTGTTTTTCTCTCTCCTTCTCCCTATGAATTTTCTTTCATGCTCAGTAAGGTGAAAAGGTATAAAAAGACACTTCCTGACTATAGGGCTTCTTAAACTTGTTCTTTTGTCTTTCTGGATCAGTTTTCTTGAGGTTTATATGTAAAGGACAATGAGTATACAATGTTGAAAATCCTGGGACAGTACTGGCCAAGGTACTTTAGTATCTTGGATTTTAGCAAAATCCTCTAAATCTCTCCAAGAAATGAGAATGGTTGAATTAAGTGCTGTGGTGAGATGAACCTTAGCCTAAGTCATCAAAAAAAAACTTATACTACAGCCCAAGGTTTTGCCCCTTAGAAGTTAGGTGACCACAGGAAGTCCACCTAACCTCCATCTTGGTACTCAATGGGGCTGGAGTGACAAAAGACCATACATGAAAGTTGAGGTGCCTCCAGACAACTGTATTCATCGATAGCTTATTACATGAAAGCATAGTGAAGAAGACACAAAGGTTACTACCCTCAAGAAGCTTATATACTAATAGGTTATTTAAGGTTTGGACAGAAACTCAAATGACATCAGTGATCAGAAAAGACAAACTGTGAAGCAGCTGTTTTTGTATCAGTATTGAGTGGTGAAGTCTGGCTCCATGCAAGTCCTACCCAAGGCATTAAGTCTGTGAAAGAAAGCAAGAGTGAAAAAGTGAAAGAGTGAAAGAAAGAAAGAAAGAAAGAAAGAAAGAAAGAAAGAAAGAAAGAATTATAAATAAATATTTAAAATATAGAATACTGAATGTAATAAAGGGTGTACAAATTAATACAGAAAAGGAAAAGATTTGTTCAAACATTGTGAGCTGTCAGAGTGTTGAAGAAAGTTTCCAAGAGAACATGATGCCTAAAGAGGGTTTGAAAGACAAAAAGGAGACTCTGAGGCAAATAACTGGAGGAAGGGCAGCTAAGGCAGTGAATACCCCATGCAAAGATTGTAGGATTGAAACTTTCAGTTCATGGTGGGATCTATAAGATGTTTGGAGCAATGGAAACCCAGAGGGAAGCCAGAAAGAAAGGACACTAGAGAGAGAGTCTAGGGACAATCAGGGGAACACCTATAATCACCATCTACAGGCAAGTGGAGAACAATAGAAGGCGTCAAACAGGAAACTAGGGATCTGGAAGCAGTTGGGTGGATAGATTTGAGAAGCATAAAACTGCAAGGAAAGAGAGTTACCAGAAGAGATGGCCACATCACAGGTGACAGATGATGAGACCCTAAGTGAAGGGGCTGTGGAGATAGACACTAGATCTAAGGACACTCAGGGAAGGAAGACCGAGAAAACTTAGTGGTTTAATAAATCGGTGAGGTAACCTAGTGTTAAATGTTCTGCCCTTGAAAGATACCTGTAGGATCAGAGAAGTAGAAAGAGAACAAGGAGACCACAATGTCATGAAAGTCAACAGAAGAGACCATTTTATTTTATTTTTTAAATATAATTTGTTGTTAAATTGGCTAACATACAGTGTGTAAAGTGTGCTCTTGGTTTGGGGGGTAGATTCCTATGGTTCATCGCTTACATACAACACCTGGTGCTCATCCCAACAAGTGCCCTCCTCAATGTTCATCACCCATTTTCCCCTCTCCCCCACCCCCATCAACTCTGTTTGTTCACTGTATTTAAGAGTCTCTTATGGTTTGCCTCCCTCCCTCTCTGTTTGTAACTATTTTTCCCCTTCCCTTTCCCCATGGTTTTCTGTTAAGTTTCTCAAGATCTGCATATGAGTGAAAACATATGATATCTAGGAGGAGACCATTTTAAATGGAAATGAATGTCATCAGTGTGAAACGTTATGGAAAAGTCAAGTAAGTTAGAGGCAGAAACATGTTTGTTTGACATTTGTCAGGCTTTTAGATGTTTTGGTAAAAGCAATGGAAGCAAATTTAGTGAATGGTAAGGGTTACCCTAAACAAGGAAATCTATCTCAGAAGAGGGTAGGTTATAGAGGCCATGAAGAAGAGGACCACTGGCCCCACATGGTGATGCAGAAAGGGAGAGGTGGGAAGGCCTGACCTGATAACTCATGTTTTGCACCCAGACATACATTTCTCCTTCTTCTAGCTACAGCATATTGATTTTCCTTTAGAGAACTAATCTTCTAACTCCCAGAATCTACATGATTGGGGATATAACGATGATATGGACACAAGTCCCAGGACTGGTAGAGGATTCCATTTCCTTGGCCACAACAATGGATTCAGTGATGAGCCCATAACCCAAACCAGATCACAAACACACATTCTTCTGTTTGTTTTTCACATTTTTGGTTTGGTATATGAGCTGGTTTTCTGTTTTTTGTTGTTTGGAGGAGAATTTTTTTGAGCTTTGTTTTTATTTTGTTTTTTAGAGCTGCTGGGTCTTTTCCTCTGGAATAACTAAGCTTAAAGGATCCATCCCTGGAGATGCTGGAGGCTACCAGCTGCAGAAGACCAGCCCTGGAACAAGGCCATCACAGAGGAGAACAGAACCAAAGGATGGAGAGGAGGGTAGAGGAGGAGAGAAGGGGGAAGGAGACTAGGTTCTAATGGCATCATTCAAGCACCTGAGGGCAGTCATACTCATATACTTTTCAATAAAATGAATAGATAGATCTTCTTTATTTATACTGCATCCATTTAAAGTGGTTTTCTATCTCTTTTATCACAAAAGCCTGGTCTGAAACAGCAGGGGTGGGGGTTGGGGTGTTAGAAGCAAGCCAGTTTCAGTGCATCCTTGCCTGAAGCCAGCTTTGATCACAAATCTCTAAGTTTGTCCCCCACCCACTCAGTCAACCAGTAGTTTAGGGGTCTTATCCTCTAACTCCCCCAGGGGACTGAGTCAGAGGAACATATGAGGAAGCTTGTAGGATCTCAGCAGCTTGGGCCTGAGCCAGGGCCACACTGTTGCTGATGAATCAAGGTTTCTGGGAACCAGCTGTGAAAAACAGACATACAGTACAATTCCTAGAATTTTTAGAGCAAGGAACCCTGACTGCTGCTATTCTGCAGAAACTAAGGACCAGACCACCATTTTCTGCCAAAGTAAGCCAACATCTAAAATGCAATCACTGTGAGAAAGAGAATCCTAAACACCTGCCACTCTGCATTTCAAGCAGATATTAGGGCTTCTTTGTACAGAAGTGCAGCATTCAACCCCAGGGGCACCAAACACATTGTAGTTATGTGAACAGCACCCCCTGGAATTACACCCCATTCAACCTGAGCAGCCATATGTACTGATCCCGGCAGATACTAACTAGCTCATTAACATTAGCCTCCTGGGACCCCACAGTACAAAAAGTCTACCTCTGTGTAAACTACAGAGTTGGGTGAGAAGAAAGAAGTTATTTGCAACAGCTCAGACAGCAAGAACCTGTAGCATTTCAGATCTTCAGAAACGAGATGCTGAATTGTTCACGTGAAACCACCTTGTCCCAGGCCTCTGACCTAAGTGTGGGGCAGGGTTCGCAACCAAGGTTAACAGAATAGTCCACCCTAGTCTGAGCCCCTGTACATTCTCTTTCCCAAGGGGATTAAGTTGATAAAACACTGAACAAAACCACTGCTCCTCAAGAAACCATCTGGATTTTTAACAATCATGTTATTGAGTCCATTTTTAGTAAATAAAAATCAGGTAATTTAAGTGTGGAGCAGAGTCAGAGTTTGAGGCCTTATGTAAATCCTCTGGATTCCACGGTGCCCCTTTCTCTTCCAGATAGGGAACACACTGAAAATAAGTACAGACAGCCTACTCATATGTAAGTTCAGAATAGAATTGCCCAAAATCTTTGCAAGGCCTGTTACTGAGCCCACCTTTCATGATATGAATGGTGTGTCCAATGAGACCCAAATCCAGATCTTTGCTCGCCATCAACTCCATGTGGGAAGTACAGAGAAATTGTCTCTAGCTTCCCAAAGCAGAGTAGGGTCTCAAAGACCAAGTAATTGACCATAAACCTCTCTTAGAGCAGCATTCTGATAAGAGTGTTATGTTTCTTGCCCAGTCAGAGGGACTGAAAATCCATTTTTCTTATTTCTTCTGTGAAACTGCAAAATATTAAGAAATAATTTTCTCCCTAACTGTAACCTTCATAGACAGTATATTTGTAGTCAGGGGTACAATTGGATTGGAGCCTTTTTATTTTTCTTTTTCCAGTGAGAACCTCTGCTCACAGCTAATGATCTCCTTACCCCACGTCCATTTTTCTCAGTAACAGAAACATTCACCTTAGATGATCCAGCCCTTAAAAGCCTGTGCTGTGTGTCTCCAGAGAGGCACTGTTCCAAAATAAGAACTGCATTCACGCTTGGCAGAGGACTTTGTCTTCTCTCACACTTAGTGTGATGGGCTCTCCCAGTCCAACATCAAATATTCTGCTAGTTTACATTTGTGCAAATCACACAGAAAGATTTTTTGATTCCCTTCAGTATTTCAAAGGTAGTGATTATGACTAGGAGATCATAGTGAGAACCTCCCATATATTAAGCCCCTAAAATGTGCTTTACAGATACTATCTCCAATCTTAGAATAACCTAGCAAGAGAGGTAGTAAGAGCCCCATACAGAATTATTTGGTGTTGGATACACCAAATATTTGGTGTATCCAACACCAAATAATCCAACTGAGATATAAAGTCACATCTCCCTAGGTCTAAAGCCCGGGATCTTAGGCCATGGACCTACTCACTAGATCAGTTCAAGCACAGAAAAGACAGATATCCTTAGCTCGCAGAAAACTGGAAGTTTATCAACGTGACATCACACAAAGCATGGTTGCTACAGTGACTGATTTGGAGACCCTGATTGTGCCAACAGAGTGCTGATCATTAGATTTATGATGATCATGCACTAAGGGATTAGGCCTCGTTGGCTTGGTCAATAAGCCAGTGACACTATTCACAGCAAGGACAGAGAGGGAAGTGACGGCCTGTAACAGATCAACAGCACAGTAGCAAAAAGCAGATGACAATCTTCATGATGGAACCAGGGTCTGAAGGCAGCCAAGTATATAATATTCAGACATAAAACATTAAGTTGAAGAGTAAAGCATCTAAGTGGAACACTTATGAGACTAAATATTTCCTGTCTATTAATGAGAAGCAAGATTTAGACAGCCACAAGTACCCACCAATGACAAAGCACCTTCCAGAAACTGCACTCATGATCCTATCAATGTCACCACACGTATGTAGAAGATAACAAATAGTAAGAAATCTTCCACACCTCTAGTTCCAACAAGTTACCAGCAATTCACCAAAAATATCTGAATGGTTACGGTTCTCATAAAACTTTTAATGTAGTGCTCCAAGATAATTAGGTAGAAAGAATATGGATTAATATTAATAGACAGAATTGTATTATGTTATACAACAGACAGTTTAGTTAAAAGTATATTCAAGTGTAAGTTGGAGAAAAACTAGACTAATCCTGGGATTCTCTGGATTTTAGTTTTAAAAAATTCATATAGATTTTGGAATACAAAACACCTGTGTCTGATTCTAAATCTGAGCTTCAAAATACTAATATTCCAGAAATACAGGTGTCCTAAAATAAAACTAAAACTAAATCTTATTTTTATAAAACCGCAGCCGATTTGACCATCACATAAAAGACAAGGTCATGCTGAAATAATAAATCTTCTATTTTTGAAAGAGAGAGAAATAAATTATATTACCATCAGACAAATACTTTTAAAAACCATAGGGAAAATATAGTCTAATCAGTGAGATGCATAGCCCTGTAATGAGGTGAGGAGTTGGGTGGTCAGGGAATATGTGAACACTCTGCAGTCTTCAGTGTGTTTGTGCACAAGTGCAGTTGCTGAGAAGAGACAGAAGCAGCTCACCACAGGATTCTCAGAGGAGTATGTGACCCAAACAGGGATTAAGACAGAGTGCAGTGAAGTCTCAGAAAAACTGAAAACCTTGTCAATGATTGGAAGCTATCACCATCACTGATTGGAGCCTAAAATAAGAACTTGCTAAAATATAGGTACAAAATCTCTGAAACTCAAAACTCAGAAGAATAAAGGACCCTTCTGGAGTGATAAAAGAGCTGACTCTGTGGCCTTCAGTAGCATCCAGAGAGCCAATAGTCCATCAGGTCATTGTTCCTCTCTATCCGCCTACAAAGGACAAAGCCCAAAATGTGTAAGGGATTTGCTTTGTTTTTCCAACCACAGGGCCCTAGCAGTTCACAGCAGCTGGAGTCAGTCCAAGCAGCGTGCTGGAAGGGGATGGGCCTTGTATTTCATTTTTATAGACCAAATGGCTTCTCAATAATTTATCATCTGTGTGATGGAGAAAAGTACCAATAAAATGTGTTATAAATCTCCACCTTCTTCCAGGATCAAGGAAATAACTTAAAGAAAGCTAAAAGAAAAATGACAACACAGTTTTCTGAGCTAAAAAATGCATGTTTTCTCAAATCAGATGCTGCCCCTATTTCTTGAACTAAATGTCTTTGAAGATATTGAATTTGAAAAGTAGGGGGAAATGAGTCGGTTGGGGGGGGGTGTAGAATTGTGCATATTTGGGTAGCCTTTTGAGTGAAATCTCCCTAAAATAGAGTCTGATAAGAGTCCCCTGTGAAACATTTTACCTGCTATTTTCTGTTAACATGCAGATCTGCATCTTTGTATTGTTTGAACCCCTCATCCCAGAAAGGGTTCTATATAGATGAAGGAAAATAAACCATGCACCTGAAGAGGACGGGGTTGACATTAAAAAGGGCTATAAGGAATAAAATTCAAAATAATAATAAGGAACAGAATAAGAATGTTTAAAATTTTTTAATGTTTATTCATTTTGAGAGAGAGAGAGAGAGCGTGCGCATGAGTGGGGGGGAGGGGCAGAGAGAGAGGGAGACACAGAATCTGAAGTAGGCTCCAAGCTCTGAGTGGTCAGCCCAGAGCCCAATGCCGGGCTTGAACCCACGAACTGCAAGATCATGACCTGAACTTCATGAAGTTGGAGGCTTAACTGACTGAGCCACCCATGCACCCCCAGAATAAGAATGTTTAAAAGAAATAAGACATATCACTGGATGGATTTCACCAGAATCCACCTGTGGGATTATTCCTATTTATACATTTGTGGCATTTTGCCCCTAAAAATATATTTGCACTGTAAGATTTTTTCCTTTTTCAGCAAAATTTTGTGGCACTGTGCTCTCTCTGATGCATCATCAGCAGTTACCTTGAAAGGTTAGTGTAGCTCTTGCTTCTGAGCAGTTTCCACAGTCACTGCTCCCTATAAGTATAGGAACCCTTAAGAATGCCAGCCTGCACTGAACAACCAGACTGGAGACCGATTCCCTTTCCTATCTTGTCAATGTCCTAGCCAAGCCCAGTGCACACAGGTGGCTATTACATAGTCACAGAACAGCAACAGCAGCTAACATTTATATAAAGCTTACCGTGTCCCAGGCACTGTTCTAAGCACTCCTGAAAACTTTATGTAGCAGGTACTCTTATCACCCCATGTTATGGATGAGGAAATTGAGACATGAGAGCTTTAGTAACTTAACTAAGGCCACACAGTTAGTAAGCAGTGTAACTATGATTTAACTCAAATAACAACCCAAATGGGGTACAGATCATTTTTCCTACTTTTTGGACAAGGACTATGAGCCTCAAAGAGGTCAAGTGACTAACCCAAATTCACACAATTAGTAAAAGCAGCAAAATCAGAATCAAACCCAGGCTCCTTCCTGATGCCTGTTTGCAAGGTTCTAACACAACTTCAGTCGCATTTAAATCCTGTACAAAACTTCTTACTTTGGTTGTTTTTGACTTAGAGGAAATCAAAGACCATTCCTTCAGACAGAAAATAAGGGATCTAGAAATAAAGCTCCCAGGAAATAAAAATGTTCTCTATATTTCTTGCTCTCCCCATATGTGAAAGATTAATAAAGAAGGGTAGTGTGCTTAATTGCTTCAAACTTTACTGGCAAGAGGAAACAAGTTTAAAGAGTTGTACACACTCAAAATATCAATAGCACAGAAAAGGAGATGAAAATGCGTATCAGTGTCCTGTCAAGAACAAAGGAATTTCAGCTTACTTTACTTAAATTCAGTTAAGGATGAGATACATTGGCTCTTTATTTCTAATAAATGAACTATTTACCTTGGCAAACATCAGAGTTGAACTTGCTTTCCGAAGCACAATGTCATTTGTAAAAAATGCACTCATCCCTGCATAATAAGGACACTTGCACTGACTTCAAGTGTTTATAATCTTAGAGAGAAAGCAAAATGGTTTTGGCAGAATGGTTTTTAGGCTTAGAGTTAGATAAACCAGGGCTTAGACAAAGAACTTGCTCTTGGCAGTTCTTTGTGAAGCAGCCAAATTTTGCTGTCAGCACCTCTGCAGCTTACCGACCTCCCCTGCCTCCAGGTGTGTTCTTAGGACTTACATACTGTTCCAGGGGTGTTCACCACCAGACCCACCCCACCACTGTTAACACTGCCTCCATGCAAAGTCTGATGTGGCTCTCTCTTTCTGGCACAACAAAGACCCACTTTTCTTCCTTAAGTAGAGAGAATGCAAGGGCATATTTTTGAGAGGGGAGAGGTGTGACGTGAAAGAATATAAGATATTGCTAAATGTCTCCCCAATACTCATTCACTCTTTCTATATTTTTGTAATATCATTCCCCTGCCCATGTAGAGATTGCATAGCACAACATCCCTTCCACCTAGCCTTGACCACAAGACTGACCTAAGTACTGGCCAATAGGATGTAAGCAGGGGTGACGCATGCAACCCCTTAAAACTCCCTGTCTTAAAAGTGAGTCCCCTGGTCTCTACTCCCTTTTCCCCCTTCCATGGGGGCAGATAAACCAGTTTCAAATATCTGGAGGAGGGTAAAACCCAAGGAATGGTGGAACAACAAAACAGAAGGAACCCAGGTCCCTGGATGTCCTCAAGGAACAAAACTTCCTATAAACCCAGGACCATCTGCCTACCATCATATTACTGTGAGAGAGAAGTAAACTTTAATTCTGACAGAGCCTCTGTTATTTTGACTCTGTATAGTGGTCAAACCAACATCCTAAGTAGTATGGGCAAGAAGAGAAAGGAAAAGACTTGTATCAGACAAAATACACTTTAAAACAAAGACTAACGTACTCACTTTGGCAGCACATATACTAAAATTGGAATGATACAGAGAAGATTAGCACGGCCCCTGCACAAGGATGACATGCAAACTCATGGAACTTCCATATTTTTCCAGACTTCAAGCTGTATTACAAAGCTGTAATGATCATGACAGTATGGTACTAGAACAAAAACAGACACTCAGATCAATGGAACAGAATAGAGAACCCACAAATGGACCCACAAAAGTATGGCCAACTCATCTTTGATAAAGCAGAAAAGAATACCCAATGGAATGAAGACAGTCTCTTCAGCAAGTGGTGCTGGAAAAACTGGACAGTGACATGCACAAAAATGAACCTGGACCACTTCCTTACACCATACACAAAAATAAACTCAAAATGGATGAAAGATCTAAATGTAAGACAGGAAGCCATCAAAATCCTCGAGGAGAAAGCAGGCAAAAACCTCTTTGATCTTGGCTGCAGCAACTTCTTACTCAACACGTCTCCAGAGGCAAGAGAAACAAAAGCAAAAATGAGCTTTTGGGAACTCATTATAATAAAAAGCTTCTGCATAGCAAAGGAGACAATCAGCAAAACTAAAAGGCAACCGAGGGAATGGGAGAAGATATTTGTAAACGACATATCAGGTAAAGGGTTACTATCCAAAATCTATAAAGAACTTCTCAAGCTCAACACCCAAAAAACAAATAATCCAGTGAAGAAATGGGCAAAAGGCATGAATAGACACTTCTCCAAAGAAGACATCCAGATGACCAACTGACACATGAAAAAATGCTCAACATCACTCATCACCTGGGAAATACAAACCAAAACCACAATGCGATACTACCTCACACCTGTAACATTAACAATTCAGGCAGCAACAGATGTTGGAAAGGATGCAGAGAAAGGATCTCTTTTGCACTGCTTATGGGAATGCAAACTGGTGCAGTCACTCTGGAAAACAGTATGGAGGTTCCTCAAAAAATTAAAAATAGAACTACTCTATGACCCAGCAATTGCACTACTAGGTGTTTATCCAAGGAATATACAGGTGTGCTGTTTCAAAGGGGCACATGCACCCCAATGTTTATAGCAGCACTATCAACAATAGCCAAAGTATGGAAAGAGCCCAAATGTCCATTGATGGGTGAATGGATAAAGAAGATGTAGTATATATATATATATATATATATATATATATATATATATATACACACAATGGAGTATTACTCAGCAATCAAAAAGAATGAAATCTTGCCATTTGCAACTACGTGGATGGAACAGGAGGGTATTATGCTAAGTGAAATTAGTCAGTCAGAGAAAGACAAATATCATATGACTTCACTCATATGAGGACTTTAAGAGACAAAACAGATGAACATATGGGAAGGGAAGCAAAAATAATATAAAAACAGGGAGGGGGACAAAACAGAAGAGACTCTTAAATATGGAGAACAAACAAAGTGTTTCCGGAGGGGTTGTGGGAGGGAGGATGGAATAAATGGGTAAGGGCATTAAGGAATCTACTCCCGAAATCATTGTTGTACTATATGCTAACTAACTTGGATGTAAATTTAAAAAATAAGTGAAATAAAAATACAAAAAAAACACACAGAGACTAAAACAAGAGATAAAGAGGGGAACTATGATAAAGGGGACAATCCAACAATAAGATATAACGATTGTAAATATTTATACATCCAACATATGAAAAACTAAATACATAAAACAGTTAATGACAAACATACAGGAATTAATCAATAATAATACAATAATAGAAGACTTTAACACCCTATGTACATCCATGGATGATCATCGAAACATAAAATAAACAAGGAAACAATGGCTTTGAATAACACACTACAAAAGATGAATTTAACAAATATATTCAGAACTTTTTATCCTAAAACAGAATACACATTCTTTCCATGTGCACATAGAACACTCCACAAGAGCTCACATATTAGGCCACAAAACAAGTCTCAACAAATTCAAAGGGATCAGAGTCATGCCATGTACTTTTTCTGACCACAATGCCATGATACTAGAATTAAATCACAAGAAAAAATATGGAAAGACCACAAATACATGGAGTTTAAATAACATACAAAAAACACTGAATGGGTCAATCAAAAAATCAAAGAAAAAATCAAAAAGTACATGAAAACAAATGAGAATGAAAACACAACCTTTCAAAACCTCTGCAATACAGCAAAAGCAGTTCTAAGAGGCAAGTTTATAGCAATAAAGGCCTACCTAAAGAAGTAAGAAAAATCTCAAATACAACCTGACCTTACACCTAAAGGAGCTAGAAAAATACAACAAACAAAACTAAAATCAGCAGAAGGAAGGAAATAATAAAGATTAGAGCAGAAATTAATGATATAGAAACAAAAAACAGTAGAACAAATCAATGAAACCAGGAGCTGATCCCTTGAAAAAAAATCAATAACATTTATAAACCTCTAGCCAAATTTATCAAGAAAAAAGGAGAAAGACTCAAATTAATAAAATCACAAATGAGAGAGCAGAAATAACAAACACCACAGGAAAACAACAAATTATAAGAAAATATTACAAAAAACTATATGCCAACAAATTGGACAACTAGAAGTAATGGATAAATTTCTAGAAACATGTAACCTACCAAAACTGAAACAAGAAGAAATAGAAATTTTGAACAGACTGATTATCAGCAAGGAAATTGAAACAGTAATCAAAAAACTCCAAACAAAAGTTCAGGACCAGATGCCATCACAGGCAAATTTTACCAAACATCTAAGAAGAGTTAATACCTATTCTTCTCAAACTATTCCAAAAAATAGGAAAGGAAGGAAAACTTCCAAATTCATTCTATGAGACCAGCATTACCTTGATACCAAAACCAAATAAAGACACCACAAAAAGAGAAGACTACAGGCCAATATCTCTGATGAACATAGATGCAAAAATTCTCAATGAAATACTAGCACACCGAATCTAATAATACATTTAAAAAATCATTCACCAAAATCAAGTGGAATTTATTCCTGGGTTGCAAAGATGGTTCAATATTCGCAATCAATGTGATATCACATTAATCAGAGAAATATTAAGAACCATATGATCATTTCTTTTTTTTGAGAATTTATTTATTTTATTTTATTTATTTTTTATTTTAGAGATAAAACACATGTGGGGGAGATGGGCAGAAGGAGAGAGAAAGAGAATCTTCAGCAGGCTCCATGTTCAGTGCAAAGCCTTATGCAGGGCTCGATCCCATGACCCTAGGATCATAACCTGAGCTGAACTCAAGAGTCAGACACTGAATTGACTGAGCCACCCAGGCGCCCCAAATCATATGATCGTTTCAATAGACATAGAAAAACCATTTTACAAAGTATAACATCCTGGGACGGCTGGGACTCCCTCTCTGTCTGTCCCTCCCCTGCTGGTACTCTCTCTCAATAAAAATAAATAAACTTAAAAAAAAAAAAAAGGTACAACATCCTTTCATGATAAAAACCCTCAACAAAGTAGGTTTAGAGGGAACATTCCTCAACATAATAAAGGCCGTATATGAAAACCGCACAGCTAACATCATCTTCAATGGGGAAAACCTGAGAATCTTTCCCCTAAGGTCAGGAATAAACAAGGATGTTCACTCTCACCACTTTTATTCAACATAGTACTGGAAGTCCTAGCCACATTAATCAGACAACAAAAAGAAATAAAAAGCATCCAAATTGATAAGAAAGAAGTAAAACTTTCACTATTTACAGATGACATGATACTATGTATAGAAAACCTGACAGACTCCACCAGAACACTACTAGAACTGATAAAAGAATTCAGTAAAATTGCAGGATACAAAATCAACATACAGAACCTGTTGCATTTCTATACACCAGTAATGAAGGAGTAGAAAGAGAAATTAAAAAAAAAAATCTCATTTACAACTGCACCCAAAATAGTAAGATATCTAGGAATAAACCTCACTAAAAAGGTAAAAGATCTGTACTCTGAAAACTATAAAACACTGATGAAAGAAGTTGAAGAGCACACAAAGAAATGGAAAGATATTTCATGCTCAAGGATTGGAAGAACAAATATCAATAAAATGTCTATACTACCCAAAGAAATCTACACATTTTATTTTTTTCTTTCAAATTATCTATTCTTGTTTGTGAGGATTTTCTCCATTTTTAGCTGAAATTAAAGTGTTTCTACTCACAAAATGAGAATAATTTGTCTCTAATCCATAAAACAATTCCTTTTCCTAACCGAAATGAAGATAAGTAAATAGGTCTTATTTTGGTTTATGGAAAGCATTTAACTCCACATAGCTTATAGGGGAAATGAGCATATTTGAAAACAGCCACAAGGACTGAAGTAGAACATGGGATGGTAATGAGCAGAGTCACAGAACCTACTGAAGAGGTGTGTAGGGCCGGTCTCACTGGAACCTGTAAAGCCACATCCTTATATACTGATCTAGATTTCAGATTGCTCCTTTGGCAGATGTCCTTATTCTTCAAGGCACAAGGAACTGCCACTTCGGACTGAGCCCAGCATTTCGTATTGGAAATTCTTGGTGACAATACATCAATAAATCCAGGTTATTGACTACAATAAAGGTTTTTCCATCTTTACTACATGGCCGATGATAGCAATAGTGCACAGGTGAAAAAGCTTGGCAACAATACATTGTGAGTCTTGTCTGGCATATATTAGAACTTTAGATTTTTGGACTACTAATTGGGAGCTCCTATATTAAAATTTTCTGAAACCATCATTGCCTCTGTTATGTTTCTCTGTCATAATGAAGCTAACTCATATGATCCACAAAAAGTCCAGGATGTACCGTTTAATTAAGAGTTGGGGGGCGCCTGGGTGGCTCAGTCGGTAAAGCGTCTGACTTCAGCTCAGGTCATGATCTCACAGTCCGTGAGTTCGAGCCCCGCGTCGGGTTCTGTGCTGGCAGCTCGGAGCCTGGAGCCTGCTTCCGATTCTGTGTCTCCCTCTCTCTGCCCCTCCCCTGCTCATGCTCTGTCTCTCTCTGTCTCAAAAATAAATAAAAACATTTAAAAAATTCATTAAAAAAAAAAAAATCTACTGACGACTGTGCTCAGGCAAGCTCTGTGGGAAGGCAGATACACACTAACACAACTTCTGTTTAAAAAAAAAAAAAAAAAAAAAAAAAAAGAGTTGGCAGGTCCATCAGTCCTCAACAATTTCTCCAAATTTCACTGTTATTAAAAGGTCTTTATGGGACCCATCTTTCAAAACTTATTCAAAATAATTTCAGAGCAAGAGTCCTTATGCCAGGGTCAGTGGGAGATAGCAGTGTAGGCTGTGGCTGGTATGCCAGTGAGCCCAGCCACCTCCCAGAGGAACAGCCAGGCCACTGCCCGGACACCCATAGCCCTGTCAGCCAGGACACTAGAGAATGTGCTTCCTAGAGGAGCACACAAAGAAACACAGGTGGAGGAGCGAGCGCACGCAGCATGGTGCTCCTAGAGCATGCTACTGGCGAGTTAGTGACCCTGATGGAAGGCTTGCTGATGCACGCCTGAGGTCCTCCTAGTCCCCTGGTCCCTCCAGCTCTGGCCAACAGGAAAGTTCTGGCAGGTGGAGGCAGCAGCCTCAGCCACCTTGTTTGCTCCCCCACCATCCCTTGCAATCTACATATTTTTCAAATGTTTATTTATTTTTGAAAGAGACAGAGCATGAGCAGGGGAGGAACACAGAGAAAGGGAGACACAGAATCAGAAGCAGACTGCAGGCTCTGAGCTGACAGCACAGGGCCCCACATGGGGCTCAAACTCACCAGCCACGAGATTATGACCTTAGCCTAAGTCAGTGGCTTAACAACTGAGCCACCCAGGTGCCCCACAATCTACACATTTAATGCAATCCCTATCAAAATGCCAACAGCATTTTTCATAGAACTAAAACAAACAATCCTACAATTTGCATGGAATCACAAAAGACTTCCAAAATAGCCAAAGCAACCTTGAAAAAGAAAAAGCAAAGCTGGAGGCATCACAATTCTGGATTTCAATTTATATTACAAAGCTGTAGTAATCAAAACAGTATGATACTGGCACAAAAATAGACACACAGATCAATGGAACAGAAGAGATGATCCAGAAATAAACCCACCACTATATGGTCAATTAATCTTCAACAAAGCAAGAAAGAATGTCCAATGGGAAAAGGACAGTCTCTTCAAGAAATGATGCCAGGAAAACCAGAGAGCTACATGCAGAAGAATGAAATTGGACCACTTTCTTACACCAAACACAAAAATAAATTCAAAATGGATGAACTAAATGTGAGATCTGAAACCATAAAAATCCTAGAAGAGAGCACAGGCAGTAATTTCTCTAACATCAGCTATAGCAACTTGTTCAGATAGGTCCCCTGAGGCAAGGGAAACAAAAGCAAAAATAACTATTAGGACTACATCAAAATAAAAAGCTTCTGCACAGCAAAGGAAACAATCAACAAAACTAAAAGGCAACCTATGGAATGGGAGAAGATATTTGCAAATGACATATCAGATAAAGGGTTAGTATCAAAACACATGAAGAACTTATATGACTGAACACCCCCCAAAATAATAATAATCCTATTAAAAATGAACAGAAGACTTGGACAGACATTCCTCCAAAGAAGACGCACAGATAGCCAACAGATGCATGAAAAGATGCTCAACATCACTCATCATCTGCGAAATGCAAAACAAAACCACAATGAGATATCACATCATACCTGTCAGAATGGTTAACATCAAGAACGTAAGAAACAAGTGTTGACAAGGATATGGACTAATAGGAACCCTTATGCACTGTTGGTGGGAAAGCAAACTGTTGCAGCCACTGTGGAAGACATTATAGAGGTTCCTCAAAACATTAAAAATAGAACCACCATATGATCCAGTAATTCCACTACTGGGTATTTACCCAAAGAATATGAAAACATTAATCAAAAATATATACATACCTCAATGTTTATTGCAGCATTATTTACAATAGCCAAATTATGGAAGGAGGCCAAGTATTCACTGATGGATGAATGGATAAAGAAGATGTGGTATGGGGCGCCTGGCTGGCTTAGTTGGTAGAGTGTGCAACTCTTGATCTCAGATAGTGGTAAGCAAAATAAGTCAGTCAAAGAAAGACAAATACCACATGATTTTACTCTTATGTAGAATTTAAGAAACAAAACAAATGAGCAAAGGGGGAAAAAAAGAGAGAAAAAGGCAAACCAAGAAACAGACTCTTAGCTATAGAGAACAAACTAATGATTACCAGAGGAGAGCTGGGTAGGGGGATGGGTGAAATAGATGATGGGGACTGAGAGACATTTATCTTGGGGTGCTTGGGTGGCTCAGTTGGTTAAGCGCCTGACTCTTGGTTTTGGCTCATGTCATGATCTCACAGTTCTTAAGTTGAAACCCTGCATCAGCCTCTGCACTAGTGGTGCTTTGGATCCTCATGTGCTCTCTCTCTCTGCCCCTCCCCTGCTCATTCCCTCTCTCTCTCTCTCTCTCTCTCTCTCTCTCTCTCCCTCTCTCTCTCTCTCTCTCAAAACAAATTAAAAAAAAAAACATTAAGAAGAGTCACTGGGGTACTTGGGTGGCTTAGTCAGTTAAATGTCTGACTCTTGATCTCAACTGAGGTCATGATCTCACAGTGAGTTTAAGCCCTGCATCGGGCTCTGTGCTGGCAGCACGGAGCCTACCTGGGAGACCCTGTCTTGGTAAGTACTGAGTAACCTATGGAATTGCTAAATCACTATAGTGTACACATGAAACTAATATAACACTCTATGTTAAGTATACTGGAATCAAAATTGAAAAAAAAAAACTATAATGAGATACAACCTCACACCAATTACTACATTTTGGATAACAATGCCAGAAAATCCCAGAAAATAACAAGTGTTGGAGAGCATGTGGAGGAATTGAAACCATTCTGCATTCTTTTATTTTTAATTATTTTTAATGTTTATTTATTTTTGAGAGAGACAGAGACAGAGACAGAGCATGAGCGGAAGAGGGGCAGAGAGCGGAAGAGGGGCAGGTTCCAGGATCTAAGCTGTCAGCACAGAGCCCAACATGGGGCTTGAACCCACGAGCCGCAAGATCATGACCTGAGCCAAGTCAGATGCTTAACCGACTAAGCCACCCAAGAGCCCATGAAAGCATTCTGTATTCTTGATGGGAATATACAGATGCTGTGGAAAAGAGAATAAAGGTGCCTCAAAAAATTAACAATAGAATTACCATATAACCCAGTAATTCTACTTCTAGATATACACCAAAAGAATTGAAAACAGGGCCTCAAAAATATATTGGCACACTCATGTTCAGAGCAGCGTTATCCACAATAGCTAAAATGTGGGAGCACCTAGGTGGCTCAGTCAGTTAAGCATCTGACTTCGGCTCAGGTCATGAGCTCTTGGTTCATGGGTTTAAGCCCCACATTGGGCTCTGTGCTGACAGCTCAGAGCCTGGAGCCAGCTTTGGATTCTGTGTCTCCCTCTCTCCCTGCCTCTCCCCTGTTCACTCTCTGTCTCTCTCTGTCTCTGTCTCTCAAAAATAAGTAAACATTAAAAAAAATAGCTAAAATGTGGAAGCAACTCAAGTGTCCATTGAAGAATGAATAGATAAGTAAAATGTGATAATTCATACAATGGAATATTATTCAGCCTTAAAAACAATGAATTTTCTGAACTATGCTGCAATATGGGTAAACCTGGAGGACATTATGCCAAGTAAAATAAATCAACCACAGAAAGACAAATACTGATTGATTCCACTTGTACGAGGGACTTAGATTAGTCAAAATCATGGAGACAGAATGAAGAATGGTAGCTGTCAGTGAAAAGAGGAGTTATTGTTTAATAAGGATAGAGTTTCAGTTTTACAAGATGAAAGTCGTAGAGATACGGATGGTGGTGACGGTTGCACAACATTATGAGTGTATCTAATGCCACTTAATTGTACAATTAAAATGGGTAGGAGCCCCTCAACTAGTTCTGAGGCTGCAGAATAGTGATTTTCTACCATACTAATTATATATATGTATGTAGTGTCGGTGTGTGTGTGTGTGTGTGTGTGTGTGTGTATAAACATTTTTACCTACTAGCTAAAATACTTCTGTGAAGAGAAACTTTCCCTTATCCATTATTTGGTTACTTAACAGTGTGCTTTGTTTAGGGAGGGCACGAAGAACACCTGACTCTTTCCTTTTCAAAATAATGATTTAGCTCCCAAGGATCTTCCCTGGTTATCAATTAATTGTTTTTATTATGATTATGAACTCACAGATTTAAATATATATGATGGTTTTTAATGTATTGCAGTTCTTGTTGATGACAAAATCATCTCGCATTTTATATATCTGTGCCTCTGCAGGTTGGCTCCGGAGTCATTTGGCACAACCCAAAGAGGTGTTTGATAACTTCTTTACTCTCTTGCATGACAAGATGTCCCAGCTCACCTTTTAAAGTTTCCTGCCCAGACTTGGAATTGTCATTTCTCCTAAGTGGAAAATGATATTTGGAGCCTTCCAGTTTTTATATTGCATCTAATTCAAGGCAAAAACCATGACTCTGGCCTGGATTCAGCCTGTGGCTAGTCTGGTCCTGACCTCTGGCCAGACTTAAGTAATAGCAAAGAGAAAGGATGGATCATAAAGATTTTTTTTTCAATTGTTTTTATTGTGGTAAAATACACATGACAAAATTTACCATCCTACCCATTCCACAGCACTGGGATTTAAAGTACAGTCTTTAAGCATCAGAGTGTCTTATAGACAAGTGCTGCCTGTGCCATTTATCAGTCATTTGCATGGAAAAAATAACGTAACCTCTTGAAGCTTAGGCTTCTTCACCTATAAAATGGTAATACTAATGGCAACTATCTCATAGAGTTGTAAGGATTAAGATAATGGACACTAAACACTTAGCTCATTGCCTAACTTATAGTACATAAACAATAAGGGTTATTTTTATAATCTTCATCATTGAAGAATTATGCTGAATGACTAAATGAATAACTAGAACTAATCTGCTAAAAATATTAAATATGAACTATTCTGGGCACTGGAGCTGGTGCAGAAGGTACAAAAATGAGTAAGACGTGACCTATACACTTGGACTTTTGCCTTTTCAAACAGAAGTCCTACATGTCTTAACCCCAAGGAATACTAACTAGCAAGGATGTCAAGGCCCTTCTAACAATCTGCTGGGAAGAACTTTTAGAGTGGAAAGCCATCATCCATTCTTCTTTCATACAGAAACTGGCTACGGGGTGGATGATGTTCACTGTCATGATAGTGTCTTTTACATTATTGAATCACTTTGGAATCATTAAAACAGACTTTGGCTACCTTTGTCTGACTCTCTTCTGCTGTTCCTCTTTTCCAATCACAAGGTTTCCTTCTGCTCCATATACCTCCCGAAGATCAAAAGATGGATGTATTCATCAGTATGACTTGGACAGGGAAGAAAATAAGCAAACAAGCTTGCCAGAATGTTAAGAGAACAAGTACTCCCTCATTAGAGAGGAGACAACTGACCTACTTAAAAGCCGAGATTCGAATGACTAATGCAGTACAGACAGTTCCCACCTTATAAACACTCAACTTACAAATGACCTGCCCCAGCCCCATCCTAGGAAACTGCTGTCACCATGTGAACCACCAAGTGCAGCAACGGGGGAGGGGTGGTGGGGAATGAAGACTTTATAGAATCAGGGAGTTTAAAATAAAAGAAAAATATTGAGACAAGGATAGCATGGTTTCCCAACTATATCTCAAGTTACTCACTTAACTCTATTTACTCCCTAAAATACCATAGAAAGCCATGGGTTAGCAAACAGGGTTTTTAAAAAAGATGGCAGTTTTTGCAATGCTCTATTATTTTGGGGCTAATTTTTCACTAATGATAGGAGAGATTCTTAATGTCAGTATTTTTAGTAAGATACAAAGACTGCCCTTACTTCACCAACCACAGCACCCCAGGCACAGCATCCTGAACAATGAACATTCACTTGTAAGTACAATTCACAGCCACCGTGTGTAGGAAACTAAACCACCATTTGTGCATGTAATACTATAGGAAAGGAACCTCCTGGAGTTCTTATTTTGGGGGAGGTGTCTCTAAGATGAATGACATAAACTTGAGACAGTCCTCAGCAAAGCCTACCCCCTGGCAGAAGGCCAAATGAAGTAAGAGAAAGAGGCCAACAGACAAAGAGAAGCTGATCTAAAAAAGTATATAAGGAAACAGAGAAAGAGAAAGAAAAATCCTGCTGACATCATTTGAACTACAAATTATGTACTTCCTAGTTACATAAGCCAATATAGTCTTGACATGCTTAATATACTCTGAATTGTGTTTCTTGTCCCATATAAACAAAAGCCCTAAAATAGTTTCATTTGCAGACCTGCTGGTCTCCTCCCTGACCACTGCAGGCATCCACCTGGTTTCCCAGATATTGACCTCTCTGCCTCAGGGCCTTGTCTCCCAAGGGGAGCTAGAGTAGTAATATTGGCCTGTGTTCCCCAGATCAGCTTCTCTCCCTGGATCTGGCCTATGAAGGGGGAATACTATACCTCCAGATGCAACACCCCTTCCTTAATTATGTGATCTATGCCCTCCTTTTCCTCCTGTGATGTTGGATACACCTTGAACAGTACTAAATATAATTCCAAATATTTCTCAACAGCTTTTGAAAACAGTGGAAATATCACTGGAGGGTCACAAAAGCTGAGTTGCAAATATTTACATTGGTAGAATAAGTGAAGTTTAACAGTGCAATTCTATGTGTAATCAATGGGCATTTGTTTATTTCATTTCAGGTTTTAGTTAAGGTTTTTGCCAATTTTATTTCAATGTAGTTTGTGTAGTCATTTCCTAGAAATTATATGACCTTCTAGGATCTTTTTAGATTTTTTTTTACATTTTGTTACAAGGGGGAAAAATAAGATAAAAAAATAAAATAAAATAA